>NC_041232.1:9156917-9216197 GCF_002837175.3 Physeter macrocephalus | reverse complement strand
TTAATCTCCAAAATTTATAAGCAGCTCATGCAGCTCAATATCAGAAAAACAAACAACCCAATCCAAAAACAGGTAGAAGATCTAAATAGACATTTCTTCAAAGAATATATACAGTCTGCTAACAAACACATGAAAGGATGCTCAACATCACTAATCATTAGAGAAATGCAAATCAAAACTACAATGAGGTATCACCTCACACCAGTCAGAATGGCCATCATCAAAAAATCTACAAACAATAAATGCTGGAGAGGGTGTGGAGAAAAGGGAACCCTCTTGCACTGTTGGTGGGAATGTAAATTGATACAGCCACTATGGAGAACAGTATGGAGGTTTCTTAAAAAACTAAAAATAGAACTACCATATGACCCAGCGGTCCCACTACTGGGCATATACCCAGAGAAAACCGTAATTCAAAAAGACACAACATGCACCCCAATGTTCATTGCAGCACTATTTAAAATAGCCAGGACATGGAAGCAAGGTAAATGCCCAACGACAGATGAATGGATAAAGAAGATGTGGTACGTATATACAATAGAATATTACTCAGCCATAAAAAGGAATAAAATTGGGTCACTTGTAGAGACGTGGATGGACCTAGAGACTGTCATACAGAGTGAAGTAAGTCAGAAAGAGAAAAACAAATATCGTATATTAACGCATATATGTGGAACCCAGAAAAATGGTACAGATGAACTGGTTTGCAGGGCAGAAATAGAGACACAGATGTAGAGAACAAATGTATGGACACCAAGCGGGGAAAGTGGCAGGGATGGGGGTGGTGGTGGGATGAATTGGGAGACTGGGATTGACATATATACACTAATATGTATAAAATAGATAACTAATAAGAACCTGCTGTATAAAAAATAAATAAAATAAAATTCAAAAATTAAAAAAAGGAAGCAGTTGGGGTAGAAGATCAAATACTTCTTTAAATTTTTTTTTTCAACCGCTGAGTTGTTAAAGCATCTTGTAATTACCCCAATAATAATAACAAATGATTTGGGGGACATTAAGTGATTAAAATATCAGCACCATAGTTAAGGGAGTGAAAAAGAACACTAGGAGGAAGATTTATCCCAAAGCATTATTTAACTTACAAAATGTTCACTCTGGCAATACTAATAAAGGGGCCACGTCAGAGGATTCTGGGACGATGGTGGTGTCAGTGGCAGCACAGTTTTGGGATCTTCCCAAGTCCCTCAAAGAAAAACACAGAGCAGGCAGATAACAAAACAAAAACACAGGGACAATATATACACAAAACTAGGTGATAACCCAAATGCAAGTGTGTGGAGGAAAACAGCCACACAACCTGTGTGTTGTCGGCCTCTGTGTGAAAAAAATCATGGGGCAGCAATGGGGTGCCCCACAGATATGAGAAGAGCAGGCCAATATGAGGCCAAAACAGAAACGGGAAGGGGCTTTGCCGTCTCCAACAGCAGGTGAGAACAGGGACCTGAAACGAAAAAGGTATGAAGGGGCTGGAGAAATCTAAACCCCAATACCCTAGAAACCAACCAGAGAGGACTCCCTTCTGAGACAGGCCCACACTGAATGGAAATTCCAAGAAATGGAATCAAATCTGAGCAGGACAGAAATAAGATGGACAAAGGAATCAGAAAGACCAAAAAAAAGCAGGTCAGGAAATCTGACAGCAAGCCACCATGTTTCTGAACACTACCTGAAAAGGACAGAAGAGGGAGCTCTGTGAAGTTAGAACAGCTTTATGAACCAAGCTAGCTTCTGAAAGCTCGGGAAAACTCAATTCACATAAAAATAAGAGAGGGAGAAAAAAAAAAAAAATCAAGGCTCCAAAATTACTATGAGAAAAAAAGAGAATACACCCCTGCAGACAGTACAAGAATGCTAATAAGACCAGCTCCAAAGAAAGATAAAAACTATCACACACATTTTGAAAGACATTATTAAGAAAACAATACAAGACAGGAAACACTGTAAGTCAGAACTTGAAAAACTCAAAAGTAAGGTGGCGGAAATCAAGAAAAAAATTAGAAATAAAAGGAAAAGAACTTTAGAAACGAAGACTAACAAAGAAACTAAGAGCAAATAAACATAAATAACGTCCCCAAAGAAATAAAAGGTAAAAAGCAGAAAAATTTTAGCCTAAAAGAAATGAGTAAGAAAAATGGTTTGGAGAGAAACTGAAAAATATCGAAGATAGGTAAGTAAGATAAAGCATTTGGATAACAGAAGTCCCTGAAGGGAAAAACCAAAGCAAAGGAACAGAACAAATACTGAAGACTCTAAGTCAAGAAAACTTTCCTGGTGGGGGAGCGGGGGGGAGACCTGAAACCGTATATTGAAAGAGCACATCACACACAGAAATACCAACTCAGAATAACCAACAATAGTCTAGTAAAATTACTACATTTTAAGAAAAAAAAATCTTATGAACATCTAGGCAAAAAGAACATATACTCTATAAGGAAAAGAAAATCAGATTTTTTCTGATCATCTGATCTTTTACAGCAACACTTTATGCCAAAAGAAAATGAAATATTTAGATACTCAAGGAAATACTGCAAGCCAAGAATTTTATATCCAGAAAAACTCACCTTTAAGTATAAAGGTCACAACAAGCTATTGTCAATATAGAAGAACTTAGAGAATATAGTTCCCACCAGCCTTTCCTATTTGATTCCATCCCTTGGAACTGCTCCTCAGGGTGGGGCCTGTCCTGGAAGGGAGCCCTCTCTGGTTGGTTTCCAGAGTACTGGGGTCTAGAATCTACCAGAGAAGGAGCTTCAGATGATCCAAGTGCCTTTTTTTTTTTAAACTGCTTTCAGTAATCATAATGGTGGTGATACTCTTAGTATTTTTAGTGTGAGACTATTGTATGTATACTGTGAAAAAGCAAATGAGATAGATTAGGATATTCTAATTCATCCTGAACCCCTGAGAACCAGGATTCTTGGTGTGAAAGAAAGGAGACAGAGATGTATTATTAAAGAAGTTAGGTAAAAACTATACAGTCCTGAATTTGAACTGGAAAGATTAAGACGAAGTCACAAGGTATTATATCTTTAAATATATATGTATATTCTAGCCAAATTCACTGCAAAGTCTTAAAAACAATGATCGCTATGGTAACAATGAGCATCCCTAAGCACTCAGAGAGTGATCTAGGAACTCCATTTTCCATTAAAACAAACCAGAGCTTCTGAAAGAAGTGGCGGATTTGAGGTGTGGGGTCAGGAATGGGCCTGGGACACCTGGACATACTGAAGAGCAAGGAAGCAACAGCAACAAGTAGGGTCACTTCAGAAGGACTCAGGAACTGTGAAGAGGTTCCCATTAACATAGACTGAATCCCCTAAGCTTTGAGTAAAGAATTGTAATAGATCGAAACCCATTCAGTTCAAAATGAAATGAAAGGGGGAAAAAAACCTCCAAACGAAAAACTAATTGGTCACCTTCTGAGGAAGATAAAGAACCAATTCATGATTTTGAAAGCTGGGTAAATAAAAGGAAAGAATCAAGCATTTACCCTGCTTTCCTATATGAACTATACTCCTGGGTAACTAAATAGTAGATAAGAGAGAGCATCACCTTAAAAATTTTACCAGCTGAAAACTGAAAACAAAATCATAGCATTTAATATCACCATTTTGAGACCCCCTAATGAGTTGCTGGATCTAGGTGCTGGGCATCAATAACTGCACAAATCAAAAAAGAGCAAAAAACCAGGCATCTTGACACCTCGTGCCTCCTGAGGGGAGACCAGAGCACGAGCTCTAGGCTTGTCAAAGGGATGGAATCTGAATCTAATCATGCTCTAGGATCCAGCTGCCAACTCGCAGGGAATATGAAAGACAGAGTAGCAGGTTGAACTGGACCACAAGGGTGCAATCAGCAAACTCTGGACTTCTGGAAGCAACAGGTCAAAGGTCAGGCTTCTTCAGCAAGGAAAGGATGGAGGAGGAACCTGTAGATTAGGAAAGCCCTAAAAGGCATATCAAGTTTTTAAAACTTGGAAGACTAAGCTCTAGCGTCTAGAGATGTACACTTAAGTGATTAAAACCACAAAGAAAGGCAAGGAAGTGAGTTTTACTGGTTACTTGGAGAGGGAGGGGTAGATGGGGACTGGGATGGGGCACAGGGAAGAGACTGAAAAGCCTGGGAAAGTTCCATTTCTTGACCTGGGTGGCAGTCACAGGGTGTTCACTCAGTAATAAATCTCCTAACTCAGTTCACTTTTTTTAAAAAATGAATTTATTTATTTTTGGCTGCGTTGGGTCTTTGTTGCTGTGTGTGGGCTTTCTCTAGTTGTGGCGAGCGGGGGCTACTCTTCGTTGTGGTGTGCGGGCTTCTCATTGCAGTGGCTTCTCTTGTTGCGGAGCATGGGCTCTAGGCGCGTGGGCTCAGTAGTTGTGGCACACGGGCTTAGTTGCTCCGCAGCATGTGGGATCTTCCTGGACCAGGGATCGAACCCGTGTCCCCTGCATTGGCAGGCAGATTCCCAACACTGTACCACCAGGGAAGTCCCTCAATTCACTTTTTCACTTAATTGAACTCACTTAACTATTTGTTTAGTGTGTTTTATAATACAAAGTTTTTTTTTTAAAAGGGCAATGTGACCAATAATGCTGGAGATGGGGAGGGATGGATCAAACCCGCTTCTCCAAGAAAGGTTAAGACTCTTAGTTTAAGATTTGGGCATCAGGTCTAAATACTGTTCCTTTCCCTTAGCAAAACGTGTCTGTAGCCATTCAAATGATCAATTTAGCAAGGCATGTTAAATGGAACAATTCCTTTTAATAGCAGCGTATTTCTTTAATACACTTTGGCTGCCAAAATCATGAGATCACAGGAGGAGTTATCGTCAGCCAAAAGTCCATGAGGAAAAATGGGTAAACGTTTAAATGGCACAGTTCAGGAATTAATTTCTGTTTATATAAAGTAACTGTAACTAACAAAGCCTTCCAAACAATGTTTCTAAGTCTGGCTCAGTGCACAGAAAACCAAGAGGGGGATAACCAAAGTGCAGTTCTCGCAGCTCTCCACCTGCCAGGTGCGAGGCTGCCTGAGGGACGACCTGCCTCCACTCCAGGCATGACTTCAGGGCTCCCTGTCTGCGCTCTTGCCCAGTCTTTGCAGCAGATGTTGGGCTAGGATTTAAAATGGATCCAAACTCATAATTACATTTGAAGGCTAAGAAGAACATAATCAAGAACAAGAAGCTTCACATTCACAAGTACTCCAAAGCCTGGTTTCATACATAACCTACCTTTGGAATCTAAACTGGGGAACATATAGAACTTACTTTAACAATCTTTCAAGTTGGTTATTTGTACATCTGCATAAAAAGGACTTCGTTAACCAGGGTCCACTAGACATTAGCTTGGAAATAAGCACCTACAAAAACTCTTTACTATCTTTCAATATCTGTTTCATATCCCATCTATCTATACAACCTTTGGCATCGTATTTCACTGTAATATGCAATTCATGCTAGCAATTTTTTCTCTCCTTTTTTAGAGAGAAGGGAGGTCATGTGGTGCAATGGCATTCACAGAATTATTGGAAAGTCATTTTACTTTCCCTAAAATCTTCCCATCAAGCAGATGTGTCAACTGTTAACAAGGATGTGCACACACACAAGCAAAAGAAGAAAAACAATAGAGTACAACTCCTTGATATAAACTTGTAAAACGGCTTATCTGCAGTTAAACTTCAGTGTCGCTAAATTCTTGTATAGTCCAATGGACAATCAAAACTCTATGATTTTCTGCATTTCAAGCCTCCACACACACACTCTTTGAAGGCAGTAGGTGAGTCTCGCTGGCCTGTGTGCCCGCCACACCGAGGGAACTTACCATAACCGTGCAGTCCTCTGAGCCGCTGGCAATGACCTGATCATTATGTGGGCACCAGTCTATGTCCAGCACTGGTCCTGTGTGACCACACACTGTGGGGTAGGATTTGTCAATTCGACCAGTCTGAAAGGAGAGAGAAACAGACCTATTATGTAACATCAATGCCACAGAGTTTGTATGTTTTGTCAGACCCACTTCTCCTTTATTACTTCTACCCCAAACTCTCAAGAATCTACAAATTATGACGTTCATATCAGCCAATGTCAACTGTTAAGAAATGTCAACTTGCATTTCTAGAAACAGCTACTACCAAGGATACTCCAGCAAATTAAGGATCTACATTGCCAGAACCACAGAGATTTTATTTAATCAACAGCATTAACAGACACAGCAAAAGAGAATACAAGAGTCTTTTTACCACAATACAATTCTAACAATAGCCTATTGTAAATTATAGGTGTTTTTACTGTTTAAAAAAAAACCATACCTGGTATTATTCAAAAGGTAAAATATAACCTTTAATATGATAAGCTAATGCCCTTGAATATACAAATTAACAGTTCTGGAAGTGGATGGCACTTCCAGTGAGCAAGCAAAGTGAAGGTAACAAAAAGAAAAGCTTTAACCACTGCTCAGGGGCCGAAGGACATAGTACGTTTCCATGTCTCGGTCTCTTCCATCAATAGAAACGCCAGCGGGGCCTTCTAATTAACCACCTTAGCTCTCAGCCATTACCCAGATCCACATCTCATTAAGAACACAACTTCTAATGTTGGTCATAGCAACCATCACAACGTGCTCATGTTACACACTTGACCCGAACAAGCCAATCTGGCTTATCGGACCAATTTCGTCTGTGTTAACCAAGACAAATGCTATTACAACAACAGCTGTACAAAAGCTGCCTCCTTTTAAAAAGGTTAATGCCAGTCCTTGCTGACGTTCTTCTACATATGCTAAACGCAGGTGAATAGAAAGGAATCACCACAATGCAAAAGTGAACCTATTTTTTGGTTGATGCTACTCTCCTGTTATGGCCAGCTGTCACAACACGGGGGCAGGCTTCTTGGAAAATTTTCAAGATCAGTAAATTTGGATTTCTCCACTTTGACTTGACTGTGGAAATCTCCAGAGAAGCAGTGTGCTAAAGCACAAAGACCACAGGCTCCAGAGTCAGACAGATATGGATTCAAGTCCAGGCTCTCTTCATTAAACTGTGTGTGATCTCAGACAGGTAATCTCTCTAAGCTTCAGCTCGTCATCTGTAAAATGAGTAACAGTAATACTTACCTCCCAGGATTACCGTGAAGAGTAAATGAGAAATGAGGTAAATCATAACCTAGCATTACAACGATCTGTATAAGGTGTGTAAAAAATTAATTAGAGTACCCAGAATACAGTAAATACTCAATAAAAAGCTGGCACTTATTATTAGTTCTTCCTGTATAACATGTTAACTTACTCAATCATTAAGAATTACAAGCGTGTGTTATCCGTGAACTCTGGGCCAGACACTGAGCTGAGTGTTGGAGACACAGAGGTGAGCAGGGCGCCCTCCACGTCCTGGCCGAGCGTAGAGTCCATCTAAAGCTCCAGTTAGAGCGCAGCACAAGACGTGCAGCGCCAGGACAGGCCCAAGGCGGCAGGAACACAGAAGAAGGACATTCAAGCAGCTGTGCGGGGGCTCCAGCCTTTGGGAAGGTTTTCTGCGCAGAAAGGTGAGTTCTGAGTTGAGGTGTGAAGGTGCACCAGCCTACGGACCTGGGGCCTGGGTTTTTTCACACGCTCCCCCTTTCTCTTGCAAAACTAATTCAACCCAGAGTTTCGGTCCCTGAATTGCATCACCAAAAACAGGAATTCATAAATGAAAATGCCAAGGAAGAAACACAGAGAACCTGGGTCTTGTATGAGAAGCCACGTGGGTCACTGACAGACCGAGAAGCAGTGAGGGTCAGGGACCAGGCTGCCAGGGCTGGGGTGTGGCGCTGCCATTTTCTCCCCTGAGGCTCTGGCCAAATTACTGCATCTGGCGACCTCAGTTTCTCACCTGTAAAACGAGAACGCTAGAATTCTTTCTTCAAGAGCTGATGTGAGAATTAACTGAGACAATCAAGGTAAAGCACTTGGTACCGCCCCAGCACCTCTAGTGCTCAAAAAACGTTACCCCAAATTTAACAACTGCCGGAATCCATTCTACCAACATCTCTGACCGCATCCTTCCTTAAAGAAGGAACTGCTGCTAAGCACCCAAGCCAGGTAGTTTTACCTAATTCCCACTGTGAGCGCTCCTCCCCTGGAGTTCCTACCCCACATAATGGTCTACTACTCAAGGTGCTGGCGGTGAACTCACAGGTGTTTTGTTTTCTAATATTATTACTGTTTTATTATGTATTATTATTATTTAAACTACAGATATAGTTACTCTCTTGAATGTGAGATATTTAGTAATTTAAAACATTCTGAGACACAAAGCCCAGGTTGAGGTGTGACACACATTGCAACAGACATTCCAGAAGGAGAGAATGCCAGAGAAACATAAAACTGAAGAGATGAGGGCTGAGGATTTTCCAAGTTTAACTGAGGGCATAAGTCTTCAGACTGAAGAGGCACAGGTCCCAATTAGAATATCCTAGTGCAATTCAGAACACCTAAAATAAAGATAAAATCTCAAACAAAAGCAGCCATAGAGAAAAGACAGATGACCTACAGAGAGAATAATTAACTGTGAGCAGACTTCTCAAAAGCCAAGTACAGAAACAAAGACATCAAAAACTATCTCAGAAATGGGAAGAAAAACAACCACCTGTGCATTCTATGCCCAGAAAAACTGTCATTCAAAAGTGATGACCAAACAAACAAACAAACAAACAAAAACCACAACATTTTTAAACAAAAAGATACAGAAAGTTTACCATTTAAAGACTCTTATTCAAAGAATTAAGTCCTTGGACTTATCTCAAAGAATTTCAAAATTAATTTCAAAGAACTAAGTTCAAGGACTTATTTCAGGAAAAGAAAGTGAACCAGAATAAAGAACTGGGATACCAAAACAAGAAGTGAGCAAAAAAATTAGTAAATGTGGTCAGTGTAAATAGGCACTGACTGTGTAGAACAGTAGTAATTATGACTGACTGGAGTACAGGTAAGACAAGGCAGAGCTAAAACACTAAACAACAACAACATGTACGATAGAAAGATATGATCAGAATTCAAAGGTTTCAGGGCCCTTCCCTAGAAAAAGGCAGAAAATTTGACTAGTTTTAGACTTTAAGTCATGTAAGTATGTTAAAATTAAGGGTAAACACTAAAAGAGAATATATAACTTCCAAAAAGTGTATGGAGTGGGAAGAAGGTTAGTGGAATTTTAAAAACTCATTCAATATAAGAGAAAGAGGAAATAAAAAGAAAAAAAGGCAAGAAAAAGCATGAAAACTAGAAAGCACAAAATAAGATGGTGGAAATAAAACCAACCATAAATCACAAACTGCGGTAAATATGAATGCCTTAAACTCACCCGCTAAAAGACGAGGTGTTTCAGATCAGATTAAAACCAGCTATAAGACACATTTACAAAATAATAATACAAAAAGGCAACTAAAGGATGGGAAGGGATATAAAAATACGTACCACGTGGCTATACTAGAACAAATAGATTTTAAGGTGAAATGCACTATTTAAGATTACATTTTAACATTTAAAGAAACAATTCAGAGAAAAGCTATAGTCACTATGGATTTTAACTCATCTAACTACATAAGCTTCAAAATAATTAAAGCAGAAATTGACAGAAGTACAAGGAGAAAATGACAAAACCATAACCTTAAGAGATTCTAATAAAGATTTAAGAGATCAAACAGACAAAAATCAGTATGAATATAAACGGCTTTAACAAAAGTAACAAGCTTGATCTAACGGATATATACAACTTGTAGCCAACATTTTAAAACACACATTTTTTTTGTTTCCAAGCACACTAATAAACATTTTTTTAAAATCACCAATTAGGATACCACAAAGCAAATCTCAAAAACTACCAAGGAGTCAATATTGTACAGAGCATGTTCTGAGTACAACTCAATACAATTAAAAATTAACAGAAAAATATAGGCCAATGCATCTGAAAAGTTTGTTTTTTTTTTAAAGTGTTTGCCAACCTATCCAAGTCCTCGACATCACTCTTACCCTTCCTACTGTACCAGGAACATAAATGGTATCAGTCTTCTTTCTCCTTCTTTTTTTAAAAAATAAATTTATTTATTTATTTTTGGCTGCATTGGGTCTTCGTTGCTGAGCGCGGGCTTTCTCTAGTTGCGGCGAGCAGGGACTTCTTCATTGCAGTGGCTTTTCTTGTTGCAGAGCACAGGCTCTAGGTGCACAGGCTTCAGTAGTTGTGGCATGCGGGCTCAGTAGTTGTGGCTTGCGGGCTCTAGAGCACAGGCTCAGTAGTTGTGGCTCACCGGCTTAGTTGCTCCACGGCATGTGGGATCTTCCTGGACCAGGGCTCGAACCTGTGTCCCCTGCATTGGCAGGCAGATTCTTAACCACTGCACCACCAGGGAAGTCCCTGAAAATTTTTTAATTTACTAAATAATTCACATAGAAAATCATAATAGCCAATAGAAAAAGGTTAAAATGGTCAGTAAATACGTGCCATATCAAAACTTGTGGTATATAGCTAAAACAAATCTTAAAATTCCAGATGAAATAAGCAAGCTCCTAGAAAACGTGTGATGTATCAAAACTTCTTCAATAAACAGAAAACCTAAAGAGACCCAGAACCATAAAAGAACCAGTACTGTGGGCTTCCCTGGTGTGTATATATATATATGTATGTATACATATAATAGATACCTGACAAAATCAACAAACAACTTAATAGAATAAGGGGCAAATGATATGAACAGGGATCCACAGGGAAGGAAACCTGAAAAGCCAACAGATGTATGGAAAGTACTCCATTTCACTGGTAATCAGGGAACTGCAAATTAAAACGATAAGGTAATATTTGACACCTATTAAAACTGGCAAGAATTTAGAAGTCTAAATACAAGTGCTGGCAAACATGTTTGGAAAGAGGAACTCATAAAAGCTATGCACAGGAGAGTATCCTGCTACGATTCCTTTTGAGAGCAATTTGGAAACAACTGGAGCTGAAGTTGCCCACCCCTCAGCAATACCACTTCTCGATGGTCTGTGCGAGAGAAACGCTCCCATATTTTGCACAAGGGTATTCATGGCAGCACTGTTGGAAACAGTGAAAAAAGCAGAAGCAACGTAACTGTCCTTTGGTATGAGAATAAATATCACTTATATAGAAGTTTAAAACATACAAAATAATAGTCTATGTTATAGGTACATACACGTGTAATAAAGTACAAACACATGATACATACCAACTTTGAGGAGACAATTACCTCTGGAGAAGGAGAAAAGATGGAAAGGAGAATGGTATTTTAGCTACATCTGTTATGCTTTACTGTTTTCAAAAAAGGGAGATACGAAACAAACATGGCAAAATATTAACATCTGTTTAATCTTGTAGGTGAGTACATGAGTGTCCTATTATTTTGTCTGTTTCCTATTTTTAAAAAATAATTAAAATATAATTAAGTTGAGAAACACACCAATGTATTGTTATTAATTTACATTAAAAAAAAAAAATCTCTGGGACTTCCCTGGTGGCCCAGTGGTAAAGAATCCGCCTTGCAATGCAGGGGACGTGGGTTCGATCCCTGGTCAGGGAACTAAGATCCCACATGCCGTGGAGCAACTAAGCCTGCATGCCACAACTACTGAGCTCATGCACCTCAACTAGAGCCCATGAGCCGCAAACTACAGAGCCCATGTGCTCTGGAACCCACGTGCCGCAACTACAGAGCCCACGCACCCTGGAGCCTGTGCGCCACAACTAGAGAAGAGAAAACCCACAAGCCACAACTAGAGAGAAGCCCGTGCACCACAGTGAAAATCCTGCATGCCTCAACAAAGATCCCACGTGCTGCAACTAAGACCCAACGCAGCCATAAATTAATTAATTAATTATTTAAAAAAAAAAAAACAAAAAACAAAAACCTTTAATCCCAAGGAAAAAAGGTTTTCTACCTGAAATGTTTTATTGTATCTCAGGGTCTTTGCATTCTGAGGCTCACCCCAGCACATCCCATATGGCATCCTTGATGGCAGAGCATAGTCACTGAACTCTAAACATCCAAGGACACCAAATAATTTTTTTCAATCTGGGCTAGGAAGAGCTTTTGCTCAGATATACAGCAATTCTGAGGGGAATCTGGAAGTACATTAATACTAGTTGTTCTTAATTATACTCAGAAGCTTACTAAATGACTTTTCTTTTTAAGGTTAAAATTATACAATCCTGGCCAAAAGTAAATAGTTACTCACCAGTATTCTTCAATCAAGTAAGATATCTGAGAATAGTAAGAAGCATTTCTGCCATTCTCAACTCAGCCCCGACAAGTCTATAGCATAAAAGTAATAAAGAGCCCAACATTTTTAAGGGAACTTGAATGTAATTTAAAAGACAACTGCCACTTATTTCCCCCCTTTCTATCAAAAACAAATAATTAGTAATAAAAATCGCTAGCACTTTCAGAGTGCTTATGTTACATGGTAAGAACTGTATGACAATCTTTTATGTGCATTATCACAACTACCTTCATGAAACAGCAACTCTATTATTCCCACTTTCTAAGTAAAGAAATAGGAACAGAGAAAACCAAGAAGCAGAGATCTAAAATATCACTGACAATCCTACTAGGTTTCTACAGAGAAAGAAAATTTCCACTATGCCATGGGGTTGTGAAAAAGGCACAAGAGTAATGTTGAAATTAGTAGCAGCTGGTCATCAGAAACACTAGTTAATAAAAAACGATACCCTGCAAACAGCTGCTTCCTCTGCTTATAACATCATCATAAATCCTTACAACAAATAAAACAGGGAAAGTAGCATCATCCCGCAGCACAACAGAAAGGGAATCGACTAAATGTCTGACAGTGATAGAGGAACAAAAAGAAGTATGAGAAAAAAATGCCGTTTTAGGGGCTTCCCTGGTGGCGCAGTGGTTGAGAGTCTGCCTGCCGGTGCAGGGGACACGGGTTCGAGCCCTGGTCTGGGAAGATCCCACATGCCGTGGAGCAACTGGGCCCGTGAGCCACAACTACTGAGCCTGCACGTCTGGAGCTTGTGCTCTGCAACAAGAGAGGCCGCAACAGTGAGAGGCCCGCGTACCACGATGAAGAGCGGCCCCCGCTCACCGCAACTAGAGAAAGCCCTCACACAGAAACGAAGACCCAACACAGCCAAAAATAATAAATTCATTAATTAATTTTTTAAAAAAATGTCGTTTTAAATGAGCAATGATGGTTTTACACACAGGGTATGCTCCACACACAGTCAAGTTATCAGCTGCTATGATTCCAAGGGCTTGCACCTCCAAATAGCTTCTTACCCATAACAAAAGCAAACCCAAAGCACAACAACATATTTCATCCATAAGTATGTATCTTTAAAAGGGCGGAGCTGGGAAATTATAAACTGCTGAGAGCTCAAGTCCATGGAAACTGAAGGAAACCATATAATTACAGCCTTATATGGTAAAGATGAGGGCACATCACTTCTAAAAGTCATTTTGCCCTGGGATCTAATGAGAATGCATTTCTCATTCATAATCATGACACATCCTCATTTATCATCCAGTGAATAAACCAAGGAATCCATGTCTAATTCTAGATTGTGAAGGACCATTCAGAAAGACATCACTGCAAGTCATGGTGACAACACGGCTTACCTGCACGTCTAAGCAGCAAATTTAAATGAATGCTGAGGCTGGGAGAAAGACTGACAAGAACTTAATAACAGCTTTTAAAGTATCTTTTTTGGCTGAACAGTGATTTAAGAACTACTCATCAATTTCCCAAGGGTTATATATAGAATAATTTCATTTACTAACAAATCAGTCCACTGTTTCATTAAGGATGCATCACCTCAGTTACATCATCTAGAATATTACTACTTTGCTAGCATGGAATTGAAAGTTTAGCTGAGACTAGCCAGTTGGATGTTCAGATTTCTTGTTTTAAATAATTATTCAAAGGTACTGATTACTTACTAGTTATCCCGATCACATGCCATAGAGCTTTTACTGTACCTCTCTAGCTAAAACTCCAAGTGATGAGAATTACCAGCAGGTCAACTCAAGTGGCGAAAAATGACCAACACCAAGGTTCCCAAAGGCTCTGGCCCAGACCTCAGTTCATACACTTGTGGGACACTGGTGAAATAGGTCAGGGCACTGCCTTAAGGACTATTATTATCTAAAAGATCCGGTGGCCTGCAGGAGGCCCAGCAATATGAGCCCCAGGGAAAATGCAGCCTCCGGAGTGTGTGTACAGCTGGCACGAGGGAGAGGTGTGACTGCACAATTTCCATGTGGCGGCCCAAGCTGAGGTTGATGGCTTTGACATGTTCTGGCTAGCAACCCTTACGGTGGCAGAAAACCACCTAGACACCAGCACTATCATTCACTTTGGGTATGGGGAAGGGCCTCAAAAATTTCAAAGCAGCCAAAAGCCTCAGGAGAGCTCCTGGAGACTGATGCTTCAACTAAGCCCACAGAGTTCGGCAATACTCTCCTCCTACAGGCTTTCTTTCTTTCTTCTTTTCTTTTTGGGTGGGGGGAGGGGTGAAAAAATCAAATTTTAAGCATCAGTAAATACATATCTTTGTAAAACTGCTGTAAGAAGGAATGTTTATAATTTTAAATAAGTTGGCAAAAACATTTCCTCCTTAGGCATACAAAATTCAATGTAACTCTTATGAAATGATATTTCTAGTTGTCAAGGTATTTCCCATTAGTTTGAATAGGAAACCACAACTGCTTCCATTTACATCAAATAGTGTATCTTATTATTATTTTTTTTTTAAGTAATTTTATTTTACTTATTTATTTATTTTTGGCTGTGTTGGGTCTTCACTCCTGCACGCAGGCTTTCTCTAGTTGCAGCGAGCGGGAGCTACTCTTAGTTGCAGTGCGCAGGCTTCTCATTGCAGTGGCTTCTCTTGTTGCCGAGCACAGGCTCTAGGTACGCAGGCTCCAGTAGTTGTGGCGTGTGGGCTCAGTAGCTGTGGCCTGCGGGTTCTAGAGCACAGGCTCAGTAGTTGTGGCACATGGGCTTAGTTGCTCCGCAGCATGTGAGATCTTCCCAGACCAGGGCTCGAACCTGTTTCCCCTCCATTGGCAGGCGGATTCTTAACCACTGCACCACCAGGGAAGTCCTATCTTACTTATTTGTCATATCTCCTTTCAAAAAGGAATCCATATTCAGGAAGTGCACTCATCCCACACGCCGAAGACACTACCATGCAATCAAAAGAATTCTAATATATACAAACAGACATGTACAGAAATCTTCTCACAGATGTTTCTATAAAGGAGTTCCACCCTGGGATGTATTTTCAAGGAAGCTAATGGCGTATTTTACAGGTGCAGACATTTTCACCCTCCCAAACTCTCAAAATACAACATTGGGATGCTTCCCATATGACCTTTGCATTAATCATTCAGATGATTGTTTCTTAGTGTAAGACAGACCCCTCACATGGTAATTGTTTTCGATCCACACATTAGCTCACTCAATATTAGATTGAAGATACTACCAAACTGGTGCCAACGAGGCTCAATCTAATAATTACTGGTTCCTTCCAAAAGTAACATTTGGTTAAAGCCACATAACACTTTACCCAGCAGGCTTATTCTTTCTCACAACTAACATACGTTTCCACAAAGTTAAAAAAAAAAACTCCTATGGTGCCAAAAAGTGACACCCGTTACTTTTATCACTCAAACCAAATATTCCCCTTTAAGATGCTCAGGGTAATCCACATACAGTGCCCTTCTAGTTTACACTCGGCATTCAGTCCTAGAAACGCAAGCCGTTCTGGGGCGGTGGGTTGTGACCGCTTCCTAGGCCATCTCCCTCAGCTAGTCCAGAGCAGGAAGCTCCCAGGACCTCCCTCCAAACTTCTCATCTGCATTCTTCTTATAATCTTCTTATAAGCCACTTTATAATCCATTACTATAATCTGAGCTTATTATCCAAACTGGTTACACCACCCTCAGATGTAAGGGCCAAATAGCCCCCACTCCACCCCCATCCCAACTCAAGGAACAAAGATTTTCAAACTGTTCATTCCCTACTTTATATTCATACAGGTTTTCATTTTAGGAAAAAATGCTGATCAAAATCACTTGATGTGTCCAAAGTTCAGTAACTTTATCATATTGTCCACACATTAAAAGATCTCTTCAAAGGCACATATAATACCTCATTACTGGCCTTGGAGTAATACCCTGAGAATTCTTGAACCCTCCGCAAGGAGAACGGTTAAGTCAAACATGTGCTCGGAAGCAAAGGAAAAGTTTGCAGCCTGGGCATAAGGCCTCCATTCATATTGTGCAGAGTTCAAAGGAGTCAAAAAAGGATATCTATTGAAGTGGGTTTTCCTTTTTTTTCAACTTCCTTTTTCTTGGAACAGTATTATTTATGTGGATACATGTTCCACTACAATCTCTTCAGGCCCTGCTCCCTCACAGGGAGAGCTACAGTGACAGTGGTCGTGGCACAGGGGAGAGACTGGCCAGAAGAGCAAGACAGGGACCCCTGCAGCTTACCAGGAAGACCAATGCACACAATACAGGGCCTGCTGACAGGCTGGTCACCATGAGTGACAGCTCGTGGCCCAGGAATAAAACATTCTGGAGAGGTTTTACTTTAAGGGAACCAGAAACGCCAACCCTGAGGGTGAGAGGAGGTGCTCTGGAATAGCACATAGAGATTGGGTTACTGGGTCCTGGAAAGTAAGTCAGCCGCCACAGCTGCCAGGAAGAGGCAGCATGGTGCTGAGAGCCCTCCCCTGCCTGTGAGGGAAAAGGAACAGTCTTTACGGGCACAAGTGAAAATGCCAAGCAAAGCATTTTGGCATCACAGGTCCTCTTTAAAAACTGGATTGAATAGTGAACACACCATTTTAAAAGTCCATTAAGAACTTGAGGGCAGTTACTATAAAACTATGGATATTTTATTATCAGAAAGCAAAAAGGTGGAAGAGTTGGCATTTCCTTACTCAACCACACCTAAATACACAACAGCAAATGGAGAAGCTCTATTTCCTAACTTCCTGACTTAGCAGAAAATTTATAAAGCAAAAACCTCATCAATGCAGACAAGTAATTCCATATGATCCCTCTGGTCTGAGAACAAAGAAAAACTAGGAGCCCAAGATGAGGTAGAACCTAGTCAAAATACAATTCAGCTTGAAAGGAAAAACTGGAAAGCAAAAGAACTATCGAACTAAGTGCAAATATAGGAAATTAAAACAAAGCATTTAATATCCAAGCAGAAAGGAGAGTAACTTGTTGCCTAACCCTTGGTACTGAGTGTCATCTCCAATGACATTGGAGATTCCTCCCATGGGACCTTTGGTGAATGAGGAAAAGCCCCAGGCTACCCCTTCCAATCCCAGCTCTGCACTGGTTTACCCACAAGCCTCAGAACAAAAACCCACCCTTCTTGAAATGGGGATGAAAAAGAGAAAAATATCACAGCTCTCTCTTTTTTTTCTTTTCTTTAGGCAAATGCCTTGGGCTGCATGGCCGAGGCAGCTCACATCTTACAGTGGTTGTAAACAGCAGGAGGACTGGAGCAGAGACCCAATTCAGTAGCCTGTATCATTTACTCCCGACTTAAAGCTCAGCCAGAAAGGAAACCCAAGTCCCCGTTCCTCTGAGAAAGCCAACACGTGCTGTGCTCATCACTTGCCCTCCAGGCTCAGCCTTCCCTGGACTCAGCTCAGGTCCCACCCCCAACTATCATGGAATTCAACTTGGTGAGAGCAGAACGTTTACTACATATGGTTATAAAGAGGCTTCTGGACAAACCGGGACAGCACAAACCTGTCCATTGCACCTGGAGTCTATTTTAGTAGAGTAATCAGTATTCAGAAACCTGCTCTTCGCTGCTTCCCTGACTTGGGTCATCATCACGTTTATACAAGGCGGCTTCTGGCAGCAGCACTTGCCCATGTGCTCAGCCCAGACTCACGCTCCAGAAAACCAGGAAAGAGTTAAATGTTCTTTGCACTTGACTCAGTGGCTTCCCCTCACCACACACTCCCAGATCCCACCATTCTCCGAGCCACGCAGCCAATCAAAGCAAAGGAAGGAAATGATCCTGGCCGGCTGACAGCCCAGCGCTCTGATGGCCATATATGGTAAAAACCACTGTCAGAGCCCTGTCAGGCCTGCAGGCCGGCTGCTGTGGACATATCAGTGAACTGCAGCAGCGTGAGAGGCCAGCCAAGGAAACGCACAAAGGACAGGCTGCCTGCTCATCTCCAGGGGAGGGGGTAGGAGGAAGGCAGGGGAGGGGAGGGGGTAGGAGGAAGGCAGGGGAGGGGAGGGGGAGCCGTCATCTGCCAGGGCACACTCTGAGTCACAGCCACTCACTGTAATCAAAAATAGCCCCAGGGTACATGGTGAGATTCCTTCTGCCAGGACTTTGTGCTCCATTGTTAACTGGGGGTGAGTAGGGTGTCCCCCTCCCATCCCCCCCCACAAGGAGACTGTGGAAAACAGTCACTGGGAGCAAATGAAAAGGTCCTTCTGTGGCGCTTCATGTGGTAATGAGGCCGTGCAGTGCTCGTGGGGCTGGCAGCTCGGAAGTAATTTGGAAGTCATTGTTCTGCACCTGGTGCCCCCCACCCCACATCCTCCACTGCCGCCCCTGCCCTGCCCCCCAGCCTTTCACAGCCCACACAATTGACAGTTAAGGTGCTCAGGGTAGCGGACAGCATCTATTTCAGGAGGCGGTGAATGGGCATCCCAGGACACATCAGGACACTGCCACTGAATAAAAGCCCCTGCCCATCACACCAAAGCTACCCTGTGCCAGATGTCCACATCTGTACAAAGGGCTACTAGCATCGCCACCCTTGTCCAAAATGGCACCGCTATTTGTGGGAATGGAAATTGCCTGTCAGCAGCGTACAGTAAGGGGGAGGCGCAGCCAATGCAAATCCAGCAGGTGCTGGCAGCAACTGGGGGTCACAGAGAAAAGCACAATCGGGAGACTGCCATTTCTTTTGAACTAGTCCATGAAAGAAGGCACTTATCAGCACGGCGCCTGGCACTTAAAGGAAGCCCTCAATGATGTGAGCTGCTGCGACTCCATCACTGCCACTGTCTACTCGCAAGGCATGGTAGAGACCGAGCACTTTCCAAACCTTGAGACAATTCTCTGAGCTGCCAGAATCAGAGCCCTGACAGGCTAGTGTTTTTGTTATTAAGCCTTCTAATCCCAGAGGAAGAATGCAAAGGATTAAGTGTCAATTAGACCACGGTTTCTATTAAAAAATCTTTCACACTCAGTGGGAAAAAAATGTTAATCAAAAATATACATGTACAAACCAAATAAAGACTCAGAGACCTAGGTTCTAATCCATGGAAGACCCCACAGCTCCGGGCAGTCACTCAGCCTGAGTTTCAATTTCTGCAACTGTAGAACAGAGGTATGACAGCAACCCTGCCGTGTGCAAAAACTAAGACATCATATATGAAGGGGACCCTCCAAGCACATTCTGATGTCACTTTGGAGCCTTATTTTTATGAATATAACATGAAGTCACTGCCTTTTCCTGAAGCTGAAACAGTGGAAAGATGCCATGTAGATCCAGTTTTAACAAAAATCCTAAAATGCAGAGAAGTGCTTATCCTGGTTCTTCTCCATATAACGGTGAAGGAAAACACCAGTTTTGTACTATTTACACTGGAAGTGAAGGAAAAAGAGAGCCAAGTAGTGTGTAATTTTTCTACCAAAAAGCTGTCCTACAGCTCCTCCTAATCCCCCTCCAATCAAGCATTCCATTTCTCCAATACGAGAAAAGGCCATCCCAACGCAGAAAGAAGGAATGTGGCCCCCCTCGTTCTTCGGCCTCCTGGGAACACAGCCCCTCTTCTAACACATCAGTTTAGTGAGTTGGTTGGGCTCCTCTTCTGTTTCATCCCTGGCTCCTACACTCAGGAGAAACCCAACTTCCAAGAGAACCTTCTCTGTGACATCTTCCTTGAGCCTCATTTAAAACTCATCTCCCATCACTGTGTCAGAGCCCTTTAGACACAGACAAACCTCCCCATTGGAGAGATCGAGGTCAACTGTTAGCAAAGTTTTTTTAAGAGCAAGATTCGAAACAGGTCCTGGCACAGAGCAGGTGCTCAAATGTCTGAGAAATAAGTATGTGAATGAATTAATGTAATTTTTTTTTAAGTACTGTTTTAGATTTCACTTAAGCTTAAACAACAATTAGCTCTTCATAGAGCTTTGGTAATATTTCGGATATTACTACTACAGAATCCCTCAATTATTCATTTAAGATTTATTATAGAATGCTGTATATCTATATGTATGTATCTATCTATACAGATTTTTTTTAAAAGGAGAGGTGGAAAGAGTGTTTAAAATTATCCAAAGGCCTTTTAGGCCGCTTTGAATTACTCATTTATTTGTGCATTGTGTGACCTAACATTATAGAGTCAAGTGCCACATCCTGAGAATACAGCTGACCCTTGAACAACACGGGTTTGAACTATGCAGGTCCACTTATATGCACATTTTTTTCCAAAAAATATGTACTACAAGATCCACGGTTGGTTGAATCCGCAGATGCAGAACCATGGATACAGAGGGCCAACTGTAAACTTATATGTGGATTTTCAACTCCCAGGGGGTCTGCACCCCTAACCGCTGGTTTTTCAAGGGTCAACTGTACATGTTTTAGTTATCACTGCTGCTTAATGAGTTACCCTAAGATTTAGCTACTTAAAACAATAAGCATTTCTCATCTCACACAGTTTCTGTGGGTCAGGAGTTCAAAAGCAGCTTATCCGGGTGGTTCTGGCTGAGGGTTCTCCTGAGTCAAGGTGTCAGCTAGGTTTGCAGGATCCACCTTCAAGATGACACACTCACATGGTTGGTAAGTCAGTGCTGGCTATTGGTGGGCGGTCCTATGGACCTGTCCACAGAGCTGCCTGAGTGTCCTTACAGCATGAAAGCTCCAAAAGAAATAAAGTAGAAGCCAATATGCTTTTATGACCGAGTCTCAGAAGTCACACTCCATCAATTCCTCCATATCCTAGTGGCTACACAGGTCAGCCCTATTTAATGTGGGAGGGAACCACACAACGGCAAGACACAAGGAGGCGAGAACCACTGGAGCCCATCTTGGAGGCTGCTACCACAAGAGAGTAAGGTGAGATGCTGGAGAACCCTACCATACACCCATCCATTTTGTATCCTCCATCCAAGCGAAGGTCAAGAGATCAAGAGCATATAATTCCAACCACCCTCCCATTATCTGTTATGTGGCTACGAAAATAATTACATTACAATGTGACAATGCAGCCTGTGGTACTAGTGGCATGAGACAAGCAGCTAAGGAATCCCAAAGGATGATTTCCACTGTCTCAGCAAATTGGAGATAAAATTTGAGTTGGATACTAAACATGAAGAAGGAGCACTTAGAATACTGACTGAAATGAATCAAGATTTCTTCCTCAATAAATCTCTTCTTCAATAAATATGACAGAAAAATACTTTAAAGCAGCCCTTGTCAACCTGGGTTCTGTGAAGGAATTAAGTCCTAATGCCCTAAGGCAGCTACTTTATGTAATGGATTAATTCCTCTCCTATCCATCTATAAGGCTTAGCTATGTCCCCTTCTTGAGAAAACTAAGAAAATATTCACTGAAATGATTTTCTGTAGGGGCTGAATTCTTTCACAAAACTCTAGCTGAGAAAGACTACAAAATGAGTTGAAAAGATAGTTCACAGACATAAATAAAGCAAGATCCCAAATATTCCCACACACACTTCTTAAAATATATGGGAGAAACATAACTGTGTATAAGAAGACACCTCACAGCTACCCCAGAGGAGCAAGAAGAGAGAGGAGACAGTGACCCAAAAGGTTGACAAAGACTTGGCCACACCCATCCCATCATGGCCCAGAGCAGAGCTGCTCTCCTAGGCAATTACTGGGAAGATGAAATTAGCCATCACTCCAATCCTCCAAAGTAAGAACAGTCAAGGGAGGAAGGGAGAAAGCGATTAGGGAAGACAGGAGTCCTCCAATTTGCATCCTCCGTCCAAGCAGAAGTTAAGACATCAAGAGCATAGAATTCTAACCAACTCCCTCAACCCTTGCTCCAGGTTCACTGTGATCTGAAGTTTCAGTGTGTGTGCGCACGCTTGTGCCCACACACATCTAACACTGCTGTTTGTAGGAGCCACCATGGCTCACAACAGGGATGGGAATGCGTTGGTCTCACATCACGAGCGTGGCTCCTGCACAAGGAGAGCCTCGTTCGTGCCCTTCGTGCCCACGTGGTAGCGCACAGGGGGCTGGAACCTGTGTGCTCCTGACAAGGCAGCTTGTGTAGTTGTGGGGAGAACGCAACGGCCAAAACCACAAGGCCAACTTCTGTTCAACAAGACTGATATTATTCATCCTCTGAAAGACCAAAGAATAAGAAAATGTACTAAGCCACACCTTGAGAAGTCATGACTGAACAGCATGCCACAGCTTGAGGGAAGCATTACAAAAGAAACCCTGAATCATGTGTGCTAATCTAAATCGCCCCACCTCAGGGCTGAGCACTCTCCGTATTCCCCCAGCAGTGACCGCTTAAAATCCTACTTTCTCTAATAAAACCTTTCAAACAAAAACCTCATAAACCATACACTTAAATAAACATATATTCATTCCTAAGCTTACCTCTTGCTGTGTATGTGTCAATGTATTTGTCTCTACCACTCTTTCCATTTTTTAATTTTAAGTCCTGGAAGACAGAGACCATGATTCTCCTGGAATCTAATCATAAGCCTCATGAGGTTGCAATAATAAGTCCTATTTACTGCTGACGCTAACTAACTTTGAAGAAGAATTCATGGAAGGCCATGTTTTAAAATGGGAGCCTTTCAGAAAGAGTCACAATACATCTTAAGATCAGTACACACATATTCAATATTAACATGGACAGAAAGCCCCAAAAGCATCACTAAAACCAACCTGGCTCACTATAACCAGGAAAAAAAAAAGCAGCAGGGGGACAGGCAGACACACACACACACACACACACACACATACACACGGCCAGAAGTTTCTTGAGATAGTGATTAAAAACCATACCCACCTCCTTAAGTTCATGTTCAGAGAAATCCTAGACTGCCATCAACACATACCGGAGCCCAATACACACCCAGAGCATCATTTCCCACAATCTTCATTTCAAGCATCACTTCTTATTATATGTGGGAATTTGGTTTCTCTGTGCCTTTAAACAAAAGCAGCACCTCATTGTAAAACTATTTCAAAGTTGCCAAGACACCGAAAATTGCAGGATCTCTTTTCCAGGGCAGAGTCCTGTATTAGGATCAATGGGTTCACCATGTACTCAGGTCGCCAATGTTTTTCTCCTTCAAGGCTGCACTTCTAAAGGTGAGACAAACACCACAGTACCAGCAATCTCCTGGGGGCTGGGGGGTGGTCAGGAAACTGACCACAATGAAAAGTAGACACAGTGCTCCTGGAGAGCAAAGATGGCACCCAGCAGACACTCAGTCTACGGACGATCAAACCACATGTGCATAGTCAAAGAACAGTGAAGACCTCGTACTATATGAACAACGAAATATCTGTAAAAATGTAAAACTTATGATCCTTATTCAAATATTCATTATTATACCAAAATTCTAAGGAAATAGATATCCAGAGGGCAATCAGCCCTTTAAAGCAGGCAGAAATGTAGGTTTTCTGACAACGTGGAACATAGTTCTACTTTCTAAAAGCCTAGGTAGTAAGTAGTCAAGGGACAGGGTCTTAGGAAGAAAAGAAAGGTGGGTGTCACCTGACACTTCCGGGCTCCGGGCTAGGCCCTGCCATCACAGCAGATCCTTCTAAGAGCTCCCAAGACACAGAACTGTCTACAGGAGCCACAGACCACTTTTCTTTGCTGGGCTCAGCCTTGCCCTTGGCGGAAAAACAGCCATGAGTAAAAAGACATCTACTTCCCAAAGTTACGTGTTGGCACTAAGGAGGGAAAAAAAAGGAACAACAGTGTTTCCTTTGCTGAATTTTGGGTAGCAAACCACTTTTTTTTTTTTTTACATCTTTATTGGAGTATAATTGCTTTACAATGGTGTGTTAGTTTCTGCTGTATAACAAAGTGAATCTGCTATACGTATACATACATCCCCATATCCCCTCCCTCTTGCGTCTCCCTCCCACCCTCCCTATCCCACCCCTCTAGATGGACACAAAGCACTGGGCTGATCTCCCTGTGCTATGCGGCTGCTTCCCACTAGCTATCTATTTTACATCTGGTAGTATATATAAGTCCATGCCACTTTCTCACTTCATCCCAGCTTACCCTTCCCCCTCCCCGTGTCCTCAAGTCCATTCTCTAGGTCTGCATCTTTATCCTGCCCCTAGGTTCTTCAGAACCATTTAGAAAATCACTTTTATATAGAGCCCCTCACGTTACAGATAGAGATATGGGAGAGCATAGGACAGAGTGACATATCCATGTCTCACCACAAGTCGGTGACCAAGACAGGATTGAACCCCTGGCTCCAGACCCATGTTCCTTCCTCGACGCCACACTGACCCTAAGGGCTCAATACACACACTTTAATACACAAAAATCCCAGAGTACGTGTGAACCTGTTGATTATAAAAGTCAATAACCCCAAGTACTGACCTTATTTCCAATGGGTGTCACTGGGCTTCGTTTATGCCAATGTCCCCTCCTCCAACACAAATTAATATTTAAGGAGTAGAGCCACACAGAATGTATTATAAGCCTGGGAAAAAGACAGAACCTCGAGGCTCCTCCAAAGACCACCGTTTCGTTCAAACATGATAATTTCTGAAGCAACTTATTCTGTCCCAATTCCTATACAGCTGGTTGAAGAACAAAATAATAAAACCTATTTCTTAGGTATTGGTCACTTAAAGCAACTGAAAACCAAAGCATAAGATCCAGTTAGCTTAGGACCTGCACACAGGGCTCCCTTAAACAGTATAAATGTAACTCTAAGTTTCCCATGGTTTGTGAAAGCAAAAGTGGACTCACAGAGCCTTTTGTGAATGTGGGACTTGAAGAGAACTGTCTGAACTTGGAGGAAGATCAGCCGTACAAAAGTTTATTTGGGGCTTCTTAACTGGCTTATTCTCCTTCTTTGAAGCAAAAAGTCTTAAATTTATCCCTCTTGAACTCGAAAGACATCATGGTACTTCAGTGCCTGACCTTGGTTGACAAGCTGAGGTGTCTTCTCAGCTGGCTGCCATAAGACCCACCACTGAAAAGTCAAGTTTCCAAATGCTCCTTGCTCTTGGGGAACAAATCGACTAGAAAGTCGTGGAGATCAAACGCAACTGGCATTAAACTCCAACCCCCACTCCCAAATCAGGTTAAGTACAGCTACAATAGTGTAATGTATTGTTCACCACTGAAACAACAATCTCCTCCACAAAAGCAAAAGTATCTGAGGAGAAAATTTAAGTTCAATTTAATGAAAAGATTTTCCTTTAAAACATGATTAACAACTTCGCCAATAAGAAAGTACGTTTGGAGCTGGGACGAGGTAAGAGAGTGGCATGGACATATATACACTACGAAATGTAGAATGGATGGCTGGTGGGAAGCTGCTGCATAGCACAGGGAGATCAGCTCCGTGCTTTGTGACCACCTAGAGGGGTGGGATAGGGAGGGTGGGAGGGAGACGCAAGAGGAAGGGGATATGGGGATATGTGTATATGTTTGTCTGATTCATTTTGTTACACAGCAGAAGCTAACACACCATTGTAAAGCAATCATACTACAATAAAGATGTTGAAAAAAAAAAAAAGAAAGTACGTTTGGAAACATACGTCAGATTTGTTCCCCAAAGGCATCCATCTCCTCTGTAGTGAGATGGTTCTATCGTGTAATATCACATCAATCCAGCCACTGAGACACAAATCAGATGTTAAAATAAAACAAGTTAGTCATGAGCATCTGAGAGAATGAAAAGTACAAGAGAATTGGAAGTTTTCCCAGCAAGTTTTCCTAAGGAAAAAACACCAAAATACAATACTTTGACAGAAATTCATGTTACTGTAACCACTTTCCGAATCACATGGTCCATTATGATGAGACATGCCTCTACTAGGCATGGCTCAGACTCAGGGAGACCCACTGTTCCCAGCAGACTGGAAACAGCTGTAACATGACCCAACATCTGCATGCTTATCATTAGGGCTCAGGACTCACCAAACTTATTTTTCTCTTAAAAGCTAATCAGAAAATGACTCTTTCCAAGCTCTCTCTTCACGGTGTTTCCCATCCCCCATTATTTGCAATTCTGGGATTTCCTGTTAAAGCTAGTACAGACTTTCATCTACAATGTTCAAGAACAGGCAGAAAATTACAAATCTCCTATCTTCTCCCCCATACTGGAGAGGGCTCTCTGGAAGGATAAAGTCAGGAGAAGGGAGAACCAGGAAGCCCAGCGGGTTCAAAGTCACACAGAACCACTTTCAATAAAGAGCCTTTATTTCCACCGCTTATTAATGCTGTTTAGATCCTATGCTGAAACCTACTACTGTCCAGACTTGAAATCTGCATTGTTTGGGGACATTTTCTTGAGCCCTCATCCCATCTACCATTCAAAACCAAAAACAAAGCAAAACCAAAAAGTCTCAGTCCTCATGACCTCACACACAAAAAAGATTCTCTTATAATCGTATCAATTTCTGCTCATTTAAAAACATAACTGTTTCTAAAATTGCACTTTTGGGAAAAACTTTTATGAAAAGTGGATGATTATGAACCAAATCATAAAATTCCTGTGCCTGTCCATGCTCACAGCATCATTATAAGAATCTTTTTCATCCGCAGAGGGCACACCCAGAACAGAATTTGCCATTCTGTTTAATGATTCTCTGTCAGAGAAAAACTGATGTGGTTAGTAAAGCGTGTGGAACTTAAGCTTAACTACATCCAAGTCTAACGGTCCTAGAAATCACACAATGCTTAGTGACTATCAATCTCCAAAATCAATCTATTACAGACTAAACAGAGATTACCGGAGGGTGTCTCACAGGATGGAAAGTCAGATGACTTACCTTGTGCAAAGGGAGTACAAGGAACGCTCCTCCCCCACTCGCTTCTATGATTATGGCAACGAATCTAGGATTGACAGCACAAAAGGAACTATCCCAGGTCACTCGAGAAACCCGGATATCATCGTAACACTGGTCATTTTTCACCGCTTGTCCAAACACATGGCGAAACTTGCTCTGTCGTACCACTCGCCTCATCGTGTCTGTGGGAGAACAAAAAGTCTATTAAAATCATGCCCCTGAGTGAAAGCTTTTTTTACAAATGAAAAGCTGAAAAAAAAAAAAAATGGTATGGCATTTTGTCTGCTCTCCTAAAATGTAGCCAAATGGCAAATCCAAATTTCCTTTAGCGGCACGTACCCAGAGAAAACTGCAAAATGTGTCAGGGCAAGAATGACAAAGAAACGAAAAATTCCTAACTCAAGATCCAGAAACAGCTCATCAGTTTTAATTTCAAGAGAAAGATCAAGGTAAAGAATGAGGGGAAATTAGCCTTTCAGAGTTGGGTGGGAATGGAAAGACAATCCACTCTAATCCACCCTCCCCTTTTACAGAGAAGAAAACTCCAAAGTGAAGTTATCTGACAGATCCGAAACTGAGGAATCCTTCCTCCCCCAAATTATGATATTGTGGCTTTTTCCTCAGTCTGCCAAGGTAATTTTTCCATTTTTCAGCTTTTTCTCCAGACATCAGCACTCTGGTCTGAGAGCGGAGCCTGCTCATGAGTGTTTCCACAAGACCAACTACATGCAGTGGAGAATTCAACACAAGCAAACCACCCTTGCCTTCAAGAGGCTTCCAACACAGGCAGGACAATCAGAGCAACTTGGAACCGAACTCCTGGTGCCGAGTGCTACCTGGAGTCTGACTGCTACCATAGGGCAAAAGCCAGGTCTCGGAAAAGAGTAGCAAACATTTTAATGGAATGTAGAGACGAGGATGACAAGAGGTCTGACGCTAGCACACTGGACCTCTTAGACAGCAAGAAGCGAAAAGCAAGGGGCTGGGCTAAGAGGCTGTGATGGTGAACCGGGCCTGAGAAAGGCCTGGAGTGATCCCGGCAGCGGCAGCGAGACAGAGGAACAGAAAAACTCAGGGAGGGTAACGGAAACCAGGATGTCAGAGCTGAGCACTCACCACAGCCACTTCCCAAGTAAACCAGAGGGCCTAGGGGAAAGGAAGTGACACCAAGCTGGTGTTCCCAGGCTTCCTCATGGGTCATTTCGGACCCCAACTTCCACTGGGTTGTCCAACTGACATGTGCACTGACAGCGTTCAGGCTTTAGGATCAGCAGCCCCACCTGCCTGAGGTCTCCTGGGCTGCACCACAGTGTCCTTTTCCTGTCTGCTAATGCCAGGACATTCTGTTCACGCTGGCTAGGGAGGAAGGAGCCACGGGAAAACACAAGTGGAGATGGAACACAGTCAAACCTTCACAGCTCAGCTGAAAACCAGTCCCCCTGATCCCCAAGGACAGGAGGGCTAACTAACACCGGTCCACTCATGCCAAATGGGACACATGAGGGGCTGCTGCTAATTCCTCCCCTTGAATTCCCTTCCTCGTGGCTCTGGGCCCACTGCTAAGCACAAAAGGAGAGAAGTTAGTTTTGCCAGTCTCCTTCTACCCTTTCAAGGCATGTGCAGAAGCAGCCTCTCTCCAAGCCTAGGGCGTGTGGCTGGGCTGAGGCGACAAAGCCTTGGCAGGCTGGTGAGCAGGCGTGTTCCTCAGCCCAGCTGCTGCCAGACCTTCCCAGCTGACCACCAGGACCAGAGGCTGAGAGCACCTGGTGGAGGAGACGGCAAATGACTTGCTTCCACTTGGCCGGGGTCCTCCATCTGTGAAACAGTATGAATACTTCTCAAACTGGAGGAGATGAGAAAGCTTCCACGAGGTGGTGAAAACCAAAAGAAAAGCACATCCACACAAAAGCCAATGTACAGCCAGCTGGTCTCAGGATCCATTTCCCTACCCGACCATCTGCACAAGTCTCTGCCATTACCTTCCAGCAAGTGTTTCAAAAGTAAAGAAGTGTTTCAAAAACAAAGAAGGGAGAATTGCACCATATGCCAAAGAGTTGATATCCTTCATATACAAAGTTTTTATAGATTCCAAACACGAAAATCCCAGCAGGATATTACACAAAGGACATAAAGAGGTAATTTACAAAAGAAACACAAACGGCATTTACCTCCACTCCTTCCTGAAATCCTAACAAAATGACAGGAAAGGAATAAAAGCTGGTATAAACACCAAAGGACAAGCGAAAGGACACTGGAAAGGAGCCTACAAAAGAGCAAATGTGACCACAAAACCGTGGAAGAGGAAAGCTGTCAGGCAAGTGTAACTGACAGAAGTGAGTATTCTCCACTCAGCTGAGATCTCAGGAGGAGCAGCTCACAGAAGGACACCGGGCCCACTGTGAAACCGCCGAGCGCTCAGAAGGGAAACAGATGTGGGAGAGGGGCTGCAGGGAAAACTGACCAAAAGCCTAATTAGGAGCAGCTAGACACCCAGCTCTGCTCGTCCAGTGCTGCACAGTCAGGGGCCACCCCTCATCTGCCCCAGAAGCCACAGGGCAGGCCCTGGGCAGGACAACACCAGCACAGGAGAGCACAGGTACCAGCAGGTACCACACAGACGACCTGGTCCTGTACAGGGGAGCCTCCAGCCCTGTGTTCTGGGAGCTCCCGGAAGGCTGGCGGCCTGGCTGAGATAGCACCTGCCCTGCCCCACAGGAAGTCAGCCCTCACCGCCCTCTGTGAGGTCCACCACCCACCCAGCCCCCCTACCCACACAGGCATTGGGTCAGCTTTTTGGGGCCCACTATTCAATGTGAACGGACATTTGAGGAAGCCCCTCAACCTGAAAAATGGAGACAATCTTTCCTCTTCACTCAAATAGGCCAAGATACCATCTAATCTCACCAACAATAGGAAAATTAACATAAATACGGAAAGTGCTTTGAATGTCTTCACTGAAAGACATCACACAAATCTGCTGGCTGGCTGACACACCTTTAAAAGTCATTTCTGTATTACACAGAGTGACATATGTTATACAAATTTTCATCTAACTACACGAAGTCAGAATGATAGACCGGTTCTTTTGCTACAACCATGGAGGACAGTTAGCTACAGAGCAGAGAGAGTGAGAAAAGCCGGGGCTCCCGGAGTGCTGTGCTGTCTGGGCCAGGCCATTCACATCCAAGGTCAAATCTGATCTGGGCTCAGCTGCCCACATGTGGCACAGCTGCTTTTGCTGCACACAATAGAGAAAGGCAATTAAGAGGGCAGGCTCCAGAGTCAGGCAAACTTGTGAGTGAGAAGCACAGCTGTACCATTTACTTCCTGGCCGTGGTTCAGCAGGGCAAAGTCATAATCTCCTTAAGTGTCAGATTCTCTATCTGGAAATGGGTACATTATATATAAAGTTGAAGTGATCATTAAATGAGCACTTGGCTAATGGGACTATAGCAGGAGATGATTTCGTTAAAGTACCCGGTCCGGTTAAAAACACATAACTAAATACACAATAAATGTCGGCTATTGTTATCACCCTAGTACTTAACATAAGGTAATCCAGATTCAAATCCCAGCTCTGCCACTAACCTTTACGAGCCTCAGTTTCCTCATCTATAAAATGAAGGGGATGATGATACCCATCATAAGAATTAAAAACATCTGACATCCCAGGTCCAGATGGCTTCACGGCTGAAGTCTATCAAATATTTAAAGAATTAATACCAGTTCTTCACCAATTTTTACAAAGAATAGACGGGAACAAATTTCCAAACAAATTTTATGAGACCAGTATTACTCTGATACCAAAATCAGACAAAGACATCACAAGAAAACTAGACTAATATCCTTTATAAATATAGCCACAAAAATCCTCAACAAAATACTAGCAGACCAAATCTAGCAACATATGAAAAGGATTATACACCATGACCAAGTGGGACTTATCCCACAATGCAAGGTTGGTGTGACGTCTGAAAATCAATTAATGTAACATGTATCAATCAGATAAAAACCAAAAATCACATGATCATCTCACAGAAATCTGATAAAATCAGAACAAGGACAGACATATAGGTCAACGGAATAGAAATGAAAGTGCAGAAATAAATTCATACACCTTTGGTCAAGCGATTTCGACAAGGGTACCAAAACCATTCAATGGGGGGGAAAAATAAGTCTTTTCAACAAATGGTGCTGGGACCATTGAATAGCCACATACAGAAGAAGCTGGACCCTGACCTCACATCATAGAAAATAATTAACTCAAAATTGATCAAAGATATAACTATAAGGGCTTAAAACTTTAAAACTCTTGGGAGAAAACATAGGAATAAATCTTCATGACCTCGGATCTGGCAAAGGATTCTTAAATATGACACCAAAAGCACAAGCAACAAAATAAAAAGTGCACAAAATGGACCTCATCAAAATTAAAAACCTCTGTGCTTCAAAGTCACCGTCAAGAAAGTGAAAAGACAACCCACAAAATGGGAGAAAATTTTTGGAAATAATGTATCTGATAAGGCACTTGTATCTAGAATATATAAAAAATTCCTAAAACTCGATAATAAAAAGACAAATAATCCAATTTAAAAATGAGCAAAGTACCTGAATAGATATCTTTCCAAAAAAGATACACAGGGCTTCCCTGGTGGCGCAGTGGTTGAGAGTCCGCCTGCCGATGCAGGGCACACGGGTTCGTGCCCCGGTCCGGGAAGATCCCACATGCCGCGGAGCGGCTGGGCCCGTGAGCCATGGCCGCTGAGCCTGCGCGTCCGGAGCCTGTGCTCCGCAACGGGAGAGGCCACAACAAACATCCAATAAGCACATGAAAAAGTGCTGGACATCTTTAGCCATTGGGGAAATGTAAATCAAAACCACAATGAAATACCACTTCATACCCACTAGGATGGCTAATATCAGGACAGAGAATAACAAGTATGGATAAGGATGCAGAGAAATCAGAACCCTCATACACTGGTAGCGGGAATGTAAAATGGTGCAGCTGCTTTGGAAAGCAGTCTGGCAGTTCTGAAATGATTAAACAGAGTTATGATGTGACCCTGAAATTCCACAACTAAGAATATACCCAAAAGAACTGAAAACAGGTATTCACCCAAATACTTGTACAGGAATTTTCATAGCAGCATATTCACAACAGTCAAAGGGTGAAAACAACCCATATGTTGGATATCCACTGGATGAATGGAAAAACAAAATGTGATATATCCACACAATGGGATGTTATTTGGCAATTAAAAATTAAAAAAAAAAGTAGGGGACTCCCCCGGCTGTCCAGTGGCTAAGACTCTGAGCTCCCAGTGCAGGGGGCGCCCAGGTTCGATCCCTGGTCAGGGAACTAGAGCCCACATGCATGCTGCAACTAAGAGTTTGCATGCCACAACTAAAGATTCTGCATGCCGCAACTAAAGAAACTGCATGATGCAACTAAGACCCAGTGCAGCCTAAATAAATAAGTAAATATTTAAAAAATAAAATAAAGTACTTACTAATACATGCTACAACTTGGATAAACCTTGAAAATATTACGCTAAGAAGCCAATTACAAAAGTCTACATATTATGATTTCTATTCACACGAAAGCCCAGAATAGGCAAACCTAGAGACACAGAAAGTAAATTAGTGGTTGCTTGGAGGGGAGGAAGGGGTACTGCGGAATAGGAGGTTACAGCTAAAGAGCACAGGGTTTCTTTCCGAAGTGATGGAAATATTCTGTAATTTGTGGTGACAGTTGCACATATTTGTGAACATATTAAAAAGCACTGAACTGTACACTTCAAGTAGGGTGAGTTGTATGATATGTGAATTATACCTCAATAAAGCTGTTCTTTAAAAATCTGCAAAGTATCTAGCATAGAATCTGAAGCATAGTAATAAGCACTGTCCAATAAATGTCAACAATTATTATTTAAGAGACTGCTAATAGGTTTCCCTACCCAAAGGGAGAAAACCCAAATCAATTTCCTACTGATTATGAGCCAAAAGTATGATTTTCACGTTAAAGAACTAGTATCAGTTATCAAGGAACCTTTACAAAATTTTATGTTCTCCCACCTCAGCATGCTGTTTACTACAGAAAAAAAAAACCCTCTTCTCGAGAAAGAGGCTTGCATTATCAAACGGTATTAGTGTTTCACCAATTTTTTAAACGTTTGGCTATAAATTTCCAAAGGGTCATATCATCAAACTCAGGCGTTCTTTTATTAAATATCTTGCTCCAAATTATACAACTAGAGTGTCCCCAAAACTAAAGCATTTTATAAAGAAATCTAATTTTCAGTTATATTAAAAGGAGTAAATGAAAGAATCCTGAACTAATACATAGACACAAAGTCCAAGGATAGAGTACATCCAATTTGTAGGGGGTGGGGCACACTCCAAGGCATGCATAACTTCCCCCACCAGGGATAGAACCCACGTCCCCTGCAGTGGAAACCCGGAGTCTTAACCACTGGACCACCAGGGAAGTCCTCAAATTTAAATGTCTTGTCAGAGTTCAACCTTGGAGAGGTTGCCTGCTCATTAGGTCTTTCAAGTACAAATTCTTCAAACTGCATAGGGCCTTTTCTTAGCAATTATCACAGTAATAAAGGATCCTCGTAGTAATAAAGAGGGAGACAATGTAGCAATAAGTCATTCATTAAGCAAATGAAAGAAATGTTTACAAATTTCAAAATAAATTGATTTTAGAAAAAATGCAACGTGGTTTTTAATTTCCACAAAATGTTGGGAATTACAAACCTTACCCAAGGCCTTATGATATGCAATTGATCATTCTGCCCAAATTTCCAATAAGACTGGGACTATTCTAGAATGGTTTTCATTATAATAAAAACTGATGTGTCTTTGAAAGACAATGTGAGAGCAGGTTGAGAGCACAGGCCCAACTATGAAATGCTCTCTCTGGGATGTGGATGAAACCTCAGTTTTAGAAACAAAGACACATGTCTCCTCTGCCCAAGTTTCTAGATGATACTGAAGGCCAAGAAAGAGTTAAGTTTTGATTGTCCAGCAGCCATCGTAGTAAACCTCTTTTTAATTTATCTATCTTTTCTATAGTCACCATGCTGTACATTACATCCCCAGCACTTACTTATCTTAGAACTGGAAGTTTGTACCTTTAGACCCCTTCACCCATTTCATCCACCCCGCTAATCCACCATCTGGCAACCACCAAAATGTGCTGTTTCCATGAGCTTGGGTTTTGTTTTTGTTTTCATTTTTAAGATTCAACATGTAAGTGATATACAGCAGCAGTACCCAACCTTTTTTGGCACCAGGAACCGGTTTTGTGGAAGACAATTTTTCCATGGACCGAGGTGAGGTGGCGTAGCAGGGATGGTTCAGGCGGTAATGCAAGCCATGGGGAGCAGCAGATGAAGTTTCACTTGCTCACCAACTGCTCACCTCCTGCTGTGTGGCCTGATTCCTAACAGGCTGTGGACCCCTGATATATTGAAAAGATATTTGTCTTTCTCTATCTGACTTACTTCACTTAGGATAATGCCCTCAACATCTATCCATGTTCTCACAAATGGCAGGATTTCCTTCTTTTTAATGGCTGAATAATATTCCATCATACCACATTTTCCCATCCATTTATCTGTTAATGGACACTTAGGTTGTTTCCACTGTCTTGGCTATTGTAAATAATACTGCAGTGAACACGGGGGTGCAGATATCTTTTCAAGACAGTGATTTAGTTTCTTTTGGATAAATACCCAGAAGTGGAATTGCTGGATCATATGGTAGCTCTATTTTTAATTTTTTGAGGAACCTCCATACCATTTTCCATAGTGGCTGCACCAATTTTACATTCCCACATAAATTTCTAATGAGCAGATAATGCAATCTTGTTTTCGGCTTCAAATAAAGAAAATCTAAAAGCTGACTACCAAGATCCACAATACTTAGCAGCTCATCTAAGGAAACAAAAATGATTAAAATTTTCTCTACATGTTGGGTAAACATCTTAACCAAGAACAAGCTGTAAAAATAAGGTCCATGAGGCTTCCCTGGTGGCGCAGTGGTTGAGAATCTGCCTGCCAATGCAGGGGACACGGGTTCGAGCCCTGGTCTGGGAAGATCCCACATGCCGCGGAGCAACTTGGCCCGTGAGCCACAACTACTGAGCCTGCGCGTCTGGAGCCTGTGCTCCGCAACAAGAGAGGCCGCGACAGTGAGAGGCCCGCGCACCATGACGAAGAGTGTCCCCTGCTTGCCGCAACTAGAGAAAGCCCTCGCACAGAAACGAAGACCCAACACAGCCAAAAAAAAAAAAAATTAATTAATCAATTAATTAAAATAATAATAATAATAAGGTCCATGGTTTAAGGACTTATTTTATAAGCATCAGAGTCAAGTTTGCTAAAAATCATTCTCAGAAGAAAATTTCCATCTTACAGTCAGTTGATTATCCTCAACCTCTAGGAGAGTGTGAAGGCGTGCTTCTTATGGTACTGCCTAGTCAAGTTACAGAGAAAATTTATTTCACAGGCCATACAAGAAATGTGTTGGGTGTTGGGAGGGAAAAATGCAGACAAGACAGGGTGTTTACAGTACTGTAATGGCACCAAATAAAATATACTCAAAACACCTGAATAAATGTTACTACCTTTTCTCTATTCTGTCTACTTCCATCAGTCTTGTAAAAAATGACGACAATTTTGACATTTTCCTGTTTAAAGATTCCAGCAGATGCACTTCTATGGTTTGTATGAAAGGAAACACATCCTGCTAGGAACACATACAGGAAAACCCCTACTAGCAGCAAAATCCTGCTCGGCACATTAGCTGAGACCATTCCAGAGCGTCAATTACTCAAGGACTCAGGAGGCTGAGCACGTCCCCTGGCCAGCAGCAACCACAGGAGACTCCAGAATGTCCCAATAGGGAAAGAACACATTCCCTCTAAGTTGATGCTTTTCTGGCCCTTTTTAATGTGGGAGAGATCGGACATGTTATTTAATAGAAAGTGGCAAGCAGGACAGCAGAGGAGGAAACAAATGTCCCGAAATCAGCTATTTAAATGGCAATGCCAACAGTTAAAAATTCTTTGTAAGAAGTTAGAAAGGTAATATGTAAGCCTACGTAGAAGACACATTCACAAAAAAGCACACACCGAAAGCAAATACGGGAGGTGCTCTGATTAAATACAAAAATTCAACGTTCATCATTTCTGGATATGAGATGGCTGTGCTTTTTTTTGAGTGTCCTTAAACAAAATTCATCAGTGACACTTGAAGAGTTCACCTAACAAATCATTTGTACTGTATCCAACTCCTTAATTAACAGATTCATATATGAGATACTCAAGAAAAATACGCCTAATTTACCTACTTTAATAGAAGTTGTTTTACGAAGGAAGAAAAAAGACCGCATGCAACAACTTGCTTTATATAAAGCACAGCAGAAAGTCAGATAGATACACAACATTCCTCATACACAGCAGCTGAGGCTGAAAGGTTTGCACCCCACTTAAGACAACTGACTGCAAGTATGGAACAGCCCTTATGTTGGTTCAATTTATCATGACACCAAGCATGGCGAAAGTAAAGGGCGAAAATTCACGCTCATTATAGCCTTCCAAACGCTTTCATCCCATTATCCACACAGGTACTAGGTTAAAATGCCAGGAAGAAGGCATACCGACTCTAAGCGCGCTTTGTTTCGACTCAAGAACCCATTATCATTTTGGTTTTTAAACGTTTCTTGGAATGAAAAGACAAAGAAATGCAGGTCGGATTTACCAAGAAACATCCAGGCTGGGTCCTCACAGAAGCCTGGAGTAAAAAGGGTCACCAGTTCCAGCCATTTTCAGCCCAGAGACACTGTGTGACTCGCCCAACGATAAAGGACTTCGGAGAGAGACACGATGACCTCGAACCACAAAGTACGGGGCAATTCAACTTTTCACCCCCTGAACTTGCATACTCTTTCAGTGATAAACTCCACACACACATACAGTCTGGCTTTCCCACGTCAGCCAGTGATGCCTCTCAGAACCGCTCCATGGGGTGCTGCCTCCACAGCTCACAGTTGCACCCGGCCTGTTGGTGCCATTTTTAAATAGGAAACTGTGCTTGGCTCACACTTTATACAATACACAAACTGGCTGTTCGCATTCAAATATGCTGAGACCAACGAGAGAGCGCATTAGCTGTGCCAAAGGAAACCAATCTTTGCTTCTGACTGAAAACCCTCAGGCTTAGGCCAGAGGGCTCTGTGCTCAACTGTCCAAGAGCCTGAACCGACATGCCTAAAAGGCTAGAATCTACACATCAAGAACAAGTTCTAAAAGGTGAGGTGCAACGGACAGGCTTTTACTCTTTTTAAAGCTTTCTAAGAAAAGGACTCTGACTTTCACACTTTACAATTTTGTACTCATTTTAGGAACTGGTTACAAAAAGAAGTGGGGGCTGCCTGCCATCAACAGAGGCGCTCCCCGCTCCCCGATGACAGAGTGAGACGTGCAGCTCTGAAAGTGACTGCTGAAAACGCAGTCTGACAAGAGACCAAACGAGCTACGTACGTACATCAAATCACCGCGAGACCCACTTTAAATATCTTACAATTCGGTGTGTCAACTACACTCAGTAAGGCTGAAATTTAAAAAAAAAGAAATGAGCATGACATGGATAGCAAAATAGCAACAGATAAAGATCCTAAATACAGAAACCCCAAATCCTCAAATCTATTCTCTCACACTTGTATTAAAGAGAGACCCTTTACAACTAAAAGAGGCCCAAAAAGGACCTGGAACTCCCTTAAAATAAAGAAGAATAGGGCTTCCCTGGTGGTGCAGTGGTTGAGAGTCCGCCCGCCGATGCAGGGGACACAGGTTGGTGCCCCGGTCCGGGAAGATCCCACATGCCGCGGAGCGGCTAGGCCCGTGAGCCATGGCCGCTGAGCCTGTGCTCCGCAACGGGAGAGACCACAACAGTGAGAGGCCCACGTACCGCAAAAAAAAAAAAAAAAAAGAATGACACGACATGAATTTTACAGTTACTAACACATGAGATTACAAGGTTGTAGCGGTCATCTCTAGCTCTTCAATGACAGAAATTTTTTTATTACATTATCAAAGGAAGAGCAGATTTTTCAGAAGATAATGTGTCAGGATGACATGTTTACAATCCCTCTATCTCCCAGTTTTCTGCTTATCACCAGCATCTTTATAAACACACCCACTATACCCCTCCCTGGAGCTTTGAGAAAGGATTGCTGAAGAAACCCCCATCAGAGACAGCAGCAGGCGTTGCCTGCCCAGACAATGCGGTGGAAATGAGTAGAATCCTCTTGAGCTGCCAGCATCTCCCTAAAGTGCCCCACAGGAGATCAGGCTTGGAAGCTCGACTCTGCCTCTCTCTTCAAAGAGCCAAATTAATCCCAAGAGCTCTCATCCCAACTGCAGAACTTTTACCGCCATGACTGGCCCAGCACTCTCACTTAAAAATTAATGACGAATGTGTTTCAAAATACTCTTTCTATACTGATGACCTACTTTTCTTATCAACAACTGGGGGAAAGCACACTGTGTACAACTGTTCAAACTTGCTAAGTCTGTTTCCACTACTTAGTCAGATGGAGTTTCTCTTGGAATAAAATTTTCATAATTCTTTGGCAATATACTTATACCAGGAAATGAAATTACTGGACTCCAAGATCTTTTTGTGGTTTGTTTTTTTTAAAGGCATTTTTATGAAGACCCTCATAAGGCTAGCCATAGCAAAAGTAGCAATGTCAAAAAAACAGAGTAGGGCTTCCCTGGTGGCGCAGTGGTTGGGAGTCCGCCTGCCGATGCAGGGGACGCGGGTTCGTGCCCCGGTCTGGGAGGATCCCACGTGCCGCGGAGCGGCTGGGCCTGTGAGCCATGGCCGCTGGGCCTGCGCGTCCGGACCCTGTGCTCCGCGGCGGGAGAGGCCACAGCGGTGAGAGGCCCGCGTACCACAAAAAACAAAAAAAAAAAAAACAGAGTAATCTCCTTCAACTGAAGAATTTCTGTCTTCCCTTTTTAATACCCTATACCCTGGACAAGCAGTGATTAAATGAACATACTCCTGACTATATTTCAAGAGGAGGTAAGAGTAGGAATAACTCTGGCCTGGATGCAAGACTAGCTTATCCTGACACAGTCACCTAACCACTAAATCATTTTAGTCCTATGGTTGGTTGTTTCTTCATCTATAAAATAGGAGAACTAAATAAATTATTTCTAGGGTCCTATTATTAATATGATTATTATAATCTAAAGCCTATAATCTATAGAGAATGCTTCTTTCACTGGGATCCAGTCCACGTCCCCTAATAAAACACACACAATTCAAGGAGAACGGAGTTAGTAGCACCCACAGGTTTATACACATAACACATACACTCGACACTCGACTGTGAATGCTGAAGGTCTTTAATCCCAGTCACTCATCATGCATTTATTCAACAATAAATTTACTGAACTCTGACCGTGCGCCTCGCGTGATGCTAGACGCTGCAGATGCAATGGTGAGCAAGGAGACGGGCCCGGCTCTCACGAAGTTGACAGTCTCCAGGAGGAGACACCACAATCAATTATTCACACCAACGTCACTGTGCTGCTGCAACAAACACTGGGACACAGAAGTTCACGGGGGCAGGGAGTCAATACAGGACGAAGAACCACTTCTTAGGAGCAGCTCCCAAGAGCCTTCTCTTTACAAGTAGGGTGTCTGAAAAGAGCAAAAACATAGGGAAAATATTTAAATTACTTATTGTGCCTTTTCAGATTAATAACTGGATCTATGGCTTCAAAATTAAGGTAGTTTGCCCACAGAGGTGCCCAGAGCTCGAAGGTAAACATATTTAACAGGGGCTTCCCTGGTGGCACAGTGGTTAAGAATCCGCCTGCCAATGCAGGGGACACGGTTTTGAGCCCTGGTCCGGGAAGATCCCACATGCTGCAGAGCAACTAAGCCCGTGCACCACAACTACTGAGCCTGCGCCCTAGAGCCCGTGAGCCACAACTACTGAGCCCACTCACCACAGCTACTGAAGCCCGCGCACCTAGAGTCTGTGCTCCGCAACAAGAGAAGCCACCGCAATGAGAAGCCCGCGCACCGCAACCAAGAGTAGCCCCCACTCGCCGCAACTAGAAAAAGCCCGCACACAGCAATGAAGACCCAACACAGCCAAAAAAACAAAAACAAAAAAAACCATATTGAACAGGCTATTTGAAAATGAAACTAACACTGTTTAAAATAAAAATGAATTTTCAGCCATCCTATAGAAAAAGCAGCAGTATACAGGCATACACAGCTCAACGATATTGCAGGTTTGGTTCCAGACCACCGCAATAAAGCAAATCTCAAAATAAAGCGAGTCACAAGAATTTTTTGGTTTCCCAGGGCATATAAAAGTTATGTTTACACTATACTGTAGCTATACACTATTAAGCGTACAATAGCATTATGCCTAAAAAAAATGTACACCTTAATTTAAAAATACTTTATTGTTAAAAGCCAACTATCTAATCTGAGCCTTCAGAGAGTTATAATCTTTTTTCTGGTTGGGGGTCCTGCCTCTGTGTTGATGGCTGCTTACTGATCAGGGTGGTGGTTACTGAAGGTTGGGTAGCTGTGGCAATTTCCTTTTTTTTTCTTTTCTTTTCTTATTTTAGTTTTTTTGCCATGCTGTGTGGCTTGCCGGACCTTAGTTCCCCGACCAGGGATTGAGCCCGCGCCCTCAGCAGTGAAAGCACAGGGTCCTAAACCACTGGACCACCAGGAAATTCCTGGCAATTTCTTAAAATAAGACAACAATGACGTATGCCACATCAATTGATTCTTCTTCTCACGAAAGATTTCTCTGTAGCATGAAAAGCTGTTTGATAGCATTGTACCCACACTAGAACTTTTTTTCAAAATTGGGGTCGATCCTCTACTGCTGCTTTATCAACTAAATTTATGTCATATTCTAAAGCTTGTTATCATTTCAACAATCTTCACAGCATTTTCACCAGGAATAGAGTCCACCTCAAAAACCACTTTCCTTGCTCATCCATGAGAAGCAACTCCTCATCTGTTCAAGTTTTATCATGAGATGGCAGCAATCCAGTCCCATCTTCAGGTCCCACTTCTAATTCTACCTCTCTTGCTATTTCCATCCCATCTGCAGTTACTTCCTCCACTGAAGTCATCCATGACGACTGGAATTAACTTCTTCCAAACTCCTATTAATGTTGGTATTTTGACCTCTTCCCATGAATCATGAATGATCTTAATGACATCTAGAAAGGTGAATCCTTTCCAGAAGGTTTTCAATTGACTTTCCTAAGATCCATCAGAGGAATCACCATCTATGTCAGCTACAGCCTTACAAAATGTATTTCTTAAATAGTAAGACTTGAAAGTCGAAACTCCTTCTTGATCCATGGACTGCAGTGTGGATACTGTGTTAGCAGGCATGAAAACAACATTCATCTCGTGGTACCTCTCCACCGGAGCTCTGGAGTGACCAGGTGAGTTGTTAACAAGCAGCAATATTTTGACAGGAATCTTTTTCTGAGCAGTCGGTCTCAATATTAGGCTTAAAATATTCAGGAAACCATGTTGTAAACAGATGTACTGTCATTCAGGCTTTGTTGTTCCATTTATAGAGCACAGGCGAGTAGATTTAGCATAATTCTTAAGGGCCCTAGGATTTTCAGAACGGTAAATGAGCCCTGGCTTTAACTTAAGTCACCGGCTGCATGAGCCCCTAACAAGAGAGTCAGCCTGTCCTTTGAAGTTTTGAAGCCAGGCATTGACTTTTCCTCTCTAGCTATGAAAGTCCTAGGTGGCATCTTCTTCCAGTAGAAGATTGTTTCATCTATGTTGAAAATCTGTTATTTAGTGAGCACCTTCTTTAATGATCTGAGCTAGATCTTCTGGATAACTTGCTCCAGGTTCTACATCAGCACTTGCTGCCTCACCTTGCACTTTGATGTTATGGAGACAGCTTCTTTCCTTAAACCTCATGAACTAACCTCTGCTAGCTCCAAACTTTTCTTCTGGAGCTTCTTCACTTCTCTCAGCCTTCACAGAATTGAAAAGAGTTAGGGCCTTGATCTGGATTAGGCTTTGGCTTAAGGGAATGTTTGTTGTGGCTGGTTTGATCTTCTCTCCAGACCACTCAAACTTTCTCCATATCAGCAACAAGGCTGCTTTGCTTCTTATCATTCCAGGTTCACTGGAGACCTTCAAGAACTTTTCCTCTGCATTCACAACTTGGCTAACTGGCCCAAGAAGCTTAACTGTAAGCCTATCTCGGCTTTCAACATGCCTCGCTCACTAAGCTTAATAATTTCTAGCTTTTGATTTAAAGTGAGAGACATAATACTCTTCCTTTCACTTTAACATTTAGAAGCCAGTGTAGGGTTATTAACTAGCCTAATTTCAACATTGTTGTATCTCGGGGAATAGGGAGGCCTGAGGAGAGAGAGAGAGACAGGGGGAATGGCCAGATAGCGGAGCAGTTAGAAAACACATTTATTGAGTTCACCATCTTATTATGGGCGTGGTTTGTGATGCCCCAAAACCATTACAATGGTAACATCAACGATCACTGATCACAGAGCACCATACCAAATATAATAATGAAAAAGTTTGAAATATTGCGAGAATTACCAAAATGTGACACAGAGACATGAGGTGAGCAAATGCCATTGGAAAAAATGGCACTGATAGACATGCTGGATGCAGGGTTGCTACAAACCTTCCATTTGTAAAAAACACAGTATCTGTGAAGTGCAATAAAATGAGGTGTGCCTGTACCTCTTGAAGTCTTACTGCACCCTCAGACAAATTGTTTTGTCTGATCCTTTTTGGTAAAATTACAAACTATTTCCTTATCAGCACACCTCTCTTCTAAAGAGGGGAAAAACAAAAAACTCAGAATATCAGTGTCTACAACAGAGTACAAGAAACTGGGGAAAATGTAGTTACTACCAAATAAATACTTTACCACCACCCAACACCTTCCGAAGGTCTCAGTTCTTTAGGGGGAAAAGGCCACACATCTCCTTTTACCAATAAAATGAAAATACCTCTGGGGAAGTGGAGACAAACAAAACTCACTTTCAGGAGGAAACATTTGGGCTAAGTATTTGGGGAGTGAATTCTCTATTACTAGAAGCTTTTACCAGCCTTACCGTAATGTTAACCATCCCAAATCCAACTTCTCTCCAAACTGGATAAAGATTTGAAAAGAAAATCATAGTCCTTAATCCTTTATGTTAAATTAATTGGACTGCATGATAGTAACTAAAAGAGAAATTCCATATGCCTCAAATGAAAGCTGGACGCATCCTTTTCTAGCATTCTGAGTAGAAGGTTAGCAGAAAGGTCAGGGGCTTCCCACCCCAACAGTACTCTTCTAAAAAACTACATTTACAACAAACAAACTACATGTATGGTTTGTAGTAACCTCTAAAAACGGCCAGAAATAACACACACAAAAATGCAGCTACAAAATGATTCTTTTTTTGTGATCACATGTTACTAATAAGATATAAACCAAAGCCTACAGATTTTCAAATTTTAATATTGCACAAATGAACTCCTAAATGATTCAACAGCTGAAAGGGTGCCCAATTCACCCTTTCTTAATGTACTTGGTTCTTGTCAATTTCTCAAGTTAAACGAACCCAAGCACATTAAATCCTTGGAGATCCAGGAGCCACTGAAATGAGCTGAGACCTGCCCTGTGATTCCCCTGGGGCTGGGCCTAGGGGCCCCTCAGCGACCAATGCAGACACTTTACAGGCAGTTGATTAAAAGATAAGAAACTGGAGGAAAGGAGAAAGACAAGAAAAGGAAACTCAGTTTTTTCGAGGGCTATGTTAACTTTAAATCCCCATCTTGATACAAATTAGGGTTCTTCCCATATCTGTTTTGACAAAAACTCCAGCTGAAGGTACTCTTCCACTAGGACGTTCCTTCATGGATTTTTTCTGAAGTCGAAGTTGCTAACCAAACCACAAATCAAAGCCCTAAGAACTCCATGCCACCAGTACTTTCAATTTATTCAAGAAGTTAGTTAGGTAAATTTGCAATAAAGTACCAATATGTGATGCCACCCTATTTTTCATCAGAATTCACGCTTTAAATAACCAGAACTCCAAAATTTGCTTTATAGATAAAACCTTTCAGTAAATAAATGTGTGTATATGCTAACACACTTATTTAAATGAAAATGATGACTAGCTTACCAGAAGATAATTTACTAGGCAAATGTTTACAATCAGTAGTCCTACACCACAGAAAATTTCCTCTTTTCCTTTCATCTTCTAGGAAAATGGGAAGACTAACAATCACTATCACAAGTGTACCATGTAAAACTGAAATTCAATTATTCGACTAACATTTACTGAGCACCTACCATGTGTCACGCAGCCCGCTTGGAAAAGGAGGCACAAAAACATTGTGACATTCTCTGCCTTCACGGAACATGGCATAGAGTGGGTACTAGTGTTCACTTTCACAAAGTGGAAAATAATAATTCCACATTTATGTTTACTTAAAATTTCTACTCATTTAGCCCAAAATGTAATTAGGAATAGCACAGAAATCAATAACGTTAGGGACACCCACAAATTACACTTCCAGCTACCTTTATAGCTCTATATCTAAACTATGCTTACCTTTTACGCAAACACACCGTATAAATGTGTATTCTGTTCCCATGACCCTGGACAATCTGGGCCATCTCCCTTACCCATTTGCCACTACTCCTCCCCAATTACACCTCCTCTGAGTCAGCCCAGCGCTATTTCGCAAACCCTCCGGCAGGGCCTCGACCCAGTGTCCCAGAGACATTGACTCCCCACCACCCAGTCCTCTCAACCCCCGCAGGGCTCAGGCTCCACACAGAGAATTCAGCATCAAGAATTACATACTTGGGGGCTAGAAGAAGCTTGTAATGTATTTTTTAAACTATTATACCTTTTATAAGCAAATCAAAATATTAAGCCTGCCATTAACACTTTGTGAACAAGACTTTTTCTAACTGCACCAGAAAAATCAAGTCCCTAACCCTTAACACACTTAGCATCATAAAATGCTTGAATAAGACGTTCTTAAAAACCAGACAATCCAAACCCTTCAAAGAGGCAATAACAAAAAGGAAAGATCAATTATTTCCCTCTGAAGAAAGAAGGGGCTTTGTGGTAAGAGTTTATAAAGGGACGGAGATATAGACGGGGACCAGCACACAGCTCTGGCCAGCACAAGTTGCCCCAACTCACAACCATTACCCTGCCCTGATCTACTTCTCAAAGGTCCTGGAAACCAAGTCACTGCTAAAACATAAGACCCTTTCAAGCCTTGTTTCCCAAATGAAAAGAGAGGAAAAAAAAAAGGATCCTGTGTATTTTGAAAAAAGCTGAGCAGATTCACTGTTTTCGAGGTTACAGGAGGAACCTTTCTAAAGCAGGCAAGGCTTCCTCCCGATTCCAGGAACCAGGGCTAGCCTTCTATATGGGCTCTATCTGACCCCACTCGCCTTCCTTCAACTTTCCCCTTGAAACATTGTTATACTGACTACATGCCAACATTTCAGAGAGATGATGTTTATCAATAAGGAGCTTCCTTTGTAAAAATATTAACACTGTAGCTCTAAAAGGGTTGAGACATGAGTGAAATAAGACAAAGCCCGGAGTCCTTCTAGCACTGAATAACAGTGGTAGTCTAGTAGGAACTGTAGCCATCCAGGAGCACATTAGCAGAAATGAATTTGAACCATCTGCTTTGCGACTACTATTTAAAGGAGATCAGCTTAACCAGGGGAGTGGAAGCTTCAAGTTAAGAGAGAAGGAAGATGAACTTGGAGGGCTGCTGTGGCATGAGGCTGCTGGATGCCACACAGCCTACACAGACAGGCATCTGGGGTGGAGCAGGGTTCCTTACTTCTTTGTCACATGACTCCCAGCTTCCAAGATCCAGAATTCAGCTATCATCATTAACAGTTTAAAAAGCTGTGCTGTGAATTAAACAGATTTCTTCAGTCTAGGCTGGGAACCTACCCACCACTATAACACTGAATCTGTACCCAAAAATGCCTTCTCAGTTCCAAATAACTGAGTTAGACTTTGGAACACAACCCAGTCCTGGGTTGCGGACTGAATGTACACGTTGCCTCCAAAACAGAAGCTGCCTCTGGGCTCTCAACCTTTCACGGTTAGAGAACCACATGACTCACAACTATCCTTTGCAGGTAAGATGTATCATTTGTTCTGCTTGACAATGTATAATAATTTAGCCCAGTGCATGCACAGTAGCTCTATACTGCATAAGAAGACCAGGGACGTTTCAGGGTATGTATGTATGTATGTATGAATGCATAAATAAATACTTCCAATTTCCCTTTTCCTATGTAACACTGTAAAGCAACAGTGGTTCCCATAAGAGAGAGAGCCTAAGGGACGGTTACTCTATTTCTAAAACAGACAACATGCATCTTATTAAATATCACCCCAAAGAGCTGTGGCCAGCACTTGTTGGCTCTGGCCTTTCTCTTGCTTGCCAAGAAAAACTCGGATGACACTGTTAAGCTAAAGACACTACTAACCGCAAAATTAATTCACCATCTAGCTTGTAAAGTGACTAGTCAGTCTCCTAATAAATCCTCTGCTTAACGGAGATGATAGCTCAAGTTTATGTGTGTTTCTCAGTCACCCGCTCAGGCAGTATTTGAGTTCTTACATTAATAAACCAGCCTCAATTCTTTAAGTTCCTAAGAATGAAAGGAATTAGAGTCTTTAACTAGAAAAGAATGCTTGACCATTATGAAAAGGAATTTAAGTATCTTTCATGTGAAGTAAGCAAATAATGGTGAGTAAACATTCGTCGTACAGAGGGGGAGCTTGTGAATTTTGTCAAGAACCCTGACAATGTCAAGAGTGGAAATACACCCCCAAAGGCTTCACACTCCCAACACTTCCCTTCCCATGTGTTTTGGCCGTTCATGAAACTGAAAAACAACAGCTTTGTTCATCCAGAATGAAGGCCTCAGCAACTGTCAGAACGTGGGGACACACATCTGAGATCACAATGGGGCAAAAAAGGCTCTTACACCAAACTGCCACGTGCCCAGATTACCAGGCTGCCTTGGTTCCCCGGAGACAGAATGACCACGCTGTGAAGTAATGATCAACTTCTGCCAATGCCACAGGGTTTTCATTATGCCTGTCTGTAGTTCCAGTACTGGCTGGATGTTGTTCCTGTCAAAATCAGCCTTTTCATATATGGATGGCTTAATGGGGCTGACCTTTGCGACATTAATTGGTCTTTGAAACACCCAAGATAAATCCTTACCATGACTGCATACTAATGGTCAGTTTACATGATTGAGGACACAAAAAGGGATCAATAAAATACTGTCAAGGAACTTTACATGAAAACTAGGAAATCAAGTCTACCAAAGGCTTTTCCAAGAGATTCCATGTATTTTCAAGTTTCCCCAAACTGCATCTAAAAAGAAACCCTGAAAATCTGGACCAAGCTTCATAGTTTAATACATGTACAATCTGAAGATGTGAGGGTGGGGGGGACCCATTGGTACTAACTACCAATTGTGATGATGAACTGAAGCGATAAACAGTGAGTAGGCTCAGTTTGTATATCTGGCAAAAGACTGTGGCAGAAGCTTAAGAGGGAACTGTTGCATTGGGTCAAGGACTAAAACTCAGGGTAAGAACATTGGGTTCACACTGTTAAAAAAAAAAAAATCCACACTATAGTATAAATCCACACCACCTACTACAAAAATGAATTCACACTACCCATGGAAGGAGGTGGGGGCAGAAGGGAGGGACAGTCAAGTTCCCGATCTTGGGCAAGTCTTTCAAGCACCTGTGACCACAGTCCCCTCGTCCATCAGATGAGGAACAAGGCAGCAAGGTACTTTCCGCTCTGGCTGTGATTCAGAGTCACCAGCGAGCTGGAGCCCAGGCAGCTGGACTGACCAAGGTCCACAGCTGATCCTCACAGGCATCAAGTTGAGGACCTCTGGGCGTGAGAAATAATCTCCCAAACCCCCAGTACGATATATTTTTCAAAAGGTGGTGAGATACTGGGGCTAAAAGTATGATCCATTATTCAGAATTTTTTTTAATGTAGATAACTGCATGACCGAAGGGGGAAAAATATGTATTGTGAAATTCCCACCTCCAGTCATACAAAATACAAGCCTTCCTACTCCCATTTATAGTAGTTTCTCTCACTCCGATCTTTGTAATAATTTGATTTTTCTTGACTATGGCAAACAGGAGGAACAATTTTTGTCATTAATGTAGGACTCAAATGACAGGCCGAATTTAACATCCCATGAGACTATGGAGGCTCTTTTCCCACACAGAGTGTTACATTGTATCACAATGCTGCCATTCACATCATAGTCAATCCCATGAGCATCTCACACCCTGCAGGGCAATCTCCTTCCAAACCCTAAAAAGATCAATCTTTTGCCAAGAACTAAACCTTTTTCCTTAAAATAGACAGACAGACAGACTGAATAGAAGCATAAGGCCTGAATACGAGAAGCCTGTCTGAACAGACATTTCCAATTCAGATTGACGGCCAAAAACTGCCTCATTTTTAACACTACCTTCCTATCCTAAAATCAGACACGTTTTTCCTCTCCAATGATTCAAGTTTGATTTGAAGTCTAAAATGCTGAGGCAGGAGTGGGAATCCACACAACAATAGCTTAATATCAGAAATAAAATATATTAAACTTACCCTACTTGATCTCCCCAGTTCCATTCATTAACAGACATTTAAGGACTTCCCTGGTGGCGCAGTGGTTAAGAATCCACCTGCCAATGCAGAGGACACGGGTTCGAGCCCTGGTCTGGGAAGATCCCACACACAACTAGGCCCATGCGCCACAACTACTGAGCCTGAGCTCTAGAACCCACGAGCCACAACTCCTGAGCCTGCGTGCCACAACTACTGAAGCCCACGTGCCTAGAGCCCGTGCTCCACAACAAGAGAAGCCACCGCAATGAGAAGCCTGCGTACTGCATGGAAGAGTAACCCCCGCACACTGCAACTAGAGAAAGCCCGCGCGCAGCAACCAAGACCCAGTGCAGCCAAAAATAAATTAATTAATTAAGAAAAAAACCCAAAACAGACATTTAAGAGTGAAGACAGAGGGAACACAAATTTATTGGGTGTCTACTCAAAACCCAGCAAGGTACCGTTAGCATCTCCATATTACAGAAGAGGCTCAGGGAGGTAGGTTAATTGACAAAATCATAGCAGAGAGTGAAACCCAGCTCCGTCTGGCTCTGAAGGTCTGCACCCTTCATTGCCTCAACTTCTCTAGACAGAACTCCTAGAGCAAGAAACTATATAAGTACAGATAGCTCACTGAGCCTAAGGAGACAAAGAACAAATTTGAAATTTATTTTTCTTTTTACTACCTTGCCACAATCCAATCACTTCAGTGAACACACAGAAAACATACCCCAAATGGCCAACTGGTTTCTCCTAATTCTCAAGAAGATACTAAGTGCAGTATTTTTAATTCAAGTATTAATACCAGATGCTCTGACAGAAGCAAGAGCACGAACAAAAGAATGAAAAGGAAGGAAGTATGCACCTTTAAAACCTGATTTACACCCACCATCAGGCGTGCACTGGGGTAGTTCCAGCACTGACTGCCTCAACACCACCAGGCTGGGCCTGCTGCAGTTGGTCTTGGTAAATCATCCCAAACCAAATGTGCTCCCTGGCCATCTGCCCTGCTGAGAAGGCTGTGTGCCAGTCATCACTGTTTATTAGGGGGAAAGAACCTGGACAAGAATATTCTGCCCTCAGGAAAATGTTTCAAACACTCGGTTTACATCTGAGCAATTTTTGGGTAAGAGCTGGACTTGGGTGCCAGAAAGGCAGAGAGGAATTACCCCTGCACTTCACGTTATTTTAACATAGGCAACAAAGGTGTAAATAATAACCAGAGAAACCCACTGACCTCAGGATCTTTCCAGTTAACTTCAATAAAAAGAATCTTTCATTCAGCAAATATCCAGTAGGCACTAGAGACCACACTGTGAGCAACAGAATCTCGGTCTGCTTTCCATGTGAATTTCTCTCCCACATTCTGCCTTCTATGGGAAGGCGCCTTTCAGACTGTGGGCTCAAGTTCAAATCCAGTTCCTCATAGCAGACAGGAGTGATGAATGTCTGATGCATGAGGGCAGGGACAATGTCTGCCTGTGAGGACTAAGGAAGGTTTCATGGAGAATCCCGAAGAACAAGAGGGATTCACCAGGTGGAAGGGGAGCCGAGTAGTAAGCGCATCACAAGATCTTAAGGCTGGACAGTTCAGGGAGTGGCAATGGAGATGAAAACACAGGAAGGGGAGCAGTGAGAGATGAGACAGGCTGAAATCAGAGCTGTCCTCATCCACAACCACATTAAGTCTGAACTTTAACCACAGACAATGGGGTGGGAGACCACGAGAGGATTTAAACAGGTAATGATATGTTCCCTGATGAACCCTTTTTGATGTAGAACTAACTCAAATCTTTCCCTAATCCTTTCACATTTGGATTTTAATTTATATAACCAAACTACCAGTGAGGATGTGATTTAAGGTCTAAATAATTTCTAACTCATTATCAGTTTGGACTCCATTATGCATAAATTAAACTTCACCAAAATTAAAAACTTTTCTACTTCAAAGGACACCATTAAGAAAGTGAAAGGAGGGACTTCCCTGGTGGTGCAGTGGTTAAGTGTCCACCTGCTAATGCAGGGGACACGAGTTCGATCCCTGGTCCAGGAAGATCCCACATGCCACGAAGCAACTAAGCCCATGCGCCACAACTACTAAGCCTGCGCTCTAGAGCCCTCGAGCCACAACTACTGAAGCCCAAGTACCTAGAGTCCGTGCTCTGCAACAAGAGAAGCCACCGCAATGAGAAGCCCGTGCACCACAAGGAAGAGTAGCCCCCGTGTGCCGCAACTAGAGAAAGCTCGTGTGCAGAAACGAAGACCCAGTGCAGCCAAAAATAAATAAAATTAAATTAAAAAAGAAAAGAAAGCGAAAAGACAACTCGGGACTTCCCTGGTGGCGCAATGGTTAAGAATCTGCCTGTCAATGCAGGGGACACAGGTTCGAGCCCTGATCCCGGAAGATCCCACATGCTGCGGAGCAACTAAGCCTGTGCGCCACAACTACTGAGCCTGCGCTCTAGACCCTGAGAGCCACAACTACTGAGCCCATTCCACGTGCCTAAAGCCCGCGCTCTGCAACAAAGACAAGCCACCGCAATGAGAAGCCCGCACACCACAACGAGGAGTGGCCCCCGCTCGCCACAACTAGAGAAAGCCCGTGCACAGCAGCAAAGACCCAGCGCAGCCAAAAACAAACAAACAAATAAATTTAATTTAAAAAAAAAAAAGATAACTCACAAACTGGAGAAAATGTTTGCAAGTCATATATCTGATAAGGCACTTGTATCTAGAATATATAAATAACTCATAACTTAACAACAAAAAGATAACCCAATTTTAAAGACAGCAAAGCATCTAAACAGAGGTTTCTCCAAAGAAAATATACAATTGTCCACTAATGACTTGAGAAGATGCTGGACATCATTAGCCATTAGGGAAATGCAAATCAAAACCACAATGAGATACCACTTCACGCCCACTAGGATGGCTAGCATCAAACAGTCAGGGAATAACAAGTGTTGGCAAGAGAAACAGAAACCTTTATACACTGCTAGTGGGATTGTAAAATGGTGCAACTGCTTTGGAAAAGTCTGGCAGTGCCTCTAACAGTTAAACACAGAGTAACCAATATGACCCAGTAAGTCCCAAGAGAAAGCAAAACATATATCCACACATAAACTTGGACACAAATGTTCACAGCAGCATTATTCATAATAGCCAAAATGGAGAAACACCCAAACATCCACCAACTGATGAATGGAAAAACAAAATGTGGTATATATCCATACAATGGAATATTTTTCAACCATTAGAAAAAGAATGAAGTACTTATACATGCTACAACAAAGAGAAACCTTGAATACACTATGCTTAATAAAAGACACAAAAGACCACATATTGCATGATTCCATTTATATGAAATGTCCAAAACAAGGGAAATCCATAGAGACAAAAAATGGATAAGTGGTTGCCTAGGGCAGGTGAGGGAGAAGAATTGGGGGGAGGCGGGGGACCGTTAATGGGTATGGGGTTTCTTTTGGAGGCAATGAAAATGTTCTAAAATTGTGGTGAGGGACATCCCTTGGGGCACAGTGGTTAAGAATCTGTCTGCCAATACAGGGGACATGGGTTCGAGGCCTGGTCTGGGAAGATCCCACATGCCACAGAGCAACTAAGCCCGCGAGCCGCAACTACTGAAGCCTGCGCACCTAGAGCCCGTGCTCCGCAATGAAAGAAGCCACCACAATGAGAAGCCGGTGCACTACAAAGAAGAGTAGCCCCCTCTCTCAGCAACTAGAGAAAGCCTGCACACAGCAATGAAGACCAAACGTAGCCAAAAATAAATATATTTTTAAAAAATAAAAAACTAAAATTGTGGTGATGACTGCACAACTCTGACTATACTAAAAACCACTGAATTGTACACTTTAAATGGGTGAACTGTATGGTATGTAAATTATATCTCAATAAAGTGGTTATAAAACAAAAAAGATTCCATTATGTGCCACTGAAATACAAAATAAGCTCTCAAAGCAGTGTAGAATCTTGTTCACTCATTTTAAAGCATCTGAACTAGGGCAATGAAAACCCAGAGAGATTCTATTACTTAACATTCTAGGTACTAGGTCATACTGAAATATTAATGAGTATTTCCATGTTTTAATAAAGAAAAGGCATCTTAAGTTTAAGAAGACATACAAGTGTCAGAAAAGAGCTCTGACAGGAATAAGGTGACACAGGGAAGTCATCAAAAGGAAAACGAACAGGATTTGTACCCTGAATCTGAAAGTGGAATTCAAATTTATTATTGTTCCACCTCTGAAAAAAGAAGTCAAAGGTAAAACAACCTGGTTAATATAATGTTTCTAAAGCACCGTTTGTGACAAATCAAAGTATTAAGAAATAATTTGCCATCATACAGAACTGAATTTCCACACCCCCAGTGACATAACTAAGAACTGATCACTTATCCTTTTGAACGTTCCGTTTCATAGGCATCTGAGTGACTCTCCTCATGGTTGGAGTGAACCTCAAAAGTGACAGCTGCGTTAAGCATAAAACTTGTATCAAAAAATCCAAGTATTTAAAAAGTGCTGTATGTCATGGGTGAAGGAAGTCAAGAAGTACAAACTTCCAGTTATAAAATGAATTAAGTCATGGGATGTAATGGACAACACGGTGACTATAGTCAATAATAATGCAGTGCATATTTGAAAGTTGCCAAGAGAATAAGTCTTAAAAGTTCTCGTCACAAAATAAAAAAAATTGTAACGCTGTATGGTGACACACCGTAACTAGGCTTATTGTGGTGACCATTTCAGTGTATACAAATATCAGATCATTATGTTGTATACCTGAAAGTAACATAATGTTACATGTCAATTATACCTCAATTTTTAAAAAAATAATGAAGTAGCACACACAACGAAAGTCCTATCTGCCAACCCTGAATCTAATCCCAAATTATATATAAAGTAATAGACGTAACTTCTGATTAGCACAATCTGCAGGCAAAGTAACAAATGATCATGAAAAATTCAATACTTTGTGCAGTGATCTCTCATTGGTATGCGTCTATTAGAATCCATCAAGCTTTAATGTACCTTCCACAAATAATGAAAAACAAATACGGACAAGGCACATTCCAGATTTGTCAAAAAGGTGTGTACCCAACCTTTATTCCCAGTACACACGACAAACATTTACCACAAAACATGGCGCCTCAAGGCCTAATATACAATTCCCACTTTTATTTCACTTTTCCCCCCTATTTATTTATGCAGCCTCTCAGACTCAAGAGTTACTATTAGGCTTCATATCCAAACATTGTGACTCTGAAATGTACCTCCAAGCCAAAAAAAAAAAAAAAAAAAAAAATTAGTTTCCTTAGTTTTCTGAAATATACAGAATCAAGTCCAAAATAGATTTTTCCCATTTCTTCAGTTTTATAGGGAATGAAGAAAGTGCAGTCATATAAACAGATATCTATTTGCCTTCACAACTGAACAGACGGTGCAAAGCAACTGCTTATACTTAATCATGTTTCTGTCTATTCTAGCAGGCCCTGGTGTCAGGAGAGCTCTCCCAGAAAAGGACAATGAAATGCATTATTACATAGAGTGACTAAGAGCCCTACAAGTACTGTTTGAGGATTTAATCCCGGGCAGGAAGGCTGCAGTGAGAGGGCCTAATATTATGTTTTATGATAACTATTTGCAAAAGTAAACACATTCGCCACCCAGTACCAGTTTACAAACGCGCACTATATTCAATTCTGTTTTAATGTATTATAGGAAAGAAAGGCCTCTTGCTCTCCTGGGGGAGATGAGCGACTTGCAATTTGCTTCTCACACTGAATCCCACGTTTGCAACATGTAGAGCAAGGACTTCAGACACCACAAAACAAGGACAGCCTACATTAAGGCCAAATATAGGATGTGATTCTAAACCGCGATGCAGTAAAGCGTACGTTTCCTTTTCCAGCGATCAAAAACCCTTTGAACACTCCCAAAAAAGGACGGCAGGGCCAGCGCCTCCCTGCAAGAGGAAGCCCCTTTCTTCTCGGCTCTCCCCGCAGCCTGCCACTTCCCCCCAACACATTCAAGTCATTTGAGAGACACAGAGCTGTGTGCGCGCGCCTGTGTGGACAGGCGGGAGAGGGCTCGGTCCCTGCATTTCCAACCTCTACGTCTGAGTTCATCCTCAGTCATTTAGGCGCAGCGGAGCCCCACCTGCACCTCGCTCCTTCTTACTGCGTCCCTAGCCAGCTGCTCCGCTCTTAGGCGAGCGTATCTCTGAATCACCCAGTTCACGTGGACGCTCCAGGCCCCCGACCCTGCAGCCTTCCTGCTCCATTCTTCCTCTCCCAACCCGCCCCCCCGCCCCTCCCCCGCCAGTCCCAGCCCTCCGCTCCCAACGCCCGGCTCATCCTCCTCCCGAGTCGCCCCCACCCACATCACCCCAGCTTCAGCCCTGCCCCGCCCTTCCCGACCCCCAACCCAGCTCTTCAGGGCCCAGAGCCGGCCTCGCACCCCAAAGCTGGCAACCCCCAGGCCGGACCACCGCCCTCGCCCCTCCCACACAGGAACCAGCTCCCCCAGGCGCCACGTGAGCCCGGCCCCTAGCCACCCCCCACCCACTCGCTCCCCAGGGCGGCTCAAGTCCCGCCTCCCAGGCCTGGAGCCCCCCGGGCTCTGCGCCCTAGCCTCTAGCAGCCCCTCCCAACCCAAGACCCCACCCAACCTGGCGGAGCCCTGACCCCTAAAATCCTTCCCGGGGCAGCCTCGTCCCCCCTCGGCTCCTCGCCCGGCCAGGAGGGTTCCGGACCCCTAAAAGTCTCCCCAGGGCAGCCTCCTCCCCACAGGAACCTGGGTTCACTCTCCCCAGGCCGAGCGGTTCGGTCCCCAACTCCCTTCCCCACCGGGTCCCAAGTCTCCCACGGCAGCCCCTACCCCTATACCCTGTACACCGGCCAGGGCGGACCCCCGGCCCAAGGATCCGCGCCGCGCGCGCCCACCCAGCCCTGTCCGCTCCACCGGGCCCTGTCCCACGCCCCGCCCGCTCCTGTCAGCCGGCGCCGGCACACGCTGAAAGGACAGGTCCGTCCGCCCGTCCGGCTCGCTCCCAAGCCGCCCCGCCGGGCGCGCGCAGCTCACCAGGGCTGAGGTGCCTGAGGCGCCGCTGCCGAAGTCCCCGCTGCAAAGCCCGGAGAAGCCTCCAACCGCTACCGCCTCCCGCCTGGCACTGAGCGCCGCGCGGGGGAGGGGCGCGGACAGCCGCCCCCGCCCCCGCCGCTGCACGCAGGCCCCGCCCCCGCGCCGCAGCGCGCCCAACCAGGGCCGCCGGGTGGCGGAGCACCACGCCCACTTCCGGGAGGGGAAGCCCGCTTCCCACCCTGCGTTCCACGCCTCACTCTTTCTAGCGCCCCCTCTGGTCGCGCTGAGGGATGCAGGAGTGCCGCGGAGGAAGGCGGTGCCCAAGCGCAAGCACCGCCCGCTAGTCCTCTGAGTGGCCGGAGGGCCAGGCCCACTGACCCCAAAGAACCAGGAGCGGTTACCTTAGAGCCCCGCCCACTGACCTGTTTGGCTTGGCACGGCCACATCCCCTGGCTCCTCAAAAATTCCCCCAGAGTCCCTTAAAACCGTAACATCAGCTCCTCTGAACCCCGCCCATTGCCCCATCTAAACCCCTCGCCAGCCTCCCAGCTCCCTAAGCCCAGCTCCCCTCTCATTCCTTCAGAACTGGCCCTTCTGCGTCACAAACCCCGCCCCAACTTCTAGAAGCCCCGCCCACGGGCTGGTAACCCTATTCACAGCATCGCAAGTCCCACCCACTGCCCATCTAACAGCGTTAATTCTCCAAGCCCCGCCCAGAATTATCGAATCCCCGCCTCTGGCTCCCGAAGTTCCGCCTCTGCTGCCCTCACACCCTCCCACCACCACTTCTGGGGATTCCCGACGCTATGATCCTCCGTCCACTACACCTTGTCACTTTGCTAGCACAAGGTGGCGGCCCCTAGGCTGGACCACACCCACATATCCCCCCCCCGCCCACTACACAGAAGGGCCTATCTTGACCCAATTTCTCAGGTGAGGAAATGAAGGATACAGGGTCCCTCCCTTCCTTTTCCTGGCCAAAGACCCTCTCTTAATAACTGGGCGGCCCAGGCCTAAAAGTCAGAGCACCGGGATTCCAGTCCATCTCTGCTGCTGTCAGACTGTGTGTCCTGAGGCAGTTCCCTTCATCTCTGTGGGCCTGAATCTCCTGATCTGTAGCGTGAAGTTGTCCTCTTTATAGCCAGAGTTCCTTTCTCAAATACCAAGCTCTGAAATGCCAAGGTTTGGGGAAACTGGGACTGATGAACTGAATTAACAAAGCAGACCTGCTGATGGGGTAGGCTATTTACTTCCCAAAGCAAGGCATTTTTGCAATTCACGGCAGGGGAATTTTTCATGTTAAGCATCAGCCACAGAAATGTGTGTTATGTAAATCAGGGTCCACCTGAACCAAAACAGCTATCACAGCAAATTATTTCTCCTCTCTAAGCCTCAGTTTCTTCATCAGTAAAATAGGGATAATAGCAGACGCACCTTGGGAAGGATTCCATGAGCTCCTGGTTAGTAATACACGTAGCAGGGTGCCTGACTTGGCATTAGTGTAGTGTCTACACTACACTACACTACACTACACTACACTAAAGATGCCTCTCTGGCAGCATGACAGAAGAGAAAAACATGGACTGTAGATTCTGACAGACTTGGCTTTAAATCTAGGCTCCACTTCTTACCAGCTGTGTGACTTCAGGCAAATCACTTCCCCTCTCCGTGCCCTGGTCGCCTCGTCTATATAGTGGAATTCGTCTAAATGCTTACTTCAGAGAGTGGTTTTGAAGATTCAGGAGTTTAGATTCAATGAATTAAATCATGGAAAAGTATCCAGCATAGTGCCTGGCATACAGTAGGTATTTAAAACATGTGGATTCCCATCTCCCAGTTCTATAAATGATCAAATTAGAAGTAAAACTTCCTAGGACATCAATTCCCCCAGGATGACACCACCATACTGCAACCACAGAATACGCTGAGAAAGATCCCAAGGCCTTTGCCTTCCAGTTTTATCCTTAAGGTGGGGGAGGTGATTCTTGCACAGAAAGCATCTAAAGCCAGAAGCAATGCCACCTCACCACACCTGACCCAAATGTGGTCAGTGGAGAGCTGCTACTCCCAGAAGCAGCTGGAAAATTGCATAACTCTTTGCAAACCCCTCCTCCCCCATCATCCCATTGTTCTTGAATTCCTTTCCTTCGTGGACCCTAAAGGAAACCTTGGTTCTGTCCAAACTGGCCCTAAATGGAGAGATTCAGGTCCAGGTAAGATGCTGGATTTGAGAGTCTTTTCCTGCTCTCAAAACCTGATTTCTGAAGTAGCCTTAAAAGATCAATGCTAGATGAAGATGAATTTAATGATCAAGAAAAAGAAGAATGATTCCATACCCCACATGATACACATGCCAGGTCTTGTATGAAGAAGAAAGAACTGTGGGACCTGCATTTGGAAGCTCCTAAGCAAATCATTTTTCTAGTTTCTCTTAGTAGTAAATGGAGACCTTAGCCTTAGGTTGCCAGGGCAACATGGAAGCTGAGTGGATTAGCCCTGTAGAAGCATTAACAAATAATAATACTATTAATTAAATGAGTGACTGGAAGTAATCTCAGATTACTAGAGTAATCTCAGTAAGCAAGACCCCTGCTTGAGTGACAGAAGAGGACAAAACTTGGGGAATATTAAAATTCACCCTCGGGCTTCCCTGGTGGCGCAGTGGTTGAGAGTCCGCCTGCCGATACAGGGGGCGCGGGTTCGTGCCCCGGTCCGGGAGGATCTCTCGTGCCGCGGAGCAGCTGGGCCCGTGAGCCGTGGCCGCTGAGCCTGCGCATCCGGATCACCCTCAATTGATCAATCTTGATTCTCACTGCTTTGAGTGCTTCTTTCTGAGAAATAGGAACTAGAAATGATTGATTGGCTACAGACGGGATGCCTTTTTTAAAAAATTTATTTTATTGAAGTATAGTTGATTTACAATATTGTGTTAATTTCCTACTGGGCACATACCCACAGGAAACCATAATTCAAAAAGACACGTGCACCCCAATGTTCACTGCAGCACTATTTACAATAGCCAGGACATGGAAGCAACCTAAATGCCCATCGGCAGACGAATGGATAAAGAAGATGCGGTACATACGTACAGTGGAATATTACTCAGCCATAAAAAGGAACGAAATTGGGTCATTTGTAGAGACGTGGATAGATCTAGAGACTGTCATATAGAGTTAAGTAAGTCAGAAAGAGAAAAACAAATATCGTATATTAATGCATATATGTGGAACCTAGAAAAATGGTACAGATGAACAGGTTTTCAGGGCAGAAATTGAGACACAGATGTAGAGAACAAACGTATGGACACCAAG
>NC_041232.1:9103772-9156867 GCF_002837175.3 Physeter macrocephalus | reverse complement strand
AATTGGGAGATTAGGATTGACATGTATACACTGATGTGTATAAAATGGATAACTAATAAGAACCTGCTGTATAAAAAATAAATAAAATAAAATTCAAAAAAAATATTGTGTTAATTTCTACTGTACAGCAAAGTGATTCAGTTATACATATATACACATACTTTTTCATATTCTTTTCCATTAGGGTTTATCACAGGATATTGAATATAGTTCCCCGTGCTATACAGTAGGACCCTGTTGTTTATCCATTCTGTATATAATAGTATGGGATGCCTTTTTTTTTTTTTTTTTTGGCCACGCCACAAGGTGAGGCATGTGGGATCTTAGTTCCCTGACCAGGGATCGAACCTGGGCCCCCTGCGGTGGAAGCGCAAAGCCCTAACCACTGGACCACCAGGGAATTCCCTGGGATGCCTCTTTTTAAGTAAATGTTAGATTTTGAGATAACTGTAGGTTCACATGCAAATATAAGAAATAATACAAAGAGATCACATGTACCCTTTACGAGTTTCCCCCAGTGGTTAACATCTTGCAAAACTATAGTATAGGGAGACACGAGAGGGAGGAGATATGGAGATATATGTATACATATAGCTAATTTACTTTGTTATACAGCAGAAACTAACACACCATTGTAAAGCAATTATACTCCAATAAAGATGTTAAAAAAAACTATATTATATAATATCACACTCTGGATATTGATATCTTGATACAATATACAGAACATTTCCATCAACAGGAGCACCTCTCACACCCACACCCATAGCCACACCCACTTCCTTCCGGCCCCCATCCCCTCCTAAGCCTCTGGCAACTGCTCATCTGTTCTCAGTTTCTATAATTTTGTCATTTCAAGAATGACAAATGAAGTCATATAGTGTGCAACCTTTGAGGACTGGCTTTTCTCAGTGTAAATCTCTGGAGATGCATCAAGGTTGTTACACGTTTGTTCCTTATTATTTTTTGTTGCTGTTATCTTTTCATTTTTCTTTTGTTCTTTATTTTTTTTAATTAATTAATTTATTTATTTATTTTTGGCTGCATTGGGTCTTCGTTGCTGCTTTCTCTAGTTGCGGCAAGCAGGAGCTACCCTTTGTTGCGGTGCGTGGGCTTCTCACTGCGGTGGCTTCTTTTGTTGCGGAGCACGGGCTCTAGGCGCGCAGGCTTCAGTAGTTGTGGCACATGGGCTTAGCTGCTCTGCGGCATGTGGGATCTTCCTGGACCAGGGATCCCCGCCCCCCGCATTGGCAGGCAGATTCTTAACCACTGAGCCACCGGGGAAGTCCCTTTTGTTCCTTATTATTGCTGAGAAGTATTCCACAGATAGAGCAGAGTTTGTTTAACCCTTCACCCATTGAAGGACATCTGGGTCGTTTCCAGTTTGGGGCGGTTTATTATGAACAAAGCTGCTATGAACATTATACACATTCATGTACAGGTTTTTGTGTGAACATAAGTCTTCATTTCTTTGTGAAAAATGTCCAGTAGTACTTTTGCTGGTTCGTATGGTACAGGCAGACCTCAGAGATATTGTGGGTTTGGTTCCAGACCACCACAATGAAGAAAATATCACAATAAAGCCAGTCACACAAACTTTTTAGTTTCCCAGCACATATAAAAGTTATGTTTACACTATACTATTGTAGTCTATTAAGTGTGCAATAGCATTATGTCTAAAAAACAATGTACATACCTTAATTTAAAAACACTTTATTGCTAAAATATGCTAACCATCATCTGAGCCTTCAGCGAGTTATAATCTTTTTGCAATAGTCACATCAAAGATCACTGACCACAGATCACCGTAACAAATATAGTAATAATAATGAAGAAGTTTGAAATATTGCAAGAATTACCAAAATGTGACACAGAGACATGAAGTGAACAAATGCTATTGGAAAAATGGCACTGTAGACTTGCTCGATGCAGGGTTGCCACTCACCTTCAATTTGTAAAAAATGCAATAAAGTGAAACACAATAAAATGAGGTATGGGTGTAATTGTATGTTTAATATTTTAAGAAACTGCCAAACTCTTCTCCAGAGTGACCACATCATATTACAGTCCCACACACCTGCAATCTATGAGGGATCCAGTTTCTCCACATCTTCACCAGCCCTTGGTGTTGTCGCTATTTTTTATTTTAGCCTTTCTGATAGGTATATAGTGATACCTCCTTGTGGTTTTAATTTGCATTTCCCTAATGGCTAATGCTGTTGAAAATCTTTTCATGTACTTATTGCCATCTGTATATCTCTTCATGTCTTCTGCCATTTTTACTTTTTATTATTTTTTAAAATAAATTTATTATTTTATTTTATTTATTTTTGGCTGCACTGCGTCTTTGTTGCTGCACGCGGGCTTTTCTCTAGTTGCGGCGAGAGGGGGCTACCCTTCGCTGCGGTGTGCAGGCTTATTGCTGTGGCTTCTCTTGTTGCGAAGCACAGGCTCTAGGTGCGCAGGCTTCAGTAGTTGAGGCATGTGGGCTCAGTAGTTGTGGCTCGTGAGCTCTAGAGCACTGGCTCAGTAGTTGTGGTGCATGGACTTAGTTGCTCCGCAGAATGTGGGATCTTCCTGGGCCAGTGCTCGAACCCATGTCTCCTGCATTGGCACGTGGATTCTTAACCACTGTGACACCAGGGAAGCCCTCTTCTGCCATTTTAAAATGGGACTGTTTGGTTTTTTTACTGTTGAGTTTTGAGCACTATATATATGTATATATTCTACATGCTAGTCCTTTGCTGGGTATGTGGTTTGCAAATATTTTCTCCCAGTCTGTAGTTTGCTTTATGTTTTTCCATCCTCTTAATGGAGTCTTTCACAGAAAAAAATGTTTTCAACTTTGATGAAGACCAATTTATCAATTTTTCCTTTTAGGAATCATGCTTTGGTGTTAGATCTAAGAATGCTTTGCATGTATCCCAAAGATTTTCTCCAAGGCATTTTTTTTTTTTTTGGCCGCACCACACGGCGTGTGGGATCTTACTTCCCTGACCAGGAACTGAGCCCGTGCTCTCTGCCGTGGAAGCACGGAGTCTTAACCACTGGACCACCAGGGATGTCCCTCTCCTATGCTTTCACTAAAAGTTTTACAATTTTACATTTCACATCTAAGTCTGTGATCCATGTTGGATTAATTTTTGTCCTACTGGTGTTGTGGGAGCATCCATGAGAAAATCTATGAAGAAAATGCAACTTGCGTGCTTGGCTTAGGGCCTGGCATGTGCTGGAGGCTGAGTCCATGCACAATAGCCCTGCTGAATTGAGTTGATGGTAGAAGCCCTGATGTAATGACTGGCCCTGCCACTTCCTGGCTCGGACATCTTGGACAAGTTATGTTACCTCCCTGGGCTTCAGTTTCCTCATCTCTTTAATGGGGAGAAATAATACTAACCTGTGATTGTGTTTGTGAGAGTACCTGGCACAGATCTTTAATACAAATAAACACTATGATGGAGCTTGTGCTTAAGTACTTAGTCCTCACAAGGCCCAGTGTTACTAACTTGCTAGGCACTAACTCTTTGAATCCTCATATTAAGCTGATGGGAAACAATATGGCTTTTTACATTTTTTATTTATTTTATTTATTTTTGGCTGTGTTGGGTCTTCGTTGCTATGCGCAGGCTTTCTCTAGTTGCAGTGAGTGGGGGCTACTCTTCATTGCAGTGCGTGGGCTTCTCATTGCAGTAGCTTCTCTTGTTGCGGAGCATGGGCTCTAGGCGTGCAGGCTCAGTAGTTGTGGGGCACGGGCTTAGTTGCCCCATGGCATGTGGGATATTCCCGGACCAGGGCTCGAACCCATGTCCCCTGCATTGGCAGGCGGATTCTTAACCACTGCGCCACCAGGGAAGCCCTAATATGTCTTTTTTAAATCAGCATTTTACAGAGGTGGAAACAGAGGTTTGTTACACAGCAGGAACTAACTGATACAAACTTGACCTCAGAAGAGGTATTCTACTCGGGCTCAGTAATTCCACTGTCAGAAATTTATCCTAAGGCAATAATCATGGTGACATGCAAAGATACACTCAATTCTCATTATTCTATGTAGTTATATTCTATAAAGTCAACAGAAACACTGAGCAAGTGAATATTGAATCATTGCTCCTAGGGGAAATAAAAGGTTAGGTTTCTACAGGCTTCTGGCCACATTTTTGCCAACCAATCAATATATAACCTGGTTTTTTGTGTGCTTTAGTTTAAAGACACCTTATTTAATATGTACTGTACATTGCTGAATTTTATACATATATGTATTTGATTCGTTAACATTGAACTCACAGCCAACAGCACCATAACTCACGTCTGAATGAAGCTAATCTAACACATGTATTTCCTCCATAAGGCACATCACAGCCTTCTTGTCCTTAGGAACCCTAGACAGCACTTTATCACTACACTTAGGCGCCATTTTAAGTAGCTAAGTCATGCCAAAACACACAAAGGCTAAAAATGTGGCACTAAATATACCGGGAAAGGATACTTGTTTACAGTACAAGCTGAAACAAGAAGACAGAGCTTTGCCTCATTCAACCTCAGCTGGCAATGTGTGCACTGGGTGACAAATTTTTCTCCACTCTGTGCATGCACATGCCCACAAATGACTACAAAAGGACCGCAAGTATGGCTTTTGGGGTCACAAATTTTAACGAGGAGTTGTTGAATTTGCAAATAATGAGGATCAACTCTATATGTGGAAGGACGTTTATCACACCACTGTCTGCTAGGGAAACAGCCCTCGACACAAACAACCAGAGGAGATGCATTCCAGGGCAGGAACTGGACAGAATGCGATAAATGAAGGATACGATCAAAAAGATAGATGTGACTAGGCACAGGAGAGAACGCACAGCAGCCAAAAACGTCAGTACCTCTCCCTGGAGGCAAAAATGACTTCCCAGAACCCAAGCACTACCTTCTCCTTTCATGGGATCTGTGATCTCTGCCTCCATGTCTCCACGTAACTCCTGTACAGCACGAATCAGGGAGTGTGGCCTCATCCTTTTCCTCCTATGAATCCTGACTATTTCCAGGCCTCCAGGAGTCACAGGAAGTTTTTAAGCAGGAAAAATAAAAGAATTTCATGGAAGAATATTTGTTGCTTAATGATATGTAAAAATGTTCCAGATGCTGTTAGATGAAAAAGGCAGGCCAGAAAACAGTATGTCCCATTTTTATAAAACACACACATACACACACACACGCACACACACACACACACACACACACATACACACATATTGTAATAGTATTTGGGGGGACTTCCCTGGTGGCGCAGTGGTTAAGAATCCACCTGCCAATGCAGGGCACACGGGTTCGAGCCCTGGTCCGGGAAGATCTCACATGCTGAGGAGCAACTGAGCCCGTGCACCACAACTACTGAGCCTGCACTCTAGAGCCCGCGAGCCACAACTACTGAAGCCCGTGTGCCACAACTGTTGAAGCCCGCGTGCCTAGAGCCTGTGCTCCGCAACGAGAAGCCACCACAGTGAGAAGCCCGCGCACCAGAACGAAGAGTAGCCCCCGCTCACCACAACTAGAGAAAGCCCGTGCGCAGCACCGAAGACCCAACGCAGCCAAAAATAAATAAATAAATTTAATTTAAAAAAATAGTATTTTTGCGTCTGTTCGTCAATGATATTGGCCTCTAATTTTCTTTACACAGGTTGTAACAGAAATCATCTCTGAGTGACAGGATTCCAGTTATGGGTGAGTTTCCTTTTTCCATTTCCTGTCCTGTGTTTTCTACTTCTTTTGCAAAGTGCATTCAACGGTATAAAATTGGAAAAAAATTCTCTTTTTTGAAGGCGGAGGAGGAATTCTATCAATTCAAGGTGTTCTATCAAGACCCCAAGCCCAATGTCACCTTTTGACAACCTCAGCAGAACCTAGCTGGAAGAACATCCAGACAATGCTCCTGTGAAGACTTTTCAAAATTTAAACATGAATCTTGGCACAAAAAGTGCTCACTCATCCGCGTAAATCTCATTATTGATAGTAAACCTTGCAACTGTCTGCAGCGGCATGAGCTGCAGCTTTCAAAGCTCAACCTGGCTGCCCCTCCCAAATCAGATGCCTCAGACTCACACAAAAAGGGAATGAGTGTTCATTAGTAACAAGAATAAAGGCTTAGACCAGAGGTTCTCAACCGGGGGCAGTTTTGCTCCCCACCTCCCCCTCCAAATGTCCCTCCACAGGGACATTTGGCAATGTCTGGAGACATTTTTGGTTGTCACCACTAGGAGGGTGCTACTGGCATCTGGTGTGTATAGGCCAGGGATAGTGCTTGATATCCTGCAATGCACAGGACAGCCTCCATCCCAGTCCACAACAAAGAAATCTTAGGTCCCAGGAGTTGGTAGTGGTGAGACTGAGAAACCCAGGGCTCAGATATATGGAGCCTTATTAAGTCTAGCTGGGCTAGGGGCTTTATAGGAAAGATCTCGTGTAATCCTCACAGCAATCCTAGGAGATAGGGCCTATTACATGCCAATCTTACAGAAGAGGAAACTGAGGCTCCAGGAAAGGAGGGAACTTGAGATTATGACTCCATCTTGCAGAATCAAGATCCTAAGATCCCGCAAGCTGCACAGCGTGGTCAAAAATAAAATAAAATAAAAAAGAATCAAGTTGAGTTTCTGACTTGATGGAAACAAAAGAAACCAACCGCAGGAGGCCCCATGCTTCCCCTCTCCAGCATCAGGGCTGCACTTGGAATTTCAAGGACACCGTGCTCTCCTACGGAATCAGGAATCCCTGAACACGCAGAGAGAAATCACACCAGACTGGGGTCCTCAGGGCCATGGGACCCCCTCTGTCAAGTGGTTTGGATTTTGTTCCCTTTCCATTTACAGGTTTTGATCAGAGCCCCCATCAGCTGCTGCCCTTCCCAGCAGAAGAGGTGGGTGTAAGATCATCTCTCTCCCCAAGGAAGTGCACCTCCTTTTCTGAGAGGTGATAATAAATGGCTTTTCCCAAAGGGAGGCTGAGATGGGAGAACGAACGCTCTGAAACACAGACACTCTTGCCACCAAAATTGCGAGTAGCAGGAAGGAACCGTGAGACGTGGGAGTCTAGGCAGCTCTCCCTCCGCGTCTGCATGATGCTGAAATTCTTAAGGGAATGGGTGGCAGTAGCTTTTATTCAAGCAAATGCTTTCTGGTTTCTACTTTGTGCCAGGCTCGACTGTGTTCAGTCTAGGACTTCAGATGACAAGCTCTTCTTTGAAAGGAGACCAGACCTTCAAGGTGGGACAGGAGAAATGGGGTTTGTAACCCACATAGAGGCTTCTATGAGTCCCTATCCATGACTGTACTGAACTACATTTTCTTCTGAGTTGGGAAAAGCAGCAGAAGGGAAAGCTATGAACGTGAGCTTTGGAATCAGCCCTGGGCTCAGAGTCCAGCTCTTTCACTCTAATTAGCTGTGTGGCTCTAGGTAAGTTATCAACCTCTCTGAACCCCAGTTCCCTCATCTGGAAAGTGAGAATTGTTCATTCAACATGCTTTGAGCCCAGAGGTGCCAATAAATGATTTCTATCATCTTAATTACTGTTCACAATCCCATCATTTTTCATTTGTTCTTCCCAATATCTCTGCCAGGGCCACTGTGGTAGATGTAAAAATGCAAATTATTCTCCTCCATCTAGCCATGCCCTGTGGAGCTAGCTGCTCTCCACTCTGGCTCTGGCTTTGACCATGTGACTGGCCTTGGCCAATGGGACATGAGCAAACACAACACATGGAAATGCTTGAAAACTGTGTGGAGCTTGCCTTGTCTTGTTGTCCTTGGATCCCAGCCGCCCAGGAAGAAGCAGCTAGCCTGCTTGATGGTGAGAGTCCCAAGGCCCAGACATCCCAGCCAGAAGCTGCCAACCACCAGACATATGACTGAGGACATCCTAGACGATCTAGCCATGAGCCAACCTTCCAGCTGACCACAGATGCAAGCACAAACCTACAGCCACCCAGCCCCCAGAATGGTCACCTAAATAATATATATTGTTTTAAGCCACTAACATTTCGGGGTGGTTTGTTATACAGCAGTAGGTAACTGATACATAGCCCTCATCCTCCCACTTTCCAGACAAAGAAATTGAGGCTCAGAGAGGCTTGCCTGAGGTCATGGAGCCAACACACAGTCTCTTTCCCCTACACCATGCAGTGAGGCACCTTCTGACAACCCTGGCCCACTGATGCAGGACCAACTTTTTTTTTTTCCTTTGGCCACGCCGTGTGGCTTACGGGATTTTAGTTCCCTGACCAGGGATGGAACCCAGGCCCTCAGCAGCGAAAGCTCGAAATCCTAACCTCTGGACTGCCAGGGATTTCCCATAGGGCCAATTATTGATAAGACAGCTGGCAGGGTGACAGCTGTGTTCACTGGGTCAGCTCAGTGGTCTGCTGGGAGAGCTGGGCCATGCCCTTGGCCTCATTAGCATGGAAGACCTGTAATCAGCTGCTCAGAAGCTCTGGAGAGATATGTCTAGACTGGTGCATGGGGTGGACACCCACACAACAAGCTAGAGGATGTAAACTCTTTGAGACCCCACCATTCACCGGGGGACCCTCAAATGTTCACCAGTCCCCTCTGCATCCTAGCCGCCTCTTCTGTGTGTCTGATGGCAGCATTAGGGGGACGTATGACCTTTCTAAAATATGTATGAATGAAAAAATACTTTGCTTGTACAAGATGGAATAAAATAGCAAAAAAAGTACCCAGCAACGCCCTTTACAGGGCATAACCTATGTTACAGACTCTGGGTACAGCTCTCTTTATGCGTTGCCTAATTTTATCCTTCCCTAAACCCCACCATCTGGATCTAAAGCTACAGAGTTAAAAGAGCACTGGCTGAGGACTCAGATTGCCTGGGTTTAAATCCTGGCCGGGCCTTTTACTAGCGAGAGATCTAACTTCCCTGTGCCACACCTTCCCCATCTGTAAAATGGGGGTGTGATAATAGCAGCTGCTTCATGGGGCTGGTACGAAGACTAAGCGCATTAATGAATATAAAGTACTGAAAACAAGGTCCGGCACGTAGCTGGCACTCAGTGCATGCCAGCTGTCATCCTTAACACTACTTTACAGATGAAGTAGTGATGAGGCTCAAAGAGGTGACTGCACTGATTAATTTCACTTAGCTAAGTCGATGGCGAGCCAAATCGTGGACCCTAGCCTGACAGACTCTGATGACAACGCCATCATTACTGGAAGTTCCAGGACCATCTGCCCACCACCCAGGGTCCTGCCTCTGCAGCCAGAGTTCCTGCCCTAAAGTCAAATGAGGACTCGCTCTTGAAGTTCCTAGTTACACAAATGGATTGCAGGATGGTTCCTCAGAAATCCACACCCAGCCTTCAAACCCCAAGGGAAAGACCTTGTTACAACATTTATTACACTGCGTTGCAGTAATTTGCTTTTCTGATCATCTTCCCTCACAGAGATAGTACCATATACTACGGGTCTCCCGTGTGCTGAGTGTCCATATGCAGACATTGCCTTATTTAATCTGCACCACCACCCAGCAAGGTACATTGATTATGCCTAGTCTACAGGTCAAGAACTGAGGCTCTGAGTGGTACAAGCATTTGATCCACAGCACACAGTTGGGATTCAAAGAGGAGTCTGTCTTATTTTGTGATGTGGGCTCATTTGAGGCACTGCAGGACCCTTTACTACTAACAGTAATAAACTCAGTACTTGTTAGACTCACAGACATAGAGTACAGACTTGTGGTTGCCAAAGAGGGGAGTGGGGGAAGGATGGATTGGGAGTTTGGGATTAGCAGATGCAAACTATTATAAACAACAAGGTCCTACTGTATAGCACAGGGAACTATATTCAATATCCTGTGATAAACCATAATGGAAAAGAATATGAAAAAGAATGTATATATATGCATAACTGAATCAATTTGCTGTACAGAAGAAATTGACACAACATAGTAAATCAACTATACTTCAATAAAATTAAATATACATACACACACATATATATATGTATATGAGTCTGTCGTATTTTGTGATGTGGGCTCATTCGAGGCATTGTGGGACCTTTTACTACCAACAGTAATAAACTCAGTACTTGTTAATTCATGCCAGGATCCAGGTCCAGTACTGTTTCATAGGCATATCTCATTTAATCCTCAAACCATTGCAAATAAATACTATTATCTTTTCCTTTTAGAAGAGGAAATAGAGTCTCAGAAAGGTGCAGAAACCTGTCCTGGGTCACAAAGTTTGTAGACAGGCTAGCTGGGATTTGAACCCAGTACAAACTATAACAACTGTGGACTTTTTACTCCATTTGCTGCCTCTGTGAATAACTTCAAGCACAAAAACTATAACTTACACTCCTTTGAATTGTCTCAACGGTGTCTGAAATGTTAAATAAATATTTACTGAGCATACCAACGACTGAGTGAATGGAGCGCTTGGTATTTCTCCAAGCTCTCAGGCAGGTTCCTCGGGTCTGTGCATCACGTGGGAAATCTTTTGAGCACATGTGCCAGAGAAATGGAAGCCGCCTTGCCCATGATAACCCATATCCTGGTTGCATGGTCTCTGATGAAATATTCCTTTGCGAGCCAGATGTTTTTGCTTCCACTCCTTAAAAAGCTTTTGAGAATCCAGAGAAAGCAAGGAGCAATTCACTGACAACAGACTGGGCTTTCTCTGCTGCCTGGCTCAGGTTATTAGATGGTTTAGCTGGCCACAGAAGCAAGCTGTGGACATCTCTCCCTGGAAGGGCTCACGGCCACAAATCAAAAACCAATCTTCACATGGGAACAGTTTGGAAAGGGCTGTTGGTCACATACGGGGCTTTCCAAATATACTTCACATGCCCAGAGCTGATAGGATCTCCTATCAAGAGGTCACTTTAGACCACCAGGTCAATTACATGTCAAAGTAAGTGCTGACAATCTGGCAATATAAAAAGGAAAGATGGGGACTTCCCTGGTGGTCCAGTGGTTAAGACTCCCCGCTCCCTATGCAGGGGGCCCGGGTTCGATCCCTGGTCGGGGAACTAAGATCCTACATACCGCAACTAAGCACGCGCGCCACAACTACTGAGCCCATGCACTCTACAGCCCGCACGCAGCAACTAGAGAAGCCCGTGCACCGCAACGAAGACCCAGCACAGCCTAAATAAATACATTAAATTAAAGAAAATAAAGTATATGGTAGCTATACCCCAATAAAAATTTAAAAAAATAATAAGAAGGAAAGAAAAAAATGGCATTCTGCATCATGAGTCTAAAGAATGCTCTAGTCTTTGGTTTAGTATATCAGTTATCTACTGCTGTGAAGCAAATCAACCATAACATATTGGCTTAAAACAGCAAAATCATTTATCATATCTTGTGGGCTGGGGATTTGGAAGCAGCCTCGCTGCGTGGCTCTGGCTCAGGGCTTCTCATGAGGTTGCAGTCAGATGAAAGCCAGTGCTGCAGTCAGCAGAAGGCTTGCCTGAGACCCCACTCCCATTTCCAAGTTGGTCCACCTGCATGGTTGACAAGCAGGTGGGGCTGTTGGTGGGAGGCCTCAGTTCCTCCTCAGGTCTGATTGAGTGTCCTCAGACATGGAGGTTGGCTTTCCCAGATTGAGAGATTCAAGAGACCAAGACAGAAGCTCCAATGCCTTTTATAACTTAGCCTTGAAAGTCACACACTGTTATTTCTGTCCACTCAGGCCAGCAAAATTCAGTATGGAAGGCGACATTAAGGGTGTGAATATTAGGAGGTGTGGATCGCTGGGGCCCCCCCTTGGAGGTAGGCTGCCATTTCTGAGAACCGGGTCTAAGGAAAGACGGCAGGTGCTACAAATGCTTTAGGCATGAAGATATTCATCACAGCATTGTTTACAACAGTAAGAAATCGTAAACAAGCTATGTGTCCTTCTACGTGAGATTGGCTGAGTCGACTTCAGCACAGCCACGCAACAGAATAATGATTACATATGTGCAGATGCCCAGAGGAAAACTGGGAAGACATCATCCCACTCTGAGCGATGGTTATTTCTGTGGGCAGGCATGGGACTGAGTCACAGGGGAAGAAAACTGAGGTTCAGGGTGTCCCAATGTGGGACTGAGTGAAGCAGGAAGGAAGCGAGCTCTTCATTTATAAGTCCATCCTGCCGGGTTCTTTCTCCTCAACACCCCCAGAAAATTGAAGCTGAGCACCTTGGTTTCCGAGTACCTGTGTGGCTGAAACACCCTCTTAACCAGGCTATCATTCCAAACAGAGGTTTAGCAGCCAGCTATAGGGTTTAATCCCAAGTAGCAGACTGCCCAGCTAGATGTCAGGGGTCAGCTCTCATTCACTTCTCTAATCCTCTCCGTCACCTACACCAATTAAGACACTGAGGGTCCTCTCCAGCATCCAGGGTAGGAAGGGCCATAGGAGGCTCCTTCTCCTGTTAATTACTAACAGACGTTCATCCCCTGCTCCCTCCCCCTCCACCGGTTCAGTGGAAAATGATCAGCCACTTTCTTGATCCCCCGACACATTAATTATCCAGGGATGGCAAAGAAAATGAGACCATTTCTGGAAGGAATCTATGGCCCCACGTGTCCCTATTTCCCTACCACTCCTGGATCTCAAAAAGCTTTTAGTGGATGCAAATACAGGTTTCTTCCAGCCAGATTGCTGCAGTCTCCCTGCAGATCAAACTGAGTCCTATCCCAGAGCCTGGGACAATTTTATCCCTAAAGAAGAGGCTGATAGGGTGAGAGAATTGGATGCCAACTCTTCCTCTGCCTCAGTCAGCAAACCAGAGGTGACAGAGAAAACAAAGAAGCCTTCCTGCTATAATCTGGACACAGATGAAGCAGTCTGGCAAATGAGCACAGGTTTTGGCAGCAGACAGACCCCGTTTTGATTTTTGTCTCTGCCAAAGACATGCTGTGTGGTCTCGGGCAGGTCACTGTGTCTCTCTGTGCCTCCCCTGCTGCACTTGAAAAAGGGTAGAGTAATAAGGCCTACCTCTCATGGGTGCTGTGAGGTGCAACGAGATCACATTTAAACGCCTTGCAAAGTGTATGGCACACGATGAGAGCACAGTGAATGGTCGTCAGGATTATACTGTTGGATTATACAGCCACAGGACACCATATTCGGGAACGCGGTGACGACAGGATATATGTGTTGTAAATTTGGAAATACCAGCACTAAATGAGTGGCATTCCTTGCTCCTTCTCTCTGGCTAAATTATTCCCGCTTGGGAATCGTGGTGCTTGTTTATCACTTTGTGGTTTGTTTAGCCCCAAAGGAGGGAGAGTGGGGGACGTACCCCGGAGTCAGAACCAGAGGGGCTGGACTCAAGACCAGGCCCTGCCGGCCTAGACGGACCCCTTGTGGAATTAGGAGAAGGTGCCCAAAGTGACGGGGGCAGATTGCTGAACCCCCCTGACCTCAGTTTCTTCACCTCTGAAATGGGGATAAATAAGACACAGCCACCTTGCTGGGACGTTGAGATCAACTGTTGGATCTGGTGTAGATGGTCAAGCAGGTTTCACACCCCAATTATTGGACCTCACTGAATTAACTGCACCTGCTCTTTCCCCCGGTCTTTAGCACCCCACCCCCATTTCCCCTTAACCTGTGACCAGGTTAGGGTTTTTCCCATCTCGAGGAAAAAATTCCCTTCCCTCCACCCAGCATCGCCTTCAGTAACAGCCTTAACTCTTTCACCAACAAGCTTCTCAAGAACTGTAGCAACTTCTTCACCTCCGGTCGGCCAGGCCAGTTATCGCTGTCCTCTTCTCTCTCTCCCTCCCATTCTCCCGAATCTTCTCTTTCCAAGGTCACCAGCAACCTGGCTGCATCCAGGGCCTGCTGGTCCTGGTCGACAGGTGCCCGGTGATCCCGGACCTTTCGGCACTGCTCACCCCTGGCTTTGCTGCTGATCCTCGGGCTACCTCTCCGATGTCAGCATCTCCAGGGCCCTCCTCCGGCCCCTTCTTCTTGCATCTGCATCCTCTCTCAGGTGTGCCCATCTATTCCCAAATCTCCGCCTAGCCCACACCTCACTGCCAGCCTCCGGGTCCAAATATCCAATGGCCTCCTGGACATCTCCGTGTGGCCACTGCACCAGCACCCCAGACACGAGCTCGTCCTCGTCCCCCACACCCACCTGCCTCCCTCCCAGGTTCCCATCTTAGGCAACAGCCCCTCCATCCACTCAGCTGCCCAAGCCAGAACCGAGGTGCCGTCCTTGGCTCTTGAACCAGTCACCACAATCTATCAATTCAGCCTCCTGCCGGGCTCCTGAGATCATCCTCTCATCTCCATCCCCATCACCTCACTCTCATCCAGCCCATTCATCCATTCAGTGGGCTTTTATTGAGCACCTGTGGTGTTTCTGACACCATGTCAGGCGCTGGCCACCGGCATCTCTCACTGGATTCCCGGCACCCCATCTTCACTGATCTCCTCCTCCGAAAACATTTTCTACCCAGAACCCCGAGTGATCTCTCCAGCACAGTGCCGTCCATAGAACTTTCTGCGATGGTGAAAATGTCCTATATCTGTACTGTCCAATATGGTAGCCACATGTAGGCACTGAACACTTGAAATGTGGCTAGTGCAACTGAGGAACCGAAGTTTTAATTTAATGAGCCATGTGTGTATTAGTTAGCTTGGGCTGCCATAAAAAAAAATCATACTGGGTGGCTTAAACAAAAGAAATTTACTGTCTCACAGTTCCAAAAGCTGGGGAATCCAAATTTAAGGTGCCAGCCAATTCAGTTCCTGGTGAGACCTCTCTTCCTGGCCTGTAAACAGTATCCTCACATGACACAGAGAGAGAGAGAGAGAGAGAGAGAGAGAGAGAGAGAGAGAGAGAGAGAGAGAGAGAGATCTGTGTCTCTTCCTGTTCTTATAAGGGCACCAGCCCTATAGACTTAGGGCCCCACCCTTACAACCTCATTTAACCTTTATCTCCCCTCACAGGCCCCATCTCCAAATACAGTCATGTAATGACTTAGAGCTTCAACATGACTTTGGGGGAGGGTGGCACAAATATTCAGTCCATAACAATGTGGCTAGTGGCTACCATAGTAGACAGTGTGGCTCAGGAGGGAAAACCAACCATGTCCTTCCACAGTTTGCAACCTCCTTGGCTCCCCAGCTCCCTCGGGATGGAGTCCAGACCCCTGACAATGGCCCACAAGGCCCTGCAGGGTCTGCACCTGGCCCACTGCTGTAGGCTCTACCTGTTATACTGACTGCTTAGAGTCTGTAGAGGCCAGAGTGCTGGCCTCCACCTCTGGGCCTCTGCACCAGCACCTCCCTCTGCCTGAACACTGTCACCTCCAGCTGCGCACACAACCCCCACTTCTTCACCTCACTCTGATTCCCAAATCGGGGGTCCCCGTTTATACTTGTGTGAGGGGCCCTCCCCCATCGTGCGTGGAAGGTTTGGGTCACAGACAGGCTGGGCCGGTGATGCAATGTCCACATCAGCTGTCCGTCCTCCCAAGGATGTTCCCCGGGGATACTGCAGAAAGGTGGTCTCAGCGACCTGAAGGTGGTGACCAGAAACAGGAGCAAGGACCCCCTGGCCATTCCTCTGAGAATCCAGCCCTTGCAGCGTTCAAGGAGATGATCTGAGGAGGCAGTGTTTCAGTGGAAAGAGCAAGGGGCTTTGAACTCAGGCCTGCGGGGGGGAAGGGGGGTGCTGGGCCCTATTTCTGCAACTCTCATCCACCCACTCACGACTCTCTTTTCTTTGGGGGGGGGGAGGGGGGAGTGGGAGTGGCAAGTGGGATTTTAGTTCCCCGACCGGGGATCGAACCCACGTCCCCGGCACTGGAAGCACGGAGTCTTAACCACTGGACCGCCAGGGAAGTCCCAGGACCCTCATTTTCACATCAATAAAATGGGGTAACAGCACCTCCTCGGGAGGGTTACTGTGAGAATTCAACAAGGGAAAGGAGGTTTGTATGGACCAGACACTGTTATCATAATCCCGTAACCTTTCACAAAATGAAGTCTTGTCTTTTGAGTTTTATGGGTGGAAGGTCAAAGTCCAAGCCATGGTGGCAGAGATAAGGAAACTGAGGGTCAGAGAGGGCCAGGAGTTTGCCTAAGTCGCTAGCAAATGGGCAGCAGTACTGAGAATGCAGATGTGAGGATGCCCCCGAGGGATAACTGTCCAGTCTGCAGGTCCGATGGAGCGGAGGGACACCACCAAAGGTGCTCACCTTTTCGAGTGGGGGTTCTGCCTTCCTCCTTTCGGACCTTGGAACTAGCGGGTCCTTCCGTGGGGAATCGGAGGCTGAGATGGCTCCCAAGGTCCCCTGCGGGGTGCACTGGAGATGGTGCACCTGGAGGCCGGCAGGCACGCTGGAGGCCGGGGGCTCCGGGAGGCCCACGCAGCGCGCACTCTCCTGAAGACCTTACACTACAGCCGGTGCGGGTCCCGGTGGGCGTCTGCGTGGGGTCGGATGGCGAGGCTCCAGCCGCACCCTGTGGGCGGGGCCGCGGGAGGCAACGCCCCGCCTCCACCTCCCCCAGCACCGCCTCGCCCCGCCCCGCCTCCGGGAGCTGCAGAAGGCTCCTCGACGTCATTCGCCAACCCTGGGAGGCTTCTGGAACCGGGGGTAGGTGGATAAGGGTGACAGGGCTCCCCCTCCCCATACTTTGTGAGCATCTAATAACAGCCCAACCCTAGATGCTACTGACCTTGTGTCTTTCCCCTACCTCTCCTCCCAGGGTCGGGGAGGCGACTGAACTCCCCAAACCGCGGAACTCAGTGTCCCTCGATTGTCCACTGTGTCTTCCTGCATTCAACAAACAGATCTGAGGCTGAAGTCAAGACCCTTCTTCCCACCACTGTGTACTTTGAGCAAGTGACTTCCCCTCTCTGAGCCTCAGTTTACTCATCTGTAAAATGGGGATGACAGTAATACCACTTCCATCGGTTTTTCGGGATTTGATGAGAAAACAAGTAGGCCCTCAGCAAGGGTGTCTGTTATTCTTGTGCTCTCCTCCACTCCCCCCACCCCCTCAACCCAGGAGACCCCTGCCTGGTCTACCCAGACGCCCAGCCCTGCTGGTTATTTGGGGGGGTTGCACGGGGAGAATGGCTAAGGCCAGAGCTGGAATCAGCAAGATATAGGCTCTGCTACGTTGGACAAGACACTGGCCCTCTGTGGGCCTCAGTTTCCCCATCTGTGCAAGACAGGGGCTGTAAAAACTGAGAGACAGCAGTGCCTGGTGCATTTATGGAGTGCCGATGGTATGCTCCACACTTCACCTGCTTCCCAACAACCCTAGGGGGCTGCCAGTGTCAGCAACAGCCCCATTGTACAGGAAGGGAGGCTCAGAGGGGTGGGGTGACATGTCCACAGTCACACAGGTAGGAGTAGGGGTGCTGGGCTTGAAGCCCAGCTCTCCTGTCTGAGGGGTCTGGGCCCCTGGGAAAGCAGGGCTAACCCTGGAGGGACTTCCTCTCCCCCTCCCTCCTCCCTCCTTGCCAGCCTCCAGTGGGAGGTGTGCCCTGGAGGAGCAGCTGCCACCCCACCTCCGCCAGGCTCAGCACAGAGGCAGGGGCAGGGCTGGTGCTCTGTCTCCACCTCATCGGAAATGGGATGGAAAAACACAGGAGAGTCGGCCTGGAGGGGAGAGCGCTCAGGAGCCGGTGCTGGCTCTCTGGGGCTGCAGCACAAAGAACTGAAACAAGATTCAGTTCCTTCGGGCATCTGAGCACCTGCTGTGTGCCTGGCACTGAGTGGGGCCTGAGGGGCGGGTGGGAGAGTAGGAGCCACCCCTGCCCCCAAAGAGCTCATTCTCCATCACACGAGCCGTCTGTTACTTCACTTACTATAGGGGACTCACTATGTCCCTTCATTCACCACCACTGAGCTACGGGTGCTGTTATCATCCCCACGGGATGTATCTGGAAAATGAAGCCCAGAGAAGGAAAGTGATTTGTTTGAGGTCACATAGATAGTCCATTTCGAAGCTGAGAGTTGAATCCTTTTTTCTTTACAGTGCTGTTTACTGAGCCTCAATTGTTTCTCTACAGTGTTTACTGAGCATCTACTATGTGCAGTCATTGTAGGTCATCTCCAACCCTCCCCACGGAGTGAAACCTCAGAGTGGTTAGGTGACTGGTCCAAGATCACACAGCCAGGAAGTGGCAGAGGAATGATTCTAACTCAGGCTTGATTCTCCCAAACTTCTCCTGGCCTGAGAGGGGGAAAAGAGATCAGCTCCACCATTCATTGTTTATTCATTCAGCAAATATTTATTGAGCATCTACTCTGTCAGGTACAGGCACAGGGTGGATCATAATAAACCTGCCCCAGCCACTGCCCTCAGGGGGTTCATGGTCTTGAGCATGCCCATGGGGTACTCAGACAGAAGAGCCACCTCTTCGAGAACTGGGGCGGGAGGAGGTGCTGCCAGGGATGGCTTCCTGGAGTTGGCTCTGGAGTTCTGTCTACCTTCTGGCTGGGCAACCTGGCCCCAAAGTCATTCACCTTCTGAGTGTCTTCATCCGAAAAACGGTGACAAAGTCCACCTTGTCCAGTGTGGCTCAAGAAATGTCACCTGTTACTACTCACATTAGGGTCCCAACTGAGCCCTCATGGCAGGGCAGAGAAAGTGGGCAGGGAGGGAAGGGGTGTGACACCATCGAGGTCTGGGCCCTGGTTGGGGACAGGCCGAGAGCGCCGAGACCCTGGGAGCCTAAGAACACAGGGCAAACCAGTGAAGAGAAACCCCAAAGGCCTCAGACAGGGAGTGGTTGCAGGGAGTCTAGGGCCAGGTCTGTGACCTCGGGGGGACCGCTGGGACCTCCAGCAGGAATGAGGTCAGGGCTGGGGCCCTGTGATAAGATGGGAGGAAGGGACCCCCCCCATACGTTCGGGAAGCAGCAGAGGGTGGGGGTTTGGGAGGGTGGAAGATTCTGGGCTTAGAGCTCTAGTGTTGGTATAACCTGGGCTCAGATCCCATTGGGTACTCCTTATGGGGCCGTAGGCAGGGGATGGCACCTCTCAGCCTCAGCTTCCTCCTCTAGAAAATGTGTCTCTAATACCTGCATGGCCAGATGGAATCAGATCATGTTAACAATTGTTTTATTTAACAGAAGTGTGTACGGCGCGTACTGTGAGTCAGACGCCGCTCCACGCACTTTCTGCCTGTGTATCTTTGGTGAGAGGTACCCGCTGCTACCACCACTGGGGCAGCTATTGTCACTCCTCTACATCACGTGACTGTGTTACAATGACTGCGCTTGACTTCCAAATCAGGAAAAATGACAATAACAACCAGGGAAGCAAATTCCATCTGGGGAGGAGGCCAGGGCCTGGGGCAGCTCTGGGAGCCTGGCTGTGGGCTGGACCAGGATAAGAATTCGGGACGGCCCGGTCCTGCCAGGGCTGTTCTCCAGGACCTCCAGGAAGAAAACCAAGAATTGGGAACTCTTCTCTATGGGAAATCTGTCTGTCCTGGAAGGCCAACTTGCGTGTGTGCAAGTGTGTGTGCCTGCGTGTGGATGCAAGCCTGTGCATACGTGTGAGTGGCGGGGGGGGTGGGGCGATGTCCGGGCCCTCACCCGTCCGCAGCCCCGCTGCCAGCCGCCAGCCTCAGACGTCTGTTGTGGCAGATGTTTGGCTGTGCCATGGCAACGCCAGAACAGGATGTACCTCTGGATTGCAACAGGGACAAGCCCACACTCACAGGCCGCCCACACCGTTCCCCTCCCCAAAGGCCTGTTGCAAAGAACCATTTGGGTCCAGGTCGGGGACAAATGGTGTTTGTATCAGGAGACAGGCAGAGCTGGCATCCTCCGAGGGGTCGGTGGCAGGGGAGGAGGAGGAGGAGGACGCACGTGCACAGCCCAGCTGAGTCCCTCCTCCAGTGAGCTCGCGTCGGTTTCCCTCTACCCTTCAGAGGATGCTAAGGAAGCAGCGTGGGAAGAGGAGCGGCCGTCAACAGGGCTGGTCTGTGGGCATCGGATCACTGTCTTTCCCACGATTATAGCAACTACTCATGGAGGGAGTGCTTTGTGCCAGGACCTGTGCTCAGTACTTCATCTAGCAAATAATATCTACATTCACAGGTCTTCACTGTGTGCTGATGACACGGCGCTAATCTTTATAGCAGCACTATGAGGTCATTCCTGTTTTTCAAATGAGGAAAAGGGGGCACAGAGAGGTTAAGCCAGTGATCTGGGTCACAGAGTGGGTGAGTTAGGGAGCAAGACCCTGGGCTGTCTTTCTCCAAAGCCCTTGATCAGCGTGGTGACGCTGCCAGGACCGGCGACATAATTTGCAGGGCCCAGTGGGAAATGAGAAGGCCTGGCCCTCATTAAAGAATTAAAGACAGAGACAGCAGAGCATCGACCAATCACGGGGCCCCCGTAAGTTCAGAGTCCTGTGCAGCCGCCCAGGAAGCCAGGCCCCAAGTGCGCAGGGGGTGGGCACAGTGGCCTGGAGAAGCTCACACACCAGGACGGTGAGCCCCTGCCTGGCACCCCTGAGCCTCACTGATCTGAGCGCAATTTCTGTTCCAGGGGGCCCGTCACCCCATCAGAGGGGAGAAGAGACCCTCCCCGCAAAACGCCGTGCTGAATTCCCTAGAACCATGAGCCTGGGAGCTTGGAGGGCAAATTTTAGCTCAATGCCAAAGCATCCTTTTATTAAATCTTTACATTTTCCTTTTTAAGTATGAAAGTAACATAATAATCCTATTGCAGAGATTTTGGAATAGATAAAAGCAAAAAACGTCAACCTCGAATCCTCCCCATCTAACCCCACTGCTGTTGGCAGGTGGTGTTACTTCCTTCCTAGCTTTTACAGATGGGCTTTCCATCAGGACTGCCAGGGGGTGAAACAGACGGGCTCCTCTTTGTCTCGGGCATCTGGCACATGGCAGGAGCACATGAATGGGAGAGGATGACGGAATGGATGGATGTTACAAAGGGGCCTGGTCTGGATGACCTTTCAGATTCTTCTGGTCTCTAAAAACTCAGGATTCTTTGATTCCTGCATAGTAAATGCCTGGTGTTGACCTAGGGCTCAGTCCAGTGTGCCAAGCCCAGTGTGCTGGGGCCCCAGAGGTGTCTGATTCATGTCTCTGTCCTGGGAGAACGTGGTTTAGGCGGTCATGGGTGTCCCCAAGCTTTCCCAGCCTTGGTGAATGAAACTCGGGACCCATTTTCACAGCATATTTCGTTCATTTACTCTCATCCGATATTTACTGAGTGCTTACTATGCACTAAGGGCTGTCTTCTTTGGAGAGAAGATGGTGGGGTAGAAAGTGTATGAGTTTGGAGTCAGGCACCCCGAGCTTCTGTCCCTTCCCGGCTGTGTGGCCCTTATCCAGGTGACCTAACCTCTCTGAGCTTCCACCCCTTCGTTTGTAAAACAGTCACATCTGCTGTGAGGATCAACTCAGCTACACACATGAAACACCTGCGAGTAGTAGATGCTCAGCGCAGTTTACTTCCTTTTCCCCTCCCTCCCCTCCATCCCTCCTGCCAGTACCAACAGTAAGAGCTGCCACTGACTTAGCAAGTGGTGTGCCAGGCAGAAGAGGTTTGCATACATTATCAGCTAATTCTCAAATTATTGCCCCCTTGAGGTAGGTAGCATTGTCCTTCACCCGTTGTGACATCTAATTTCAAAACCAGAGGGAGCTCGGCACCTCCAACCACTTGTGGGAGAATCTGTCTCTTAGGGTCAGGTTCCCGTGCATCCTTTTCTGTGCTGGGGGTTCTGCTCACGCAAATGCCGACACTTTTACCTGCTGAAACAGTTTACAAAAAAAGGAATTCGGGGCTGAAACGGGACCCTTTGCAAGTATACTTCAGGGTGCATGAGCAGCTTCCCTTTAAAGGCAAAATACGATGAATCCAATTTGGGGGAGGGAAACACACCTTGTGCCGCCCAGATAGCCTTCGGAGCACGACGTGGGTCAGATTTCCCAAGGGCTGGAGGTTTCATTTCTGACTCGGATGTTTTCTTGCTGGCACCTACAGGGAGATCAGATGCAGCTTCAGCTTGCTGCTTTCTACTTCTGGGGCGGGGGGGCAGCTCCCAGAGGGTTTCAGGTGGGGAAGGAGCAGTACGTCCTGGCTTCACCACTTTTTAGATGTAACCTTGGACAAGTGACTTACACTCTGCAGGCCTGATTCTTCAACTGTAAACTGAGGGTAACGTCAACAGGGCCTTTGGAGGATTCAACGGGATTCTTTAAAGCGCTGGGTATGCGGAAGGCTCAGAAGTGTGGTTCTGCTCCCTCGCTGAGGGCGCAGGGGTGGGTGGGTGGTGTTTTCTGGGCAGAGCTCACTTTGTGCACTGCGGCTGGACATCTCTGGAAAGGGCTTTCCTACCATGAAGTGAATCCTTTTGAAATGCCACGTTGTCCTCCAGGGTCTGCTTTCTGGAACCTCTTCCAAGCATCTTGCCAAGAGGGGCCTCCCCCACCCACCCGGCATGTAGCTCCTCCCCTGCACAACCACGCCCCCTGCCGGCGAGACCTGGGATCACATTCAACCTCGGGATTGCTACTAGGAGGACGAAATCAGGATCAAAGCAGTCAGTTATAGGAAGGTTCTCTGAGGACTTGAGTGAAAGAGTATCTGATGATCTGGGAACACCCACATTCTGCAAGGGCGATGTGGGTGGGTGTTGTCTCCAGAACGCATGTGTGGAATGTGATTGTAACTAGCAAAGGGAAAGCCTACTCAGTTGCATCACGTTCTTATTTCAACGGTTTCTAAACATGGCATCAGAATTCCCACGGAATCCATGGGAATCATACAGACTGCTGGGCCCCATCCTCAGCCTCTGTTTCACGTTTGCAGCCCGAAGAGAATCTGTTAGGTGTCTCCAGCCTTTCCTAGGATGAGCGTCCTGAACCAGGACCCTCAGTGGTTCAGTTCCAAAAACCTCTTACAGAGAGGGCTGCATTACAGCTTGGTGGCACCAACGAGTACAATCACGCCACTCACCTTCTGCTTTGATTTCCTACTGAATAAGCAATTCCTAACCATACTTTGGCTTCACGTGTAGATTTTCCTAGAAGGGCTCAATGTGGTAATCGGCAAGTGAGAGTAATCTGGTCTGCCTGACGGTTTTAATTCTTTTTGTGAAGTGAAAAACTTGCATTCTGGTTTATCTACTAGTCTCCTGTGAGTCCAGGTGAGGGGCAGAGTTAAGTCTAGGTGAACTAAACAAAGTCTTTTCTGGATCCACAGGCGCTGGAATTCCTTGGGCACATCAAGGCACTAGTGGCAGATGGTCAGTGCTCACCCATGTGACTTGCTCGTTGGAATGTAATGTATGGCACCCAAAGGCGGTGAAGAGGGAACGTGAGTCCCAGGCTCTTTGCCCTGCTGCACGGCTAGATGCACAGAACTCCAAGAAGGCAGGGTTTTCTGTTGGAAGCAGCCTGACTTGGCTTAGACACCAAGCGAGGAGAGCCACCAAAAGCTCTGACCTACACTGGACTGTAGGTGGACTGAGCACGAGATGAGCCTTTGCTGTGTCCAGCGACTGGGATTCCCTGGGGTTCCTGCCTTGGCCATCAGCCACAATGCGCTCCCACTGTCCCCTCTCCCGTGTGAGCAGCTAAGGTGGTTCTGTTGAGCACACCTCTAGCTTTAGAGCTTGTGCAGGGAGAGATGCCACCCCAAGTCCAAGTCCCACCCTGGGTGGTGAGGTGGAGGGACGGGACAGGTTTTTTTGGTATACAAATGACCACCCACAACTGGGCCTGCTCATCCTTACTGGCAAGATCAGGAGGAAAAAGGATGATTCCTGCAGGAGCTGACCTTCTTCCCCTGGTTCTTTCTTTGGTCTCACCTGTCCAGGTGTTTAGCATGGGGCCCAGCATACGGCAGATGCTCAGTCAAGACCGGCCATCTTGGTGACGAAGCTGCAACCAAGTCTCCTGGCAAGGGCTGAAGAGGCTGTTGCTTTTTGGCCCAAGTTTGGAGGTCATCAGGCATTTATAAAGAAAAAGTTTATTTTCATCACAAGAAGCACACAGACTATATACAGTACACACCAACAGAAGTAAAAAAAAAAAAAAAGTGCATTATGCATCTTCTACTGCAAATTCACAGTACAAAAGATACTGCCTTTTAAATATATAATATAAAAAAAAACCAAGAAGAGAAACAATATAATAAAAAAAATCATTGATATCATAACGCAACACCCTGGAACCCACTGGCGGCTTCTGAAAACCAAAGGGCAGCCCATCTTGTGGAGCTCCTGATGGCGGTCTGTACCTGCATTTTGCTGCAAAGAGCTCAGGACACCAGCAGAGAGGAAAACGGGGGGGCCTAGGTGGTAATAAAAACTCTACGGAACAGGAGTACAGTTGCGTGATGGGGGGACAGGGGAGGGGCTGGGCTGTGGTCCAGGGGGAACCTGGACTGCGCCACCCCCCGGCTGGCCAGCAAACCAATCCCGTTCTTTCCTTGCTTACTACGGACGGGGCCGTGGCTGAAACCATGCCTGCCTTGCCAGCAGAAACCGCCAGCGCCGTTTCTAGCAACGCTCCTGGCCTGGCTGCGGGCAGGTGCGAGAAGCCGCACAACAGACCAGCACAAGTACGGGTCAGGCAAGCTCCAGCCCTAAAACGCCAACCACTACTGACGAGGCAAAGTATCCAATCACAGAAGGCGAGAGCTTAACGGTTGCCCATAAATACACAGTATTTGTAAACTATTATTAAGGCACTCGATTGTAAAACAATAATTACAGTGTCAGGAAGGAGGGAGGGAGCGGCCATCTCCTTGAGCAGTGCGGCTGACAGAAAGGACAGCAGAGGACCGGGGGTCTGGTTCTAAGACTCCTGCTAAGAGACCGACACAGGCCGGGGCTGCAGCACCCACTGCAAGACAAAGACGAGGTGGTCCCATCCACACCCACCAAGGGCAGCACCGCACGGCGTTGCTCCAGACCGTTCAAGGTGACCCGCTTCATAGCTCGGGTGACACGGCGTGCGTGTACGTGAGGGAGGAGGGACGCACGTGATGCTCTGATTCAAGTGATAGATAGATAGATAGATTCAAATACATATACATTTGTGCAGAGTGAACTCACACACATACGTATTCAACTGCAGAGCAGACAATAAGAAGACCAAGTAGCTGAGCACGGGGGTCCAAAAGTACCTTCATTTGGCATGCCGCATCGGGGAGACGCCGGGGGTGGGACAGCAGCCGGTGACCCTGCACCACGCTGTCCCGTTGTCACAAATCTCCTGCCCGCCTGGCTCCCCTGCCGGAGGTGAAGGGGCGGCCGTCACTGTGCCGGCCGTGTGCGTGCGGGGAAGCCCTGCCGGGTGGCGAGCCAGAGCCGGGTTCTGGGAAATGTGTTCTGGCACCAAGTGTTTCCAGCCAACAGACAGCAAGTCGCTCTTTGGACACCTTGGGTGAGGTCACTCACATGCTCTCGACTAAATGACAGCATTTCCTCTCACTAGGGAGCAGGGGCCCCTGGGGAGCAGGGGATCCATCAGCCTCCTGGGACGGCACCTGTGCACAGTGCTGACGAACAGGGTTGTCCTGACGATGTTAATTCTATGGCCTCTTTGGCTCCATCCCAGGCATCCTCTGGGCTTATCCAGGAGGGAAAAGGCTTTAGAAAGGGCTGGAATGCTTTTTAGCTGGAGAGGGTGGGATGGAGCGGAAGGGAGTTGGACAGAGTTAACCTGCTTGCCTGATGGACCGGGTGCCTCCACCCAGCAGAGAGCTGTCTGGCAGCCGAGAGGTTGGCACTCGTGCCTGCACTGAGACCGAGGAGGCAGGGGAGACTGGGGGCAAGAACCTTGTTCTCAAGAAGTTCATGGAACGATGCACATTGCTCCAAGGCCCTGAAGTAGCTACAAGACAAAGACATGGAAATCGGCAAGGTCAAGTCCCGATCAGAGGGCAGCACGGTTTCCCCTCTCTCTGTGACCACTTCTCCTCTTTGACTCAACAAAACTTTGAGATGAGAAGACCTCCCTGTATCAATGCAAGAGGAAGACCTAGAGGAGTTCACTCTAATTTTGGCATGCCACGTGAATGAGAGTGCAAGTGAGGGAAAGGTGAGGTGGAAGAGGAAATGCAGCTGAATTCACAGGGTATTGAGCTGATTTAGAAAGTTTTTGTTCTCGCCTAGTTCGACAAAGGCATTCCACGAAGATGGCAGTCACCAAAATCAATGACTTTCACAGCATAAACCACTGCTGCCTACATTTGGAATTTCCCCCATCTGCTAAACTTACAGATGAAGCACTGGTCAAGATGTGGCACAGCTTATGGTGTAAGCTTTCTTTTCAGAGACCGGTATGAATCTGTCTTTGCCAAGGTGTCTCCAAGCCTGGTAGAGTGCTCTTGTCTTGTTAGTATAACATTTAAAATAGCAATCTGCCATATGTTTGTGCGCCACTGATCTGGGTCTCAGAGAAAAACCTTCACCCTCTTCTCCAGGCTACAGTGTCATCCATCAAGAATGCTTCATTTTGCTCTGATGATGGGCACCGGGGCCCTGGTCTGTTTAGATACTGATAGACTAGCTCCTGACAACGAGTGGATAACTTTGCCAAAAGTCAGACCCACTAGTATTCGTAATCCTCCTCCCACCCTTTTAACTGGATAAGAAAAATTATGGCTTTCAAAATTAAGGTCTTCAAAAATATATCATACCCAGGCATGGTTAAAAAAAACCAACATAAGCCTGGCATCATCAAATCTAACGGATTATTTTGACACAAAAGGTGATCCACCACATGAAATTTAATTTGGCAAAACACTGAACCTGATATATTTTTTTGAGACCGTGCTCTTGTTGGCTGAGAGAGAGGAGGAAACCCAACTGGGTTTTCCGGAATAGGTGGATAATCACCTTTTAAGCTGATTTCAATTGACAGTGGTGGGAAAACAAATTCCGATAAGGTAAAATAACGTACACTTTAATAAAAAAAAAAATAAGGCCAGGGAGAAAAAGTTTCCGGAGAGAGGGTTTTTGCAAAAACTCTACCCACTAGTTGAACTAGGGACTAGCCTTCTTCCTGAAGACCCTGCCTGGGCTACTCTTGGGGGCCCAGTTCTGACCAACGTAAGATGGCGACTCATTTACGCACGTTTGGAATTTGGCTGGCCCTTGAAGGATTTCTAGTTTCACTGGCCAGGGCTCGGCAAAGGTTTTCTATAAAGAGCCTGATCGCAAGGTAGCAAGCTTAGGCTTTGCAGGCTACATGGTCTCTGTCGCCTATTTGTTAATTTTCTGATAATCCCTTAAGACTGTAAAAAACAATCTTAGCTCTTGGGGCCGTACACCATGGTTTGCTGACCCCTGAATTAAACTTAACTGACCTCTTCTCTCTCTCCAAAATATTTTAACATCCTGTCTTGCCGGCCAACATCAGAGGAGTCCCTCCACTCAAGATCCTTAGAGGGACTACTCCCAGAGCCACTCAGGACCACGTGCCGTCCTGCCCACTGGGAGGAGCCGCAGAGAAACAGGAAGCAGCGTTCTCACCGCAGGAAAGGGAGACGGTAAGCCTCTGCGAAGGCTTCCACCAGTCCCACTTCTCAGAGGAGCTGCTGCTAAGTTGTTCCTTGAGGGTGACTGAGCGCTCCTCACTGCTGAAATCTCCTTTTCCTCCCCAAACATGAGTACATGTGACCTAATGAACCTGAGTGCTGGGGCTCCTGACGGGGCGACCCACATCTCAGAATCCCCGGCCCCGCCAGACACTTGAGTCCCTACGAACCACAACACGACCGCATTGGGTTCCGCAGCAGGTAAGACTCATTGATACTTTGTGGGTCCTTCTCCCCAGATGGGGGACAACTGAAGACTGACCTTTAGCAACAACTGAGGACCCCACACACATTTCCCCCCACCTCACCCCAGGGCCGGCCAAACACACGTCACTCAGCTGTGACGACACGCCAGGACAGGCAAGCCAACTGCTCAGAGGACCTCCACTCACCCTGGAGTTGGTCTGACAACAGCATTTCGTGCCTTCGTGTCACTTTAACTAGCAGTGTTTGGTGCAGGCACCTTAAAAGTCTTAGTACTTTTTGGGGTCCTGACAACCACACAACAGAAAGTTCTCTTTCGGAAAAATCTCTTCTGACACAGCATTTTCCCCTGGGATGAGCCTTGGTCACTACTGGAGTTTAAAAATAAAGAGCACAGGAGGGTCAGAGGTAGGACTTCTACTGCCACCACGAGTTTTCCCAGAAGGGCCTGAAGGAGCTAGGACACGTGCCGTGGTGGCGATGCCAGTGCCACAGCTGTTCTTTTGCAGGTTGTGCCGGAGGATTTTTTGTTTTTTGGCTGTGTTGGGTCTTCATTGCTGTGCGCAGGCTTTCTCTAGTTGTGGCGAGCAGGGGCTGCTCTTCGCTGCGGTGAGCGGGCTTCTTATTGTCGTGGCATCTCTTGTTGCAGGGCGTGAGCTCTAGAGCGCAGGCTCAGTAGCCACGGCGCACGGGCTTAGCTGCTCTGCGGCATGTGGGATCGTCCCGGGCCAGGGCTCGAACCCGTGCCCCCTGCATTGGCAGGTGGATTCTTAACCACTGCGCCACAGGATTTTTGATGCGTGTGCATCGCTGCATAAATGCTCTTCTTAACACACGAGAAGCACCTGAAACACCTCATTTGGAGTCAGAGTCTACTCCCAGGCCACAAAACCAATGCTCCCTTTCTTCTTGTGCTGTATGCTAGGTATTGTCGTTTCTTCTTCTCCCCTTCGCCGCAAGAGGGGAGGAAAAGTAAGGATAACGCCAATTGTTTAAAGGAAATCAAGACAGAAGGGGTGGACCAAAATCCACGGTGAAACTAAAAGAGGGATCACAGAAGTCCAAACGCAGCCAAAGGCGGGTCAGCTTTTGCTCATCCACGAAGGGCTTTTCAAGTTTTCCGGGGCAGATTTCCCTGATGGTTTAGAGGTTGCAGCTGGGTTCCTGGGGGCCGCTGGGGGCTCATGCAAGAAGGAAGACTCGCTCAGCCTGGCATCCTGGGAGTCAGCCACGGTGGACACGTCGGCCTCACTCGACAGGTCCTCCGTCGAGAGGTTGAGGCTCCCAAGCTTGGCGAGGGAGTGAGAGCGTTTGAGCGGGGACGAGACCGTGAGGCCCGCCAGCCGGAGCCGGGTCTCGATCTCCTGCGTTCGCTGCTTCACCAGCCCGGGCTTCCCGCGGACGCTGTGGATGCTGTCGCTGCTCGAGCTCCGGGTCAGGTTGGAGCTCATGGAGGATGAGGTCGGGGTGTAGCAGATGGTCTTCAGGAAGTCTTTTGAGAAGTGACTGGTGTGGTCTGGGCGGCAGAGGAAGAGCGGGGGGCTCTTCAGTGGGGCTCCTTCTGACGGAGGGGGGCCCGCCTCGGGCTTCTCGTCGCCCTGGGCTTGGCCAGGCAGATCCGGGTCCTGGTTCTCCTCGGGGATGCTGGCCTCCAGCCTGCAGGCGGGGCCATCCTTGCAGGGGGCCACCAGGTCGGCCGGCATGCCCTTCAGCCTTTCTAGTTCTTTGGTGTGCTTGCGGACCAAGCCCGCCTTCTGCAGCTGGATGATGGATTCCTGGTGCTGCATCAAGTAGCTGTTGGCTGCCGGTTTCTCGGCTTCTTTACTGAACAGGAGCCGCAGGTCCTTGGCTGGCTTCGGATCTTTCTTGGGTGGCGAGTCGTCCTTCGCTACTTCCACGTTGGGAGCGTTCTTAACACAGTGAGAATTCTTCAAAAGGAGGGACTTTGGTAGGACTTTGTGAGTCTCTCTGGAAGGTTCCAAAAGGCTGCCTGGTAGCTCTGGGGCAGCCCCGGCCCCAGGGCCACTGATGTCTGGCCTCCTCGAGCCTGCTGGTGGTAGGAATGGGGGAGTTTCGGTTGGGCCAGAGGACAGTTTCTCTGAAGCTCGGGACCTGCTGGCCACATGGGCCATGGGGGAAGATGTGAGGTGGGGCAGGAAGGTGGGCTGGGTGCAGATGGCGGGAGCACCGGGGTTCTTGCATCGCTCCCCGAAGGCCTCGGGAATCCCGCTGGCTGCAGGGTACATGCAGTCGGCGCAGGATTTGTAGGAAGGCTTCACTTTGTTAAGGATCCCAAAGATCGCATCATGCTGAAAGGGACAAGAACACCGTGAGGGCGCGACACAAGCCGAAGCCCGAACAATACAAGGAGGGCAGGAGGAGGGGCTGGGGCAGGCACTGGGCTGGCAGTGCTCTCACTTCAGCTGGGGCTGGGATAGGGCCCTCTCAGAACCCAAATGACCGTGACTCAAGCAGGTTAGGGATGAGTTAGAGACACTGAACCGAACTCCCCGGAAGCTATGAGCCCACAATCCTGCGCAAACCTTCGGCCACATGGCCAGGAGCAGGGCCTCCAAGGGCCTCCCTTCTCAGCTCCACCTCCGCCACTTGCACCAAATGACCCTTTCCAGCGCTCTGGTGTTGCCTGGAAACCAGAGTGACTTCGCCTCACCCTTTCCCCTCGCGGCCTCGGTGAGAATTAGTGAAATAACATTTCTGGCACAGTAACTGTGTCTCCCTTTCAGAAGGGGTCTGGGGTCTGCAGCCTGAAGACAGAACCCTTCCTGTCTGGCACAACAGAGCATGGCTCCAAGGAACCACCATCTAACTGTGCTCTTCACAGAGAGGTGGCAAAGGACAGAAACGGTTCGGGAAAGACTCTAATACAGACCCAAACACGGGTGCCCACGGCCCCGATGAAGGAGCCAGGCAGAGGTGGGTTTCATACGCCAGCGGAAAGCACGTCTGCACCACTTCCCAAGAAACACCCCGCCTCTGGTCACCGGGGGTCTCCGTGAGCTCAACGTGGGCCTCTCCATCCCGCCCTCCTCCTGATGGGCAGGGCAGGCCCCCACTCCCTCACACGCCCATCGAAGGGCACCAGGGCTGCTCTTCTGGGCTGAGGCCCAGCCGAGAACCGCAGAAGTGGAGGCAAGAGGGTGACTCTCTTCCCTCGCGAGTTGTTCCGCTGTGAGATTCCTGAGGCGGTTGAAAGCCAAGGCTTCTTGGCAAAAGGTTTCTCCCTGCCCCTCTGTCGTGTCAGGGACTCATACCATCCTGTGTGGCAGCCCGAGGTCCCCGCAAGCTAAGGAGTCCGGGTCCGGTCCAGTCCTGGAGGAGTCAAGGGGAAACCCAGCCCCGATTCCTGGAGGCTTGCAAGGGGGCGTGTGGAGAGCACCTGGTGGGGCAGGTAGGGGGCCGGGTCTCCTGCGGGACCCTCTCCTGGTCAGGATCCCCGGGGCTGGTTTCCAGGTCGACCAGTGGGGCTTGGTCAGCCCTGTGGTGAGGCCCAAACACAGACATTTTCCTGAAGCTTTGACCGAAGTGTCTGTATGTTTGTTTCTTCTAAAAACTTCAGAATCTAACGTTCTAAACCGTGGTGAGATCTACCATGGTGGGAGACTTGAGAGCACCTTTCAGAGCTCATGGGGAGACAAGGGAGGAGGGAATTCATTCATCCAGCTCCTACTTAGGGACCGCGCCTGTCCTGTGCCAGGCCTTGCGCTGGGCGCGGGGGCTTCGAGCAAGACAGTCCCCGCCCTCCGAGGGCCCTGTCTCTGGATGCCTCCTAAGCTGTGCGTTTCGGTCTCCGTCCCATCCTCTGAGCCACCCCCATCTCAGATGCCTGGCTTCCATCTCACCCCATCGGTCTGCCTGCAGACCGCTGCCAGAGGGGCCTCGTCACCAACCACCTAACGCCCTCCCGTGCTTGCCAGCGCCCTGGGAGGAAACGCGCAGGGCCCTGCCATCGTGCCCCGAGGCCCTGCGTGCCCGGCCACCTGTCCAGCTGCGCCTCAGCCACTGCCCCTCAACCAGGCCAAGCTTTCCACCCTCAGGGGCCTGGGGCCCAGAAGATTCTCCTCCTAGCTCTCTGCACGGCCAGCTCCGTCTCATCCCCTCCCCTCCCACCTTACCTGTGTCACCACACCGAGCACCACCTGTATGTTTTCTTTGTTACATCCTTACACGTTTACCTCCCACCTCCCTGCTAAGACCACGTGTGTTGAGCTACCTTACAGCTGTACCCCCTCACCAACCCGGCCCCGGAGTTAATAAACACAGCTTGGACAAGTGAATGGATGCTGGTCTCTAGGTCCTATTCCCCAGATAATGTCACCCATCCACACTCTGGCCAGAAAAGGAAGGCTGGGTCCTTCGTTTATCTTCTTATCCAGGCTTCTCTCGGGGTCCCCATTCTACGACTCACAGCTACGTCATCTCGGACCAACCGAGGCACCGCTGTCCCGGACAGAGAGGTTTTATATCATCTATCTTGATAGGCATTTGCTCTTTAAAGGGAAGGTGAGCAGTGAGGGAAATTCGAGAGTAATTACTGTTCCGTTTGGAATCTGGGTCCTGATTTGGAGTACGGGAGATTTAACTTCCCAGTTTTGTCTGCATTATAATGCGATGAGGGCGAACTCCCTGTACAGGGGGACGCCTCTGTCTGCCTCCCCAGTGCTCTCACGAGAGACTCACAGCTGGCCCGGGAGGTGGGTGGTCAGGCCACGGAAAATGAAGCTTCCTGCCCCCGGGCCAGGGCGAGCCAGCAGCAGAGCGAGGGCAGAACCCAAGACCAGGCAACAGAGGACGTCCCTCCATGAAACCAGCCTCCACGCGTGGGCCACTTGGAGGAGGAAAAAGGCTGGAGGAATTCTTGATCTTCTGAGCGAGTGCCAGGTTGAGGCAAAGGCCCTGTTGCAAATAACCCACCAAGTATGAGAGCTACGAGGGACTGCGGGAGTTAATTAAGCATTAGAGTCTGAGTTGCAAGACTAGATACTTGATGATGTCGGCTTTTTCAAGGTGGCAACGGTGTTATGGTTAGGTTATAAACGGAAGCATTTGGGATGGAAACGACAGAGCTGGGATTTGATTTGTTTCAGGATAATCCAGGGTATGGGAACGTGGATGGGGGGTGAGATGAAAGGAAGAAAAGCCATACACTGGTAAAGGCTGAAGCTGGGTGATAAGTTATATGTTTTGTGGGTTTTTTTTTTTCTTTTTTTTTTTGGCCATGCCTTGTGGCATGCGGGATCTTAATTCCCTGACCAGGGATCAAACCTGGGCCCCCTGCAGTGGGAGCGCGGAGTCCTAACCACCAAGACCGCCAGGAAATTCCCATAAGTTATATGTTTTATGTTTTACATAAGAAAAAAGGAAAAAGACTTTGAAACTCTGCCTCAGACGTGAATGAGGCACCGGGGGGAAGAGGGTCCCCCGTCGTCCACCATCCCCATCGGCCTGCAGGGCTGCGTGCAAAGCCACCCACTGAGCTGGCAGAGGCAGCTGTTGGGGGGGGCTGCCCCCGGGGCAGAAATGGCGTGCGTGCCGCCACCCCCTCGCGGCCCCAGGCCTACCTCGAAGTCGTCCGGGCAGCTCCTCTTGCTGTTGTTGTTATTTAGGTTTTCCCAGTTCAGCAGGTTATTGAGCTCGGTTACGGGCTGCCCCCACTTCCCTGCTCCCGGGGCCTCCTCCCTTTCCATCTCCTCCACCTGCGGCGTCGAGCCACCCCGGGTGTGGGGGCTCCCAAACTCTAGTTTCTTCCTCACTTCCTTCTCACAGAGTCCAGGACCTTCTGGGGGGTGTCCGGCCGGCTTGGATGCCTCTGCCGGCTGAGCGGCTTCTTCCAGCAGAGCATCCCTCTCCAGATCCTCCAGGTGCACCCAGCCGCCCGTCTCGTCTCTGGGGCAGTGCAACAGGGGGTCTGAGAGTCGCCGGAGACAGCAGGGGAGAGCGGGTCCCCCCGGGGCCCCGCTGCCCGGGAACCCAGGCTGGGCGGTGGCGTCCAGGCAGGGCGGCTGGGCTTCTGGGGTGCCGTCCAGGGTCTCCGGCAGGAAGTCCCCAGGCCCTGCTGGGTCATCCGCAGGCTGCTGGCGCCACAGCTTGTTGTGCCGTTGTTTGCTGGGGGAAGGAAGGCAGAGGAAGGTCAGCAGACGCCAGTGCCCAAGGGTCCTGGGAGGAAGGGTGTGCGGAGCCAGCAAGAGGCAGTCCAAGGCTCGGGTGGACACCAGGGGCTCCCCTGGGTAAAGCCTCTCTCGGTTCATTTATCCCCAAGAAATTCGAGAATGACAGAAATAGCCTTAGGACCCTAAGTCATCATGGCTCCCGTACGTATGGCATCCCACACATATGATCCATGTGGGATCACGTAAACAACTTTGTCATGTGATGAGGATGTCACAGACAGGGGAAGAGGGTCTGGACCTGAAATCCTATCATGGTCCTAGTGTGCCAGCTCTCCTGGTGAACCTGGTCATGCCACGGATGTTCCGTCTCCGTTTCCCCATCTGTCAAATAAGAAACCCAATCCTCTCCTACTTATGTCGTAGGAAAATAACGCGGATCAAAGTAGAGAGTCGATAAAGACTTATACACACTAACGTTACCGCGTAAACACGTAATGCACCTGAATAAAGCTGGGGAGATGCCAGAAAATTGGAAATGTTTGTGTAGGTCAGAGAGATTACAGGTCAGTTTTTAAAATAAGTCTTCTAATGCTGTGTTATTACTTTTATAACACATTTTGTAAACGTAAGGGTTAAAAAAAAAAAAAAAAAAAGAAGAAAGAGGCTCAGAGTGAAATCAGGTAAATGAGTCACCTCCATTAACCTCAGAGGATCACCAACATCCCAGGGTTGTGACAGTTAAGAGGAGAAAGAAGTAAACATAAAAGGACATGCAAACTAAGGGTCTGCTGTTGTTCTTCAATGCGAAGGAGCAACACGGTCATTCACGGCCGTCTGCTCTGTGTGCACGTTCCGGTAAACGTAAGGGTTAAAAAAAAAAAAAAAAAAGAAGAAAGAGGCTCAGAGTGAAATCAGGTAAATGAGTCACCTCCATTAACCTCAGAGGATCACCAACATCCCAGGGTTGTGACAGTTAAGAGGAGAAAGAAGTAAACATAAAAGGACATGCAAACTAAGGGTCTGCTGTTGTTCTTCAATGCGAAGGAGCAACACGGTCATTCACGGCCGTCTGCTCTGTGTGCACGTTCCGGGCAAGGCCAAGAGGGCCCTCAGATGGGGCTATAATTCAAGGTCAGTGTTGTGCTGCTGTGAACCTGCCTGGCAACCCCTGGTTAGCCTGCAAACCCCTGATGGCAGCAAATGACTGAAGGGATACCGGAGGCGAGAGCAGGATGTGCCCCTTCCTCCTCCTCTCCGTCCCCCTCGGCCCTGCCTGAGCATCTGTCCAGCCGCTCTCTGGTTGACAGTGAAGGAGTCCAGAGATGTCCGGAGCTGTTCTCCAGACCCGCCAGTTGCTTCCCCAAACGTGGCCAAGAAGCTGGTGGACTTAGCCTGTGGCCTCCTCACAACACCGGGCAGAAACAAGCCAGGGAGGCCTTGGACAGACTGAACAGAAAAGGAAGAGGGGGAGAGTGAGTCCCTAAGTCCAGCAGCGATCCACCTGGGGTCACTGGGGGACCCCGCCATGGGGGCAGGATCACCTTGCACGGGAACCCCAGAGGCTGACCCACCCGGGCATGCCCCCCGATCCCTGGGCCACCCACTGGCTGTGTGACATGGGACACCTTAACCTCCAGCGTCAGTTCCTCACTCACCATAAATGGGGGATCCCCTGTCCTCTGCAGACCTTTTTCATGGTGGGGTGGGTGGGTGGAGGTGGTGGGTAGAGAATTACAAAGCAGCTATGTCAATCACTGACCGTGAGCCGGGTCTAGCGAAGCAGCTGCACGGTGTTCGTGGACACTTTACAACAATCCTATCAGGGGGATTAGTTCTTAACTCGGAAGAGGAGACTGAGGCCGGGGAGAGATTGATGAGCTTGCCCTGAGCTACCAGCTCGTCAGCGGTGGGCCCGGGTCTGCCTCTGCAGTCCCTGGAGCTGCCCTGCGGTGAAGCCTGGCACGGGCTTGGCACAGAGCAGGTGCTCAGGAAACGGGGCAGCCCCGGGCCGAGACTCACACGGAGTCCTGCCTTGGATTAGAAGCCGTGCCCTGCTCCCTCCAGCTGCAAAACAGCTCTATGTGCGTGCCAACACAATAAGCACAGATCCCTCCTGGAAACCACTAATCAAACCCCAAACAATCGTTGTTTTTCTCAAGCCGGCTCCCCCCCACCCCAAGAGGCAGGATTTTGGCTGTGGAAGCCACCGCTGGGCCAAACGGGAGCCCGGCTGGGATGTGGCCGGCAGCCCCAGCCGGCTGGGCGGCAGGGCTTCTGGAGCTCGGCTCTGCCAATTCTTCTCTGCAGACAGGCACCCACCTGGCGTCCAAGATGCCCTCATACTCAGACAGCTGCCTCATAAAGCCCGCGTTGGGGCGTGTGATGCTGCGTTTTTGCTTCACGTAGTTGTAGGCCTTCTCCAGGGGCCAGCCAAATTCCTTCATCGCATAGGCTATGACCGTGGAAGCAGAGCGACTGACACCCATTTTGCAATGTACCAGGCACTTGGAGTGGTTCCTCCTGCAGCCACGGGGGTGGGGAGGAGAGGGCAAAAGTTGATACAACTGCATTCTCTCAGGTCTGGCACAATGGATCTTTTTTTTAAACCCTGAAGTTATCTCATTGCCCAAACCCTCCGAGGTCCTGATGTTTAGGCCGCAGACGTCCACACACCCTCAGTCGGAAATAACTTCACTGCAAAATCAATTAGCGCACAATGGGAAATGGAGATCAACCTGGCCTGGCCTGGCCTGGCCTGGCCAAGTTTTGCAGGGAGAAAGCTCCCCAATCGGGCACCTTCCCAGGTGGCTGGGATCGGCCGGGAGACCAGAGCCCCTTGGGCAGGAAGCAACCGGGCAGCGAAAGGGGTATTTGCACAAGCTACTCACTCAGCTGCTAGAGCAGATGGAGACAGGGAGCAGGTTACTGTAGAGAAACAGGGTCAGCGAACTGAAAGCCACCGGGCCCCTGGCAGAGAGTGTGCCTCGGCAGACAGGAGGGTGAAGGAGCCAGCCTGAGTCCGCAGCACTTGACTTGGCCACCAGAGAAAGAAGCCAAAGGAAACAGATGGGCCGACGGGCTTTTTGTAGGGAGATGGTACCAGCCCAGGCGAGGCTGATTTAACAGACGTGGCAAGGCCAGGAACGCTGTTGCTCTAGCTGTCGCCTGCTCACAAAGGTGAGGGGCACGAGGCTGGGGAGGGCTGCGCCTGTGAAAGTTTATTTGTACAGGAGGTAGTAGGCCGGCCAGCCTGACTGTTTCCACTAGAAGCAGCACACCTGCTCGGTGGGAGCAGGCTCATTTCCTATTCCCCAGGCTTAAAGTTCATCCTCAAACCTCAGGGGTTTTTTTGGACTGCCAAAGTCTATCCCCCAGGGACCCAGGGGAACTAAGATTTGGTCCTACATCATGGAGTTTTGACCTGGGTGCAAAGCAGAAGAGGAGGTGTCTCTTGATAGCATCTCAAAGAGTTGTCTCTTTCTGGTCCTGACTTCAGTGAGACAGAGTTGTTCCACAGGAGAATAAGGTGAGGACAAAAGACAGGTGACAGCAGTGACAGGCTCGGGGCAGTGGGGACCTCTGATGGTCCGTCCCATTCTACGTGAACAGGAGTCACGCTCACTCAGGTGGAGGTGGGCCACAGCTCAGGGCATCTGCCCGAGTAGATTTCTGAGTAGATTTCTCCAGGGAAGCAGCCCCAAAGGTGCTCTGAGTCACGTACGATCCGCCCGCCCTCCTCTCTCCTCTGGCTCTGTGACTCCCCACGGGCAGAGCTCCCAAGAGTGTCCGCCTGGTACAGGGGCCTTGCCTGCAGCCAGTGCTAATGACGAAACGGGGGTCAAACGTCACAGCAGGTGAAAGAGAACGAGCTCATTTGGGGACCCCTGGAGAAGATCAATGACTCGGCCCTTTCGATGCTTGGGGTCCAGCACTCTAAAACCAGAGGCCCATCAGACATCACAGGCCCCTCAAGCCAGGAGGAAGCTGTGTCTGGGGTCACCATTTAATGTCTGCCCACCCCGCGGCTGCCGGTCAGCTTCTTCCCCAGCCTGGTTTCTCTGACTTCTCCGCCCACTTACTTTGCCTTGTTTATAAAATGGTACGCCTCGTTCCAGTGGGCGAGGAGGTCTGTGGTCTCTTCATCATAGACTCGGATGTTATGATACGCAAATAAGCCAGGGAAAAAATTATCTATTTCTCTAGTGACGTTTAAAATGTAGTCAACACTGCAATGAGAAAAAAAAAAAAAAAAAAAAAAAAAAGAACAAATTGGAGAATCAGAATGTGGATGGAAAAAAACCAAAGTAACAACAAACTGAGCAGAGAAAAAATTAAATACACGTTTATAAAGGGTCTGTGTTTTTATGGCAGGACTTCATAGTGGTGGTCTTTGGGGTTTTTTTTTTGGTATCTTCTAAATACCCTCTACACGATGAGAATACATTATATTTACGATAAAAAACAAATTTCTGCCTAAAAAACTTATAAAAAGAAAGCTCCGTCCAAAGCATTGCTAAGCAACATTAATTCTGGAAAGTAATCACACATATTACCTAAATACATTTTTTAACTCCTTTAAAGTTTCAAAATTCGTAACTATTGTGAGTATACAGAGGCTTTAAAAAAAACAACACCAACGTCTCCACTTTTAAGTAGTTAAAAAGCTGAATATATCCATCCATTTTTTATGTCCTTGGGAACTGCCTTAACTCCTTTTTGAAACAAGGCAGGCTGTAAATAAATAAATAGTTGGGAGGGTCTGCTAACCCAGTTAACTCAGGTTCTATAGTTCTCTAACCTGAATACTTACATTCCTGGAAGACCAACGTAATTTCAGGAGTTTGAAAACACCTCAAACAGATTTCATAAGAGCATACTTATAAATGCTTTGGAAAAAAAAGAAAAACCTTTAAAATCATTTATTTATTCCCAGCAAGATAAAGCACAGACAGCATCACCCTATACTTTAAGATCACTTTCTCTTGAAAGAACACATCTTAACCAGTAGTTCTACAGATATATTTTAAGATTTGTTTAGTCTTGACTTTTAAATGCAGTAATTCAACAATGCCATCATGTCAGACCCACAGGATGGTGATTTTGTGGCTGTGTTGTTTTTTTAAAAAATGTCCAGACATCTGTTCTTGAAGGTCTAGGTTTAAGCATTTTTTATCCCTGCTGCCGAATATGTCTCAGATTGAGACAGGCATGTGTTTCTGGCCAACGCTGAGCATTTGGCTGCAAGATTCCCACCAGGCTCAAAAGTACAACCACAGAGAGAACCAGGAGCGGTCCGGGGAGCAGGGCTGCTGACTGGCCCACTGCTAAGTGCGTCCAAACTGGTGCCCTCAGCATCTCTGCAGGGCGGGGTGGGGGTGGGGGGGCTCGTGGCCGCATCAGCATCCAGGCTGTCCTATACCATTTGAGGGTGATTTAGAATCATTCTCCCTGACACACACATTTCTAAACCCCAGTAAAACCTAAAACCCATGAATTATTCAGGAGGTGGCATTTTGAAACACATCTGTTTAGCTATGCAAATCAGGCCGGCAGCTGCTTTGGAGACTGGGGTGGGCAACTCCAGGCAGGGAGGCAGGCAGCGCCAGGGCTCGGCTTCGAATGGACGGCTGAGCTGAGTGTTTCTAAGCTGCCTGGAAGGATGAGGGAAGACAAGGGGAGCAGACTCACCCTGAGCCCTGCAGTTCCTCCAGATTGGATGCATTCCATTCAGAGCCCTGGGGGACAGATCACACAAACCCCCGTGAGTGTCACACGTCAGCCTCAGAGCTGCTTACGGGATGCACGGTGTGCGCTAGCCCTGACGGTGATGGGTATCTCATGGGCCCCTGGACTCAGAGGCCGATAAGAAAGCTGATAGAAAGAGGCCGATATCAGAGCAGGTTCCCCAGGAGTTCGTGGCATTGTCAGGGAAAGGGGCTGGCCGAGGAAACCCTGCCCCCTCTCATCACTCCCTCTCCTAAGACTCCAGCAGGGTCCTGTCACCAGAGGCAGTGACCTCTGACCTCCCACGCGGGAGAGGGCGCTTTCACATACCACTGACTAGAGCAGGAATTGGTTTACCTTTTCTGGGAAGTATTTGGCAATATTAAAAAAGTTCCCACCCTCTGACCTAGAAATTCCACTTACAGAAAGCTACCCTGAGGAAACGCCCAGAATTCACAGAGATATATGTACAAGGGTATTTATGGTTATTTATAATAACAAAACAGCACAGACCACCCAAAGGTCCGACAAGAAGAAATCATATGATGGAGCCGTTAAAATAAATCATACTTTTGGAGGATATTTAATGACGCAGGGAAATACCATATAACGAAAAAAATTTTTTTAAAGCAGGGTACAAAACTATATAATCAAACGGTACAGTTCTTTCCTTTTCTTTCTCTTTCTTTTTTAAGCAGCTATAAATGCATTAAAAAAAAAATCCAGAAGAGAGAAAAACAAACATACCAAAGTGTTAGCAGTAACTGCCTCTGGATTTGTGAAACTGAGAATTGCCTTTAAATTTTCTTCCTTCAACTTACATTTCCTAACTTTCTGTAACACGTTTTAACTTCATACTTTAAAAGTGGTATTAAAAAAGGAAACCCATTTCTGAGCAGGCAAAGAACACGGAAGGGAAAAAAAACAAAGAAAAAAACATCACTTTGCTCTTAGGAAATGCCATCGACACAGAGTCACAAAGAGCAAAAGCACCCTCTTGGTCTCCCTATAAACTTCCTTTCCCAAGAGGGTGGACCGCTCCAGATGCAGGGGCTGCAGGGGCCCCCATGGAGCTGGCAGCATGTGGGCACTAGCTGGATTTTCATATCGGAGGGAGAGGCTCAAACATAAAAATTCCTTTAGTATCTCTCATGGAAAAAGTGACATAAAGCACCAAACCACGCTGAAAAAAATAACAAAAGCTCTGCTAAGCCTGTGAGCATCCTCTTGCCGTGATCACCACCTAGTGGAGAGACGGGCCGAGGTGCCCTCGGTTCTGTGTCCACCAGGGAAAACAATCACCTTCCCGGAGAGGATTAGAGCCGGGGCTGCTTTCAAGATTCAGGCTTCAAATCCACACATCTCTACACATTTAAATATATATACATTAAACATTTATAGATCTATGTATATAGATCAATATATATATATATATATATAACTACGTTAAATATATATTTAATACATTAAATATGTGTCATGACATACACATTTGGGGAACTACTGATTACTTCCTATAGGCAGAAAACACAGTCATTCATGCCTTGGGCAGTAAATACACGTCCTCAACCTTCCCAAGGATGTGCCTTCTGCTCTAACGATGCGGACCGTTTCTGAGTGCCTACGGAAACTGCACTCAGTGCTTTAAATATGTACTAACCGAATCCTCACACTCGCCCCCTGAGGTACAGGAATGAAGGAAAGGAGAGGCCAAGAGACTTGCCCCCGGGCACCTGGCTGGTCAGGCTGGGGAGTGGGAACCTGCCGGGCGGGCCCGGTTTCCATCGCACCGTGCTGCCTCAGTAACCAGTAGCGTGCCTTCCTCTATAACCCCCTGACTTTGAAAACTTGCCAGCTGCCTTCTATGGAGACTTACAGCTTTAAGAAAATGTGAGTGAGGGACGGAGTGAAGAGAGTGACGTGCAGGCCCCGCCGGCCGTGTCAGCAGGGCCTGCTGCCTCCACGGGCTCTGGGAGCAGGGCAGGGGGCAGCCTGGGGACAAGTGGGGGGTGTGGGAGGGACGCTGCGTTTCAGGCGCTTGGTCTGTCTCCTCTGCTGTTTCTCACGTCTCGGGACGAGGAGGCATAATTCTGGGGTTAGGCGCGGGTGTTCCCTTTAGTAACTGGGGTTTTTTTTAGTTCGCAGACCATCTGGAGGGGGTTTCTGTTAGTGACCGATGAAGGCAGAGGGTGGTGTGCATCTGAAAACGGTTGCCAGCTGACTACGCCAGAGAGCTTTCAAACAACTCCCCGCAGCTCAGCTGGGAGCTGCGGCGCAAACATTTGGCTCTCGAGCAAACCCGTAGGCTGCAGGCCAGAGAAAGGGGTCAAGAGGGGAGTTCCCGTAAAAGTCAGGACGGAGGCTCCAGGAACTCAAGTTTCTCCCCCTCTATGACTTGCTGCAAACTCCAAACAAATCAAGGTCTGATTTACATTTCCCAAACCAGACCCTGCCAGTGCGCTGTGCCTCTTACGAGATAAAGATGGTCGAAGATGAGGGAGGGCTTGTCCATCTGTCCCAAGATAAGGAGCATCTCGTTGTCTATGAATTCCTTGAATTCTTTCAAGTTACAGTTCATCTGTTTCTCTAATTCATTACGGATCTGCGGAGTGGAAAATATTAGGAAGGGGGGTTTGTTTAAAAACAAACAAAACGAAACAGTTTCTCCAAAGAAGTAATAAAGTCACAACATGAACTATGACCGTTTTCAAAAAAGTGTTTTTTGGGCTTTTTTCAGAGTAAGTACATATGCATGTAGACACGCTGCACACACGCGTGGGTGGCGGGAATGCAGGCTACTCGGCCTCGATGTGAATCTGACTAGGGGACGTTTATTATTTGAAAGAAGGAATTTGATTCCCTTGGGATCTTTTCTACTGAGTTGAAAAAACTTACGCTTTTCCAGTTATCAAATCTATCACCATGAAAACGTAGAATCAATTTCACCTTGCTTTGGAAGGTATCACGATAGGGTTTATTATGTATTAATTCATAAAAAAAAAGATTGTACATGACTTTTTTAAATGGCAATTTCAACCTCTTAGATCTGCTTAGTTTAAGCTGTTACTACAATTCATTGCATTCCTTGGACAGAGAGCAACAGAAAAGAGAAAAAAGTCATCGAGAAAAACATTAAAAGGCAGTTTCACCTTGCTTTGGAAGGTATCACAATAGGATTTTTTTACATGCACTAATTAATAAACAGATCGTATATGGCTTTTTAAAATGGCAACTTCAACCTCTTAGATCTACCCGACTTAGGCTGCGCTAGGGCAACAGGACACAGGGATACCCATGACCTCTGGCCCACCCAGCAGGGAAGCGCTCTTACTTCCTTGGATGTCACGTTCTCCAGGTCCTGACTCATCATGATGCTCCGGAGTTTGGCTTTGATGAGACGCTCAGTCCTCTCCCCTTCAGTTGGCCTGGAGAGAAATCACATTCAGGAAAGCGCAGAGCCATGGGAAGCCGCATGAAGCCACGGGAAGCCTGCGGTCGGCGTTCACAGAAACCCCAGCTGCTCCCGGGCTACCCGGAACACGGCTTGGGCACGTTCTCAGCGAGAAGGGGAGAGGGACAGGGAAGTCGCCCAGGGGCCACCAGAGGGGACGGCAGACCAAGGGGGCAAACGATGGCTGGGAAGCGGACTCGTCCTGCGGGTCTGGAGAGCCTCAGCCTCTCAGGGCCGGATGCTGGAACCGCCATGCGACATCCCCACAGCCCAGGCCCCCTAGACTCTGCCGAGGACATCACTGTGTCATAGGCAGCCTATGGCCCCAGCTGCATCCGGCTCCCGTTACCTCCTTACACGCTTACACGAAACCAAAATCTACGTGTTTCCCTACAACTTCTACGCATCAGCCTGGTTCTAACCCTGGGGCCACACGGACCACGACAATCCTTCTTGTACGTCACGCCCCTTCATATGTTCAAAGGCATGTATCCTATCCAACGTTCCAGTAATTTCTTTGAGGCCTCATACAACGCGGCTCCCGGTCCTCCCCTCATTCGGGGGGGCTCCCCTCCGTCCACAGCCCTCCTATGTGTGGTGTCCCCAGGGAACATGATGCTCTGGGGAGGAGGGTCCTAACCAGGAGAGAAGGGGAGAGCGGCTCCCTCCTTCTGGAACTAGAGTTAATGGAGTGTGGCCTCAGGCCACGTGGGGCAGCGCTGCTGCCTCAGAGCAGGCCGCCCTCGGCCTGCCTTCGTGCGGTTGTGTTTTGGGACCCAAGGAACCGGATGCCACATCCATCACACTCTTATAAGCAGAGGAAGAGGCTTTGGAAATCAAGACTTTGGACCTGAGAAGGAGGGACCAGAGCACCGGTACGGGGAAGCTGATGAACGTTATGGAGCCGCTCCCCAGAAATGCACTGACACCCGAATTTGTCTATCATTTTAAAAGGCGGCAGGGGCGGTGGTGGTCAGACCCTTCCCCAGCCAAGGACACCCACGGGCTGCAGGTCAGGAACCCCTGCGTGGGATGCTGGTTCTGGGAGACGATGGGGCTGTGACGCCGTGCAGACTCGGGGTCAGGGGGCAGGCTCGGGGTCGGGGACCGGGGCGGGGACGGAGGCTCCGCACTCGCACTCACTTGTCCGCGAACAGGGCAGGCGAGTCGGGCCTCGTGGACTCCAGGTCCTGCATGGCGTTCCACTCGTTGATGCAGCTCTGCTCGGAGCCAATGCAGCTCTCGTAGTAGGAGGCCCAGAGCAGCGCCACGCCCCCGGGGAAGTAGTTGTGCCTGCGTGCCACCTCGCAGGCCTTGTGGAGGACCTGCAGGGCAGACCTGGGGTGAGGAGGGGAAGAGGGTCAGGCCCGGGAGGCACGAGGGGAGCTGGGCAGGAGTCGCCCTTACGTCTGAGGTTACAAGGGGGACTCGTGGCCGTCAGGTACCAGTGCGGGTCTCTGGGACACAGGCACCGACCCCAAGAGCAGAGATGGCGCCGGTCACCATCCCCAACGAGGAAACAACAGAACTTTCTAACTCTCGCAATCGGGCAGGCTCCCAGGTCACTTTACATCCGCTAATGAACTCCCAGGAACTGAGATTCACTTCTGAGGTTGTGGTTACCTTGAATGTGGGAACCGCAATGCAGCCGAGCAGTTGGAAGGAAAGCATCCTCAACATGCAGCAGAGGTACGTGACTGCATTCCCAGTCATTTAATTTCTAGCTCCCTCCCATCAATGTTATAATAGCTTAGATGCTTAGATTGCGTAAGGAAGTGAGAAACTCACAAGAACTAACTGCAGAAGTTCTGGGAGGCAGAGTCGGGCAGGAGAAACAGTACTGAAAAGGTATACATTGGTAACAGCCAATTTACTTATCCTTTTCTTACTTCTTTTTACAAAAATATGGGCTGAGTATTTCTCAGTGAATGGGGTGAATCAGGTATCAGTGGAGGGTGGGCGAGCGAGGTCTTGGACGGAGAAGTTATCAAAGAACCAATGGCTCAACAACAGCGTAAAACCCACTGCACCCCACTTCACTTTCCCCAGTGGTCCACATCTGTCCTAGCTCTAGACTGGGCGAGGGAAGAAACTTGAGCTGAATATTTACGAAATTTTATTCTCGTTCTGAAGTTTTGGAAAAACCCATGGGCCTGTTTTTTCACTCGCTCGTAGAGAAAGAGATAACAAATTATCCAGGGCCACAAAGGAACATCTGGGACGTCTAGAGAATGATGAGTTCATGATTTCCCCCCAAATGATCCTGAACTGACTGCAGGAACAGAAGACATAAAAACGAAGCAACGATGTTAGCACGTGGCCCACGGGAGGATCCTGCATCACTTTCACTGTCCTGGAGAAAAGAGTAATTATTTTGAAACGCTGGGCAGAATTCTTCTCATCAGAGGCCACCGGCTTTCTCCTGAGCCTTTTCCAGATTATTTGAGGGAGACCGCCGTGTGGGGTCTGCTGTATGAGTGGTCTGTGCAGCCCTCCAAGGATGAGGAGGCTCTAGAATGTGTATCGGGTTCAGAGAAGGTCTGGAAGTCGAACACAGTCTTCACCCACAGCTACCTCACCCCCCATGCAGGTGTCCAGGGAGGCCCTACCCTGCCCCGGCCCCTGCACCCTGCAGTAGGTATCCCACAGCCCGGCACCCACCCCTCACTATAACATAGGACTCTGCTCTGGGTTTATGGCCACCTCCCTCAACAGACTTTAAACTCCAGGAGGACAGGAGTTATGTCCATTTTAGGCCTCCGCAGACGCTCAATGCCTAGCAGAGTGCTGTTGCCTTCATGGAGCAAACTGATCACCCTCGGTGTGCCAGGGACAAGGAACCAGTGAATTTATGCTAAAATGACATTTTGTCAGCAGGGACGGTAGAAACATAAAAACAAGGTACCTCCAACAACAAAAAGACCAAACAAACGAATTAAGAGCTGGCCAAAGGACTTGCATAGACATTTCTTCAGAGAAGATATACGCGATGGCCAATAAGCACATGAAAAGATGCTCAAGGCTAATTAATTAGGGAAATGAAAACCCAAACCATGAGATACCGCTTCCTACCCATAAGGATGGCCATTATGAAAAAAAAGCAAAGCATAACAAGTGTTGACTAGAATGTGGAGAAACTGGAACCCCTGTGCATTGCTGGCGGGAATGTAAAATGGGGCAGCTGCTACGGAAAACAGTCTGGTGGTCCCTCAAAAGGTTAGACAGAAAATTACCACATGATCTAGAAATTCCAAAAGATCTGAAAGCAGGGACTCAATCAGATACTCTGTCCACCAATGCTCACAGCAGCTCAATTCATAGTCGCCAAAAGGTAGAAACAACCCAAACGTCCATCAGGAGATGAATGGATAAAAGTAGTACAACCATATAATAAATTTATTGTTCAGCGTTAAAAAGGAACGAAGTATTACAGCACGGATGAACCCTGAAAGCATTATGCTAAGTGATAGAAGCCAGATACAAAAGGGCCAATACTGTATGATTCCACTTATATGAGGGACCTAGAATAGGCAAAGTCATAGGGAGAGGGTAGAATAGAGGTTACCAGGGGCTGGCCGGGGGAGGGGGCAATAGGGAATTACTGTTTAATAAGCACCGAGTTTCTGTTTGGAATGATGAAAAAGTTCTGGAAATGGATAGTGGTGATGGGTGTACAACACTGTGAATGTACTTAATATCACTGAATTGTGTCCTTAAAATGCTTAAAATGGTAAATTTTGTTATTGATACATATTTTTTGCCACACACGCAAAATACACATACTTAAATGTGCTTCTAAGTAGGTGGGGGTTTTTTATTTGTGCTGTCAGCTAGGAAAATATTTCTAAGGCGTTAAAAGTCCCTAAAACCCCACTTACCACATGGCCTGGACAGACACGGGCTTGAAGATGTGCATCCTTCCTGCCGTGCTAACGCTGAATCCACTGAGAATGAAAAACAAAGGACAGCGTGGTGAGAAGTCAGACCCTCCGACCGCATCCCTGCCAGACGGCTGGGGGGACAGCCTGTCGTGGACACCCTGAGGACAAGTGTGTCTCTCGCTGTCTGATGAGGGACCACAGGCCACAGAGACAAGGGCGAAAGCCAAAAAAAAAAAAAAAAAAAAAAAAAGATAGGTTCTTAAATCCGGAAGACTGGCTTTTAACCCGGCAATACAAAGTCAGCCAAAAACTAAAAGCCCAGCAAAGGGTGTGAGGCAACAGTGGCCCTGGACACCATCTCCCTTCACCTGCCTGCACTGTCCCACCCCACCCCCTACCTCCTGTCCCCCACACTCCAACTGTGTTTTTTATACTTGCATAAAAAATACATTAGTGGAAGACAAACGTTTAAAAAGGAAAGATGTAACCATAAGCCCATGCTGTCAATAAATCCGATTTTTATCTTTCCCTCCCAGTTCTATCTACAAGGCAACGTAACTTTTACTGCTGGAATTCAAGTAGAGATAATTTCCTCTCCTGCTTCTTCCCACTTGTGACAGTACCTGAGTATCTCCCCCCAGAATCCAGGCGGCCCCCTGGCCCTGGTCTACCTGCCCAGGCCCACCTGGATGATTCCTCCTCTGCAGCCCCCCAAATGGCACCTGAAACACTGCTGCGCCTGTTGGTTGTGTGTCTTCCCTGCAGCCCTCAAAGACTTAGAGCTCCTGCTGCATCATATTCATCTGTGAACTTGCAGGGACCAGCCCATGGAGGGCACACAGCGAGTGTTCATTTAACAAATCAAGGCAAACGAATGGATGTCTGTTCACTGCTGTTCTTGAACTTCATACAGCAGCAGATATCCCGTAAATGTTTCTGTTGGTACTTCGTGACCCAACTCCCTTATATCATGTCCCAAATGTACCCTGCCTTGTGTGGCTCATGGGAGGGCAATGTTATTTCTCCTGATGTGGTAAACATGTCACACGTGTGACTCTGTTGTTAATGATTATCCAACGATGCCCAAACTGACACAGGTTTCAAAGCCTACAGTGAAAGAAGCCTTCTGAGAGATCTCCTTACCCGTCTCCATCAAGGTGGATTTTTGTGTCGCTCCACAGTCGGAGAACCATCCCAATGGTACAGCTTTTACTACACGGGAGGGAAGAGAAGACGCCTAGAGTTAGGGTCCGCCCGCCCGCACGTGGTCTTCCCTCGCTGTGTCTCCACCCAGCCTGTCCAGCTCACGGGGGACCCACCACCTGCCCTGTGTCCAGCTGCCTAGGTGTGTATCTGGGAGAAGCTCTAAGGCTGTCTGCAAGGACTGCTCACCACTGAATTCCAGAAGATGTGGGTCTGGGATGGCCAGTGACCCCAGCTGAGAGACAGTCACAGGGAACTCTGACCCCAGCCTTCTGGTGTGGCTGCAGCTCCATAAATGCCAGGTCTCAGCTGCGGCTCTAGGGGGCCAGGAGTAACCAGCTGACCACACGCCCACATTGCAGCAGGGCTGAAGCCGCTGATGGCTGGCACACGCCTGGCACGAGGCCACACACAGTCCGGGGGACACAGGCAGGTCGTGGCAGCCACCCCCAGCCTCCTGTCCTGGAGTGACAGGGGAGGGGAGAGTGCCAACACCATGACTGGAGTTCATTTCTGGACCTCTGTTTCTGTACCTTTTGTGCAGCTGCTGTTTTAAAAACTAGTTTAATCTGCTTTTGTTTTGCCCATCCTAACAGTGAAATGATACCTGACCACTTTAGAGCCTGGCGCCGCTGAGAAACACAGAGGAAAAGAAAGGGCTTTATCAGAGGGTCTCCTCGGATCACTATGAAAACTCTTCAGGCATTTGAAAAAGAGTCTGCTTGTGAGAAACAGCCATCACTGCCAAGGGCAGCTCAGACAATCTCCAGGGATCCTGTGCTGACATCTCTGCTACCGCCTAACAGCCCCCCAGGGAGTATGGTTACACACACGCAACTGTGCGCACAGGCAGCTCTGGGGTTCAAGGAACCCGCTCTCCCTCCAGAGCTTCGGCAGCCGCGGGGGAGCTTTTCCACCCTCTGCTTCTGTATCTGTGGGGAAGGTGGTTTCAAGCCCTTTGGGTCAAAGTGGGCTAAGCCTTTTGTGTTGGGCAAATTCTCTGGTGCCACCCTGCAGTCCCACCCATTCTTTTTTTTTTTTACATCTTTATTGGAGTATAATTGCTTTACAACGGTGTGTTAGTTTCCGCTGTATAACAAAGTGAATCAGCTGTATGTATACATATATCCCCATATCCCCTCCCTCTTGCGTCTCCCTCCCACCCTCCCTCCCTATCCCACCCCTCTAGGTGGTCACAAAGCACCGAGCTGACCTCCCTGTGCGATGCGGCTCCTTCCCACTAGCTATCTGTTTTACATTTGTCCTACCCATTCTTGATGGGTTAATGATATTTCCTTTGCAGAGCTGCAAAATAAAATTGACATTGAGTTTCAGAGCCCCCAGAGTTACTCAGCTGTGTCGCACTGGGGAGAGGCAAGAAGGGGGCCGCTGGAAGCCCAAGACAGACATGTAGAAAGCCCAGGCTGGAGGGTGCCCTGGGAGGGTGTGGGCAGACCTGGACACTCGCCCTCTTTCGGCACCGACGACCCACCCCAGGGACTGGAAATGAGGAGAGAAAATGGCACCGAGAGCTACAAGGAGCACAGAGTGGGGGGCCACAGGCCCGGGTCCGGGGCAGGCGGAGACGAAACGGTCCTTAGGAAACCAGGGCAGCATCTAAACTGCCCTCCTCCGTTAAGTGCAGAGATGGGGAAGAGGCTGGTGAGAGCTACACACGGTGGGCAGAAGACCACGGAAGACTTCCGCTCAGGGTTTCAACCTGGAGTCAAGAGCGCAGACCAGAGACCAGGACACGACTGTAACAACTGTGCCAATTCCATCACGTGCCCTTATCTGTTATTGCTGTGAGTCTCCACTAGTCCTGTAGTGAGTGACACTAAGATTTTTACAGTGAAGGAGGGCCTGTGGGTTTATATATATGGGAAGCGGGGATGGGACACGTGGTCAGGGAAACCGGGTCTTTTTAGAGGAAGCACAGGCCTGAAGGATAAAACGGGTGGGTGGGGGTACCTCTAGGGGAAGGAAGCGGTCCCCGGTGTCCGGGGCCGGTGCGGCAGGGACAGAGAAGCCGGCAGGGCCTGCGCGGGGGCTGGAGGCGTAGGAAGGAGACAGGCCTGTCCTTTACGGGCTGCAAAACACTAACAAGTGGAGGACGGTGTTCGTGCTCACAGCACCCACGGTGTTCCCGAATCTGAAACAAAATAACCCCAGATGGCCCCTGCAGGGCAGCTGCTCTGATCCCCAGAGGAATCACGTGTAGATGTGACTCCAAGGGAGAACCCGTGAGCCCGCTGTGGCTGGCGTCATTCCCACGCTCTCTCTTGACACTGCATTTGGACTCCCTCTCCTTGGGGGGAGTCCTTTTGGGGGCACCTCATCTCTCTCTTTTTTTGAATAAGGAAACAAAATCTCATGGCAGGAATTTAGAAAAACAAATGTATCATGCTCTCAGCAGGCCAAAGGCTTCTGGAAGGACCAGGGCTTTGTTTTCAAGCTGGAGATGGATAAAAGCGCCCAGTTCCCGGCCCCTATGCCTGGGCGCGGGGGACGCTGCATCCGGCCCGACAACAGGAAGGTCCATGTGGTTCCCGCTCACCCTCTGCAGCCCCTTGACACATCTCCCCAACACAGGAGACCAGCACTGGCCTTGGAGTTGGCACCTGTGCTCGGGCTGTGGCTCAGGCTGGGACAGCGAGGGGACGCTGGCCTGACTGCAAAGTGTGCAGCAGAGGCGAGAGGACCCAGGGAGCGGGGACACGCTGAGAACTGAGGCTGGCGCCGAGGGGGCAGAGGAGGGGCAGGGTGCTTCAGAGAGTGGGTGAGAATGTGTGTAAAGAACAGCCTCAGGGTGCTCGTGTGTCTAACCTTCGTCCATCTAGACTGTGAGCTCCAAGGGAGCAGAGGCCGGTCTCTCCCACCGATGTAGCCCCCGCGCCTGGCAGGGCACCTGGCGGGGCACCTGGCATACTGAAAGTGCGTGCGAACAAGGGCACGCACCGTGAGGGTACGAACAGACTGGTGAACGAGGGGGTGCAGAGGACAAGGAGTGGGAAAGGAATGAGTGGGTCCACACCACAGGTCTACAACAAAAACCCAATTCTGAGTCCCAGCTCTGTTACTAGGACGGCCTTGGTGTAACCACTCCAGCCTCTTGGGCTTCTGACTCCTTGTTTGTAAAACCTGAGTTACAGGACCGCCTACCCCACGGGGCGAGACGCTTATGAAGCATCATCGGGTTAACTGCTCCGTGCTCTCTGACCAAAGCCACAGAGGGGACCTGGATGGGGGGGCAGCCTCCTATGAGGCCCTGGTGGCTCGGGCTGAGACGATGGGCACATTCTCCAGGGAGGCAGCGTTCAGCTCAGGGCCAGAGAGCACGGCTGGGATGGATGACACACGGTGGGGGACGTCCTGCCCCCGAAGGCCCTCAGAAAGGCCAGCCAACCATTCCGAGAACAAACGTAACCGTAACACCGTTGGACGTCTCTTTGCCTCATGACCAAAAGGATGGAGCCCCGGCCATTTCTGAGGGCACCTGCCTGGGAGCATCCCGACCTGGAGCACGGAGCCCTCTGGTCTCCAAGGAGCTCCTCGGAGCTCACCCCTTAAGGCACATCCTGACACAGATCCTTCCAGATCCAGACTTCCCCACCAGCCGAGGCCACGGGTGCCAGCTCGGACTCACGTCCCTACGTGAGCTGCAGAAACTCACTCAGAATGCTCCTATGTACTGGGAACGAGGCCACAAAGGAAACAGCTTCCCTTTTCGTTCATCTACTTGTGACAAGCAATGGAGTCCTGGTCACGAGTGTGGAACGAATCCCACACTTCTCCATCACTGGGCCCACCACCCCAGGTTCTGGCGATGGTTCCCTCCCTCCCTGAGCTTACAGGCTCTTTGAGGCTGAGAACCATGGTTACTGTTGCTTCTCTGTTTTCCTGGGTTGAGCCTATTGCCTCATACACAGGAGAAGGCAAATCAATGGTTTGCTTAATGAGCGAGAAAATTAATGAATGATGAATAAAGGGCGTCTACTTTAATCCAGTTTTAACAAATTCAGGTTCTGCAATGATCTCACTCGCATTAACTTATCCTAGATGTAAGGAGGGTCGTGACCCTTCATTTCGCACACATAACAGGGTCTGTGATATAACTAACTTGGCCTCCAGTTATTGGGAAATTCCAAACCTCTCCTCAAGCCTCTGACCCAGGACCCATCAACAAGTACTTGGGAATCCACGGGATATTAATACTGCATAAGGCGCTCGATACAACGCCGATCAATCACATACTTCTGTATGGGATGGTCGGCCTGGAGGGCGCCTTCCTGCTTTACCTGGATGGCTCTTGCTTGTCCTGGGGTGCTCGCCACAGCCGTCATCTCCTTCAGGAAGCCCTCCTGGTTAAGGTGCCCTCCTCTAGGGCACCCCTGATAGGACCCAGGGTTAAATCTCTAAGCACAGTGCAGACCCTGAGCTCTCTGAGAGCAGAGACTGGACCTAGCACAGCACTCGGCACACAAGAGCTAAAATCAGGGGCTCCACCGCTCCCAGTGCCTGATCACCCCATCACCTACCATCACCTGCCCCCGTGGATGTGGGACCCTGAAAACCTTCTTCCAGAAGCAACTCTTGCCCCCATCACAGAAAGGAGCCGCCGTCCATCAGACTCACCTTTCCTTACTGGAAAAGTCGACCCCCAGCAGGATACTCTCCTCTGTGTCCTGGCGCCCGCTGCTGTCCACCACCACCATGTAGCGGGCCCGCTCAGCCCAGGCGCTCTCCAAGCGCACGGCCTAGACACGCAGAGATGCTCTTACTGGCCTGCCTTGCCAGATGGTCACCCCCTTCCTTCACCAATCCAAGACCAAAGACTTCTGTTTCTACCTTTCCCCCGTGAGTTTAGGAATTTAGATGAAAACTCCTACGTCTCATTTATATCCCCAGCATGAAGGATGGTACCTGGCTCAGAGGAGACCCCCA
>NC_041232.1:9098092-9103272 GCF_002837175.3 Physeter macrocephalus | reverse complement strand
GGACCTAGAGACTATCATACAGAGTGAAGTAAGTCAGAAAGAGAAAAACAAATATCGTATATTAACACATATATGTGGAATCTAGAAAAATGGTACAGATGAACTGGTTTGCAAGGCAGAAATAGAGACACAGATGTAGAGAACAAATATATGGACACCAAGGGGGGAAAGCTGGGGCGGGAGGGATGAACTGGGAGATTGAGACTGACATATATACACTAATATGTGTAAAATAGATAACTAATAAGAACCTGCTCTGTAAAAAAAATAAATAAAATAAAAAATTTTTTTTAAGTGGGATGACTAGACATTCTGTTCTAGTCATGTGACATGACACAATGCACTGGATTTGGACCTGAGTTGATTCAAACCTCTAGACTTAATACTTATTAAGAGGGACAGAGGATGAATTCCCTGGTGGCCTAGTGGTTGGATTCTGGGCTTTCACTACCATGGCCTGGGCTCAATCCCTGGTCGGGGAACTGAAATCCCGCAAGCCGCATAGTGTGGCCAAAAAAACCAAAAAGAGGGACAGAGGAACGTGCTAAAAGACACTTGGAGGATGCTTCATCAGTCAAATCCAGGATGGGGAGAATTCTACAGGACGAATGACTCCATTTCTTCAATAAGTAACTGGCATTTAATAATGGTGGTGATTATTATAGATTAAAAGAGACAATAGGACGTTTTGTGGGTCCCGATTTGAACAAAACAACTTCAAAGACACCTTTGAGACAACTGGAGGACGCTGAGCATGAGCTGGATACTAGATGAAGGAAATAGCATTAATTGTGCTGGAGGTACGGGACTTCCCTGGTGGTCCTGTGGGTAAGACTCGGCGCTCCCAGTGCAGGGGGCCTGGGTTTAATCCTTGGTCGGGGAACTAGATCCCACTTGCATGCTGCAACTAAGAGTCTGTGTGCCCCAACTAAGAAGCCCGCATGCTGCAACTAAAAGATCCCGCATGCCACAACCAAAAAGATCCTGTGTGACGCAGCTAAGACCCAGAGCAGCCTAAATAAATAAATAAATAATTGTGCTGGAGGTGGATAATCATGGCAATGGCTTTTTAAAAAAAGTCCTCCTAGGGCTTCCCTGGTGGCACGGTGGTTAAGAATCTGCCTGCCAATACAGGGGACACGGGTTCGAGCTCTGGTCCAGGAAGATCCCACATGCCGTGGAGCAACTAAGCCCGTGCGCCACAACTACTGAGCCTGCGCTCTAGAGCCCACGAGCCACGACTACGGAGACCACATGCCACAACTACTGAAGCCAGCACGCCTAGAGCCCATTGCTCCGTGACAAGAGAAACCACCGCAATGAGAAGACTGCACACCACAACGAAGAGTAGTCCGCGCTCGCCGCAACCAGAGAAAGCCCGTGTGCAGCAACGAAGACCCAACGCAGCCAAAAATAAATAGATAAATAAATTTTAAAAGTCCTCATCTCTTTTAGAGATAGGTACTAAAGTATTTATCTGGCTCTGAGATTTGCTTGAAAATACTCCAGAAAAACAGAACTTGAGCTACTGATACGTACACTGAAGTATTCAGGGGAAAAGGTACTGATGTTTGCAATTTATAAGAAATGTGTAAGGGACTTCCCTGGTGGTCCAGTGGGTAGGACTCCGTGCTTCCACTGCAGGGGGCACGGGTTTGATCCCTGGTCGGGGAACGAAGATCCCGCATGCCGCGTGGTGCGGCCAAAAAGAAAAAAAAAAGAAATGTGTAAAAAGTGTAGGTAGAGAAACAGACATGTGACCAAGCAAATAGAGTAAATTGGGTTTAAAAAAATTTTTTTTTAATTAATTTATTTTATTTTTTTTAATTAATTTATTTTATTTTTGGCTGCGTTGGATCTCCGTTGCTGCGCACAGGCTTTCTCTAGTCGCCGCAAGCAGGGGCTACTCTTTGTTGCGGTGCTCGGGCTTCTCATTGCGGTGGCTTCTCTTGTTGTGGAGCACGGGCTCTAGGCACGTGGGCTTCAGTAGTTGTGGCTCGCAGGCTCTAGAGCAGAGGCTCAGTAGTTGTGGTGCAGGGGCTTAGTTGCTCTGCGTCATGTGAGATCTTCCCGGACCAGGGCTCGAACCCGTGTCCCCTGCACTGGCAGGCAGATTCTCAGCCACTGCGCCACCAGGGAAGTCCTGAGTAAATTGTTAATGGCGGAATCTAAGTGGTGGGTCTATAAGTGCTTGCTGTAAAATTCTTTCAACGTTGTACGTCTGAAAATTTTCATAATAAAACGTTGGGAGGAAAATAAAGGGGAAAAGGTGTATGTGTGAGTAGGAGAAACTAGAAGAGCAGAAAGTCGATAGTTATTGAAGGTGGGTGGTGATTATGTAGCAGCTTGTTGTGCTATTCACTCCACCTCTGAATGTGTTTTTCAAAAAAGTTAATTTTCTATACTAAAAAGTTTAAAAACACATAAAGCAAGATGTAAGGCACCCAGCCTGCTGGTTAGAACCTGAATACCAGTAGTTAATACTTACTAATACTATGTGTCAGGTTCTGTACTGAGCATTTTCTTTCTTTTCTTTTTTCTTTTCTTTTTTTTAATTGAAGTGCAGTTGATTTACAACGTTGTGTTAGTTTCCGGTGTACAGCAAAGTGAATCAGTTATATATATACATAAACTGATTATATACAATCAGTTTATATATATATATACAGACATAAGGGAAGGGATGTCAATTATATATTATATAATCATATAATTATATAAGGATGTCAATTATATAATCAGCTATATATATATATATATATTCTTTTTCAGATTCTTTTCTATTAAAGGTTATTATAAGATATTGAACATACTTCCCTGTGCTATACAGTAGGTCCTTGTTCTTTATTTATTCTCTATATAGTACATATCCCAAACTCTTAATTTATCCCTCCCCCACCCTTCCCCTTTGGTAATCATGTTTTCTATGTCTGTGAGCCTATTTGTTTTGTAAATAAGTTCATTTGTATCATTCTTTTAGATTCCACAGATAAGTGATATCATATGATATTTGTCTTTGTCTGACTGACTTCACTTAGTTTTAAAATCTCTAGGTCCATCCGTGTTGCTGCAAATGGCATTATTTCATTCTTTTTATATGCACCACATCTTTTTTCTAAATAGACCTTTATTGGAGTATAACTGCTTCACAATACTGTGTTAGTTTCTGTTGTACACCAAAGTGAATCAGCCATATGCATACACATGTCCCCATATCTCCTCCCTCTTGCGACTCCCTCCCACCCTCCCTATCCCATCCCTCTAGGTCATCGCAAAGCACGGAGCTGATCTCCCTGTGCTATGCGGCTGCTTCCCACTAGCTAACTATTTACAATAGCCAGGACACGGAACCAGCCTAAATGTACCACATCTTCTTTATCCATTCCTTTGTCAGTGAACATTTAGGTTGCTTCCATGTCTTAGCTATTGTAAAGAGTGCTGCTTTGAACATTGGGGCGCATGGATCTTTTCGAATTAGAGTTTTCATCTTTTCTGGATATATGCCTTGTACTGAGCATTTTCTAATCATGACCTCACACTGCCCTGTGAGATCAGTGTCACCAGAAGCCACATTTTATTGAGGAAGAAACCCAGGGTTTGAGAAGTTAAACTCGCCCAAGGGGACTTCCCCAGTGGCACAGTGGTTAAGAATCCGCCCGCCAATGCAGGAGCCACGGGTTCGAGCCCTGGTCTGGGAAGATCCCACGTGCCATGGAGCAACTAAGCCTGTGCGCCACAACTACTGAGCCTGCATGCCACAACTACCGAGCCCACATGCCACAACTACTGAAGCCCACGCTCTCCAACAAGAGAAGTCACCACAAGGAGAAGCCCGTGCACCACAATGAAGAGTAGCCCCCGCTCGCCGCAACTAGAGAAAGCCTGTGCACAGCAATGAAGACCCAACACAGCCAAAAAACAAAAAAAAACTCGCCCAAGGTCATGCTGGCAGTGAGCAGCCGAACTGAATTTGCACTGCTTCCCATGGTCCATGTGCCCCTGGTGATCTGGCCACAGTGGTCCCCTTCAGTCCCACAGGCACTGGCCCATGTTCTGGAATGCTCTTCCCTTCCCTGCCTCCTTCCGCCTCCTGGCATGGTTATGTCTTGCTCTTTTTTTTTTGTCTTTGGCTCCAGTGTTCCCCCCCAGACTTGCCCTGACCCCCTATGGGTCTGTCTTATTCTCTGTGACACATCCCTTCCCTTATGTCAATTACCCCCTGCTGAAATGACACCATGTTTTCACTCATACTCTCATCCATCTGCCCCAGTGGCATGTAAGCTTCCTGAGGACAAGGACCGGCTTTGTCTTGCTCTCCACTCCCCAGTGCAGTGCCTCACACACCGAAGGATCGGTAAGTACCTCTTGGACGCATGGATGCCCACACCTGGCTCAGGTGTGTCTGATCACCCAGCCCTCCTGCCTCCCGGCACAGTCCGCCTGCCCCAAGGGTGTGAGTGTCAAGTTGAGGCGCGGGGCAACCACCTGGACGGGCACCCTGCTCCCCCTCCCTGTGATATAAGGGACTGCAGGAGACAGAACACCCAGAATGCCCAGCATCTGCTCTGTGCCCTCACGGCTCCCTGTCCTCGCCCTCCTGGCACTCATCACAGCGAGCAGTCGAGCAGTCGTGTGTGAGGTCACTGTTATGCGCATACCTGTCTCCCCGCCTTGAAAGTCAATTCTGGGAGGGTAGCTGGGACCTGAAACCCAAGTCTACCCAGATTTAATCTTTCCCCACCCCTTTCCTAGCAAGCAGGCATCTGAAAAAATGACTCTGGAAATAGAGCTCTTCGGTAGATCCGGTGTAGACACAGGAGGAGGAACGTAGCAGTTCTTCAAGAAACCAATGAGAGAGCGGAGAGAAGATGGTGGAAGAGTAAGACACGGAGATCACCTTCCGCCCCACAGATACATCAGAAATACATCTACACGTGGAACTGCTCCTATAGAACACCCACTGAACGCTGGCAGGAGACTTCAGACCTCCCAAAAGTGTGGATTAAAGGCTCTTGGTGCTCCAGGCAGGCGACCCAAAACCTATGGGATGCAGCAAAAGCAGTTCTAAGAGGGAAGTTTATAGCCAAACAATCCTACCTTAAGAAACAGGAAACATCTCAAATAAACAACCTAACCGTGCACCTAAAGCAATTAGAGAAAGAAGAACAAAAAACCCAAAT
>NC_041232.1:9096531-9096973 GCF_002837175.3 Physeter macrocephalus | reverse complement strand
GGCACATATATACAATGGAATATTACTCAGCCATAAAAAGAAATGAAACTGAGTTATTTGTAGTGAGGTGGATGGACCTGGAGTCTGTCACACAGAGTGAAGTAAGTTAGAAGGAGAAAAACAAATACTGTATGCTAACACATATATATGGAATCTAAGAAAAAAAATGTCATGAAGAGCCTAGGGGTAGGACGGGAATAAAACACAGACCTACTAGAGCATGGACTTGAGGATATGGGGAGGGGGAAGAGTAAGCTGTGACGAAGTGAGAGAGTGGCACGGACACATATACACTACCAAACTTAGGGTGGATAGCTAGGGGGAAGCAGCCGCACAGAACAGGGAGATCAGCTCGGTGCTTTGTGACCACCGAGAGGGGTGGGATAGGGAGGGTGGGAGGGAGGGAGACGCAAGAGGGAAGAGATATGGGGACATATGTCTA
>NC_041232.1:9058486-9096468 GCF_002837175.3 Physeter macrocephalus | reverse complement strand
TAAAGCAGAAACTAACAGACCATTGTAAAGCAATTATACTGTAATAAAGATGTTAAAAAAAAAAGAAACCAATGAAATTGTTGAATAACAATAAAGGCTAAAGTTCTTGCACACTTACTACCTACCAGGCATTATGCTTCATAGTTTACATTTATCATCCCTTTAAAGGTCTGCAAAAACTCTATGAAGGATGTACTCCTGCCTTGTAAATGGAGATGAGGTGCAGAGGGGGAGTCTGTTGCCCAAGGTCACATCACCAAGTGGCAGGTCGGGGACCTGAGTTGGGCTGTCCACCTGCTGTGTGTGCGTGTCTGTGTGTGTGTGCACGCGCACATGTGTTTTCTCCATCCCTTCTCCGATACCCAGCTCCACCCAAAGCTGAGTTAGTGCCATCGTCTGTTAGCAGATCTCCCTGTTCCAATCCATCCAGAGCCCCTGGGAGCCTGAGCTCCTTACACACACACACACACACACACACACACAAACACACGCACACACACGCACACAGCCTTTGAACCCTGCTCAGGAGTTCAAGCCTGGAATCTTATCCTTCCACGATCCTGCCTCCCAGGATTCTTGAAAGGAAGGGAGGAAGGCATTAAATTGTTCCGTGCTTCTCAAGAGGTGGCTGTGCGGTACAAAAGTCAGTCCCCATCCTTGCCAAATCCCGAAGTCACATCCTGGAGAGTCCCACTGCACGTGAGCACAGGAGAGGCTCTGACAAGCCCTGCTGGAAAGGGTCTGGATTCCCCACGGGCAGCCCAATGTTTCCTGAACTGCTTGGAACCAACCAGAGGAGTTTTTCCACGTTGCACCGGTTATTCCACAGCAGGAGGGCTCCGAAAGCCCCACTTTATTGGGAGTGCGGAAATAACGGAGCACAGCTTTCCTTATAACAGAGTGGAGGAAGCCTGCTAAGAGAGGCGTTTCCAACAACCGATTATTCTAGTTAGTACTGGAGCCTGCGACTGATTTACTTCTAAATAGAAAGGAGGGTGCGTTCAAGGTTTCCCTCTAATATCACTGTCACTCATGATTTAATTTGATTTGAAGAGGTGGCGCTTTAGTGAGTCCAACAGGACTGGCACAAAACCCTGGAAGAGTGTGCTTGTTTTCCTGGGGCCCCAGCACAGGTCGGGGTGGCTAATGTGTGCTGGGTGCCCCAGGGGAGCAGAGAGCGGGACTTCTGATGTGGGAGTGACCTGGGTGGAGGCTCTGACATTTGTCATCTGACTGACCTGAGCCTGTCCCCAAAATTCTCCAAACCTTGGTTTCCTGCTGTGAAAAGGAGTAAATAATATCTCCTTACCAGGAGTGTCCTTGTGGGTAAACACCTGGCACATGCCAACCACTCAGTAATCCGTAACTCGGTTTCCTTGCTGTACCCAGCAGCCCTGGATCCCTAAAATAATGGAACATAGACTATCTTCCTGGAGAACCATCTTACTCTATGGTAATAAGCTTACTGTTATAATAACAAAGAGATCTATTAGAACAGAATGTGAACTGTACATGAAGTTTTCAGATAAAATGCAAGATTTCTGACCATGCTGCTAGGCTTCCCCAAGGAACAGATACACTCTCCTCCGAAGTAAGATCCCCGAGTCAAAATGCGGAGGAAGCTTTAGAATAAGGTATCCCAACGTTTCTATGGGGATAAGACTTTGAGGAAACTCCATTTCAAAAGATTAAAATGTTTATTTCCTCATAAAGATCAAGTATCTCGGAATTCCTTGGTGGTGCAGTGGTTAAGAATCCACCTGCCAACGCAGGAGCCACACGTTCGAGCCCTGGTTCGGGAAGATCCCACATGCCGCGGAGCAACTAAGCTTGTGTGCCACAACTACTGAGCCTGCGCTCTAGAGCCCATGAGCCACAACTACTGAGCCCACGTGCCACAACTACTGAAGCCTGTGTGCCTAGAGCCCGTGCTCCACAACAAGAGAAGCCACCACAATGAGAAGCCCACGCACCGCAACGAAGAGCAGCCCCCGCTCGCTGCAACTAGAGAAGGCCCGTGCGCAGCAACGAAGACCCAACAGCCAAAAATAAATAAATAAATTTATTTTTTAAAAAACGATCAAGTATCTCATATAACGTCATACTCTAAATTCTGTCTCAGATCTGAAGGTGATTAGAGTCTGAGGGAGTTTACATGACACCAGAGCAGGAGCAAATAAAACGCTTTTGCATGAATATAAAATGCCTTCCGAGAGCTCTTCAAATAACGTCACGATTTGGGGATGTTTGCACCTCTGATCACCTGACTTAGGATTGGCTGGGTCTTTCCATTTAAAATCTGGAGAAGTCAGTAAAGAAATCACATCTTGTAAAGATCCCCCAAGACACTGTTAGAAGGAAAAATTATTTAGAAAACAATGTCTATACGTTTCAGCTTTTAAATTGAAAGACCTGCTTCCAGGGAACTCCCCCTCAGTCCTGCCTGTTTATGTTAAAATAACAGTAACGATTGACGTGAGAGATATGATTACGCACACAGTGAATGCCCAGAACAAAACGTCTGAAGGAAACAGTTCTGGGAAGCTTTATATCAAACCGTGCCTTGTAAAAGGTAAGGGGGTAGTGCCTCCCAGGAGAAGGAGGGACAGACAGAGGACGGTTCAAGAAGACGCCTCATTTTACTTTGTGCTGCTTCAAGGCTTTTACTTTGTACTACGCTTTTTGAAAATGAAAGAAAATTGTGTCTTTCTAGTAACAGAGGACCACCAGAAATGCTTTACTCTCAGAGTCTGCTTTTTTAAAAAAAAAAATAAGCAACAGTCTGAGAGATTGGACATCTATAAGAAACAGAATTCTCTTCCTGAAGACAGAAGTTTTGGGGGCCAAAATCTCCCAGAATTGCCTTGTAGGAAAAACTGAAGCCTAAACTATTTTGGTGGGTGGAGCTGCTGAAAGTTTGCACAGGGATCCCCAGCAACATAACCATTTATAGAAGCAAAGAAAAGGGTCCTTCATCTACATTACATTTCGAGCCCTTTACATCAGCTTCCCGCAAACAGCCGTGCCTCTGTGCCCGCATGCAAGCCTCTGTCCAGGGGCTGTCCTTACTATGTGTTAAATTCCTATTCACATGGATGCTGGCTGTAAGGTCAGTGACCCCAGGGAGGGGGGGGGAACTCACTTACCACTATCTCTCCACCTTTTCTTTCCCCGTGTCCTCTCAATTGTGTGTTCAGGCTGAGGTTTTCCGGGTTCCCTGTTAGACGAGGACCTGAATCTCAGCCAGCTAGTTGCTCACTGCCGTGACTGTAAATGTCACTTTTAGATTAACTGGCCCCTGCTATTTAAAAATATCCCCTGAGCAATTAACTTTCAAGACTCCGAAGAGGAGGCATAACCCAGATGAAGTGGGAGCAGTTCTGCCTCTCTCCTTCTAATCCCATCACTCGCTTTATTTCAAAATCCCTAGATATCTAAGCCACGGAGCAGCTAAAGTCCAAGCTGTCGTCAGCAATACAAAGTCATTCTGGTCCTCCTGTGACACGCTGAAAATTAACCCCGTGCAGGTTGTTGGGTGTTTGAGAAATGGCTTCTGGAACAAGCCCACAGTGAAGGCTCGAATGGGTTAAGATGATCATTATCAAAAACTCTTCTGGCTTCTCTCCCCGTAAGAGATTTTGTAAAACCCTCTCAAGGAAGACGCCACTTGATGAAATGTTTCCTATTTTTCGGGACTTGTGGGGGGAAAAAGAAACAAAACAGCTCCGTTCCCAGCCAGGGTCAGCTGGCTCTCGCTCGGGCTGGCGGGGAAGACAGAAATCCAGCCTATGCCACAGTGACAGAGTGTTCTACAGCTCGGGGAGAGCCGGAGGCATGTCGGATAAAGGTCACGTCCAGGTCCAAGCCAGAGCAGGGAAAGCAGAGGCCACACAAAAGGGCATTGCAGGGGCTTCCCTGGTGGCGCAGTGGTTGAGAATCTGCCTGCCGATGCAGGGGACACGGGTTCGTGCCCCGGTCCGGGAAGCTCTCACGTGCCGCGGAGCGGCTGGGCCCGTGAGCCATGGCCGCTGAGCCTGCGCGTCCGGAGCCTGTGCTCCGCAACGGGAGAGGCCACAATGGTGAGAGGCCCGCGTACCACAAAAAAAAAAAACGGAGGGGCTATCTGTACGTGTATGGCTGATTCATTTTGTTGTGCAGTGGAGGCTAACACAACATTGTAAAGCAACCAACACTCCAATAAAAAAATTTTTTAAAGGTGGGGGGTGGCATTGCATTGTGCTCCAAGAAAAGCTAAGGGGACCGCAGTTCAGTGGCTTGGCAAGTGGAAAAATCTGTAAGGGCCCTGAACTGATGCAAAAATGATTTCAATGGTGACTGTGCAGGTGCAGCCTTCACCATGCCAGAGCAACTTCATTTCTGGGCTTGATTTCCAAGAAGGAAGAGTTATCAAACACTGGACTTCTTGGAATTTTCTTCATTGGATTTGTAAGCAGGAAGCATATTTCTCACCTGCTGCCGTGTCCTCTTGGAGCCTGGGTATCACAGCGGGAGCCTGGGAGAGTAGCACATGTGTTTTATAGGAGCTGGGGATGAAATAATGCAGCTCGAGGACTCAGCCAATGACGGTGCTTAGATTATTTACCAAGCCTACTTCACTCTCGAGTAGCTCATACAATCCTTTGGAAGAAGCATCTCTCAAAATATAGACACGGTCTCCTGTGTCTCCGGGGAGAGCCATCTGTGACTCAGGGAAATTTCCTAACACTCCATTGAAAATCCCTCCTTGGTGACTCCAAATAATTGTGATCTGGGCAGAGTGTCAGGAAGTGGTAAGGCTATTGGGCTTTGAAATCAGGTTGACTTGAGTTTGAATCCTTGCTCTGTCACCTGTGGTTTTGAGCAAATGGACAAGCCTGTTTCTTCATCTAATTACTTCACCATATGGTTGAGAAAATTAAATGAAATGGTGTGCACTGAACTTCTAGCATGGTGGCTTGCTCATAATAGGCACTTAATATATTTTTTAATGAAATTCCTTATTCTCAAAAGACTAGAAACACTTCCCCCTCCTGCTCCACACACACAGATAAAGAACTCTTTCTGTGGCTCAGTTCTCCCTGGACACTCTGTTTATGGCACAGCATTTTCTAGAAGCCAGATCCCTCCTTCATCACCCCAAATACCACTAACTGAGAGGGACACAAGGACACAGGAAGTACACAATTGAGGAGCAATGTATTATCGATCTCTCAGGATTCCCCTCTCACGAATATTAGCATTTCCAAACATACTTCAGAAATTTAAAAACTGGTTCCCACTGAGATCAAACAAGGTCATTTACCAGGACCCTCCTTCAAATAGCCCAGAGCCCCCACCAGTTCTTTCTTGTACACCTTGAAGCTTTGACAAGGATGAAAAGCCACTGTCACACACACAGACACCAAAGTTTGCTTCTCCAATCCAAAACTCTTAAGATTTTTTTATACCAGGAGCAACCTGAAGCTGAAGAGGAATTTTAAGAGGAAGAGAATGTACTGTCTAATAATGAAAGCACACCCACAACATGCTAAAGTTAAAAAAAAAAATTCACACTCCCTGACCTTGCCCCGCCGGACTTAAGTCACAAACAAGATAGTAGCTTTCACACGATTAATTTATAACTTGGGGTTCCCGGAACAACATTTTGCATAACTGAGTGTCTCGTGTTTCCAAAAGCCCTCAGCAGATAGATACTGCCCTCCTTGACTGAGAAGGGAATCATTTGTTGGCTGGGCTCTCACGGGCTCCCACAGCAAGCCACGTGGAACTGACCAGGCAGTGGGAGGACGCAACAGATGGGCCCCATCACTGCTGCCATCTGAGTGGAAGCACTAGAACAGGTAGCCAAAATCTACGGCCCGTGTTGCCTGTTTTCCTATGGCTCCCGGGCTAAGAGTGGTTTTTACATTTGTTAAATGCTTTATTAAAAAAATCAAAAGATTGTGACACTCACAAATCATATTAAATGCCAATTTCGGTGTCCATAAAGTTTTATTGGAACACAGCCACACCATTCATTTACATTTTGTACGTGTAAATGAAGAGTTGAGTATTTCCCAGAGACGGGATGACTGCAAAGCCTAATATGTTTACTATCTGACCCTTTATAGAAAAAGTATGCTGATCCCTGCCCTACAAAGCCAAGACTGCCTTTGTGAAAATTAGTAAGAGGAAACCTCAACTGAAATTGGAAGGCCTGTAGAGGGAGCTCTCACACCCTCCCATTCCTCATCAATTACCCCAAACAGGAAGACATCAATTACAGATCCCAACCAGAAGAGACATACCTAGCACTCCCAAATACAACTACTTTACTACTCCAGCAGGAGGAAGATTTTCTTCCTGCCCAGTAACAAGCCCAGCCAATGGAAATGGCCACAGCTCAGCCAATGAGAAGCTGTTATCACCTGAACTCTTACTTTCCTCCAATGAACTTTCATTTTTCTCTCGTTGATGATTTCCTTGTCCCACCCTCCTTTCTATAAAAACCTGCCGTTTTGTACAACTGAAGTATCTCTCTGCTTGCCAGATGAGATGCTGCCCGATTTGTGAATCATTTAATAAAGCCAGTTAGATCTTCAAATTTACTCAGTTGAAATTTGTTTTTTAACAGATTGGTGGCAGTGAGGGGATTCCAAAGCAAACTCCTGATGACATTCGGGGACAATGAGAAATGGTTTGAGTTCACTGTCTTCCTTGCCATTTGCGAGGGCCATTGGTTAAGTTCCCCTCTGTTTGGGCTCCACCCTCTTTGCGTTCAAGCTCCCAACCCAACTGGCTTTCCTTTACAGGGCAGGTCAGCTTGAGCTGGCAGAGAGTTCTACCTGAAGCTAAGTCCCTAGCCTTTAAGACCACAATTTCCCAGATGGAAAAATCCCAGCCCTTAAACTCCGTTCTGGACTCCACTTTGGGAACTGCTAACAGTTTAGTCTACAATTCCCCATTTATTTGGAATCCTCCCCCAGATTCCGCCTTGGGAACTACTGGTAGCAGCTGCAGCTCATTTGTTTGGAATCGACACGCAGTCCTCATTCTTTGGGGCCTGGAGGTTAAACCCTTTCCCCACTTCCCAGATTATTAGTGAGTCTCCAAGAAACCCAAAGACTTAGCTAAAAGAAACAGATCCTTTATATCCAAAGAGGTGAGCTCCCTACCTTCCAACACACCTGCTTATTTTGTCTAAGAACTGTGGTCCCAGAAGCTGTAGATAGCTACAAAAATGGCAAAGTCTTAATAAAGACTACATAGAATTACAATGGCCATCCTGGGGAATGTTCCAGTCAGACAAGATTGTTCATTTAAGAAATACGCTAGATTAAAAAAAAAAAAAAAAAAGATGAAAAGAAATACGCTAGAGAGAAAGGGATCCCAAGTTGAACAAACAGCTGGGATACCTATTTTAAATGGTATGCGGAAGCTGCCAAAATGCTTCAGGATTCCAAAATAGTTTCATTGGAAGATTCATTGCAAAAGGCTAATTTAAAAAATTAAAGATGCAAAAGGTATCTAAAACGACACCTAGGCCTCCCCCTTTGCACCCTCTTAGCAGTTCATTATAAAAACACTGGCCCAGGGACTTCGCTGGTGGTCCAGTGGTTAAGACTCCGAGCTCCCAAGGCAGGGGGCCCAGGTTCACTTCCCTGGTCAGGGAACTAGATCCCGCATGCCGCAGCAAAGATCCCGAGTACCCCAACTAAGATCCGGGGCAGCCAAATAAATAAATATATAAATAAATAAATATTAAAAAGAAAAAACACTGGCAGAGAACTTGATGTCTCAGTTGTAATCACCTGGGACAGTGGGAAAGTGGTTGTCCTTAAAACTTTATGTAGGGCTTCCCTGGTGGCGCAGTGGTTGGGAGTCTGCCTGCCAAGGCAGGGGACACGGGTTCGAGCCCTGGTCTGGGAAGATCCCACATGCCGCGGGGCAACTAAGCCCGTGAGCCACAACTACTGAGCCTGCGCGTCTGGAGCCTGCGCTCCGCAACAAGAGAGGCCGTGACAGTGAGAGGCCCGCGCACCGCGATGAAGAGTGGCCCCCGCGTGCTGCAACTGGAGAAAGCCCTCGCGCAGAAACGAAGATCCAACACAGCCAAAAAAAAAAAAAAAAAAAAAAAAAAAAACTTTATGTAAATTCTTCAACATCAACTTAAATGGCCCCATACGGGACCCTCCCAAAGTTGACGGGACGCTGAGGGATTTTTCTGGTAAACTGCTGTGTTATTCCCTTTAACAGCCAAGGGGAAACTACAAATACAATTCATGGGGTTGTTCACACTGCCCGTAGTATTTATTGTTTGCCCTGGCTAAAACTTGACAAGATGTTTGAAAGAATTCAATAACTTTATGATCAGAAAATTGGAAGCTGATTTTCAGACCCTGATGTAATTTTTTTAGGCTCCTCCCCTAAGTTAAACTGAACTGTGTACCCAGAGAGAAAGAAACAGTCCAACAATAAGTGGAGGGGTCTGTCAATCCTTTTTGCCAATCCCCAAACCTCCCCTATTGTAATAGATCAGGACATTAGATATAGAACTGTCCTACACAAAAGAAGGAAAACTTATAAAATCTGTTTGCATCTGTTTATATATTTGTTTACATGTATATAAAGGTATCTAGATAGATATATAGAGATAAATAGGTAGAGAGATAGATATAGATATTAAATGTGAGATATTTTTCTACTTCTGGATGGTATTGCTAAAATTATTTTGTAAAAGAGCTCTATTTAGTTGGTTTGAAGGTCAAGCACTTTTAAAGACTGGGCATTCTAAATTCTCAGAAAAATAGAAACTAACCCAAATGCCTCATGTGATCTGGGATAATCTTCAGTAAATAAAAGCTAGTTTAAGTTTGTTGGCTTAAACAAAACAGGCATGTCTTTAGAGTTTTTAGCATTAAATATAATACTTTTTATTCTACCTAGGCTTACAAATTTGTCAACAAGAAAAATAACTTGGTATGATGAAATTTTCATTAAGTAATCTAAACATAACTGCTAAGGGCAAGTAAATTAAATAAATGTAAGAGAAAAGGTTTTTTAGGTGAACTTTTCAAATAAGTTTCCCAAATCTTTCCGGCAACCTGAAACTTTAGAATTTTGCTAAGTTAAATTAAATGATAGAAACTTACTGGATATATGGATCATTCCCTAGTAAGATAAAATATTGAATATTAATTACTGATCATAGGTTTATCTGCTTTTGAATTCCCACTGCAGAGAAACGAAGTGGATCTATTAGTAAACATGTTTTAAGCCACACCAAAAGCATGTTTCTATAAACTATTAAAAGTATTTATAAATTTGCCAAGCCACAGAATGCTAATATTAAAGACAGTTCATAATTACTTGCTTCTTAGTCTTCACTAGAAATTAAAGATTTCTCAGGGCTAAAAATTCTAACATATGTTATTGAAACTACTAGAAATAATAAGGGAAATAACTGTATGCAAGGAAAGAAGGCTGTGTTTTGGGTAAGAAAAGGCATGAAGAATAAAGATGCATTTTTGTTAAGGGAAGTGAGAGTAATTTTGTCTAAACTAGAACTTCTGCTTATGAAGGACAAATTTACCTTCTGTAGTCAAGTGGGTTAAAATTTGGATTGCTACCAGAAGGGTTCTGGAAATAGGCTTCAATATTATGTAAAATTGAAGCTTAATTTTCTTTCATCTGCTGAAAGAACAAGTTTTCTGGGATCGTTGATCTGCTCCTGATAAAAGATTGTAAAAGCTTTTTCTTTAAAAGTAATTTGCCTAGAAAGCAAAGATTTTGTGTTTTATCACAGTGATCTCCAGTGCTCTTTGTCATCAGGTCCTTGGTTACTCAGGAAAACTGAGTCTTCTTAATATTAAAAGAGCTAAAGTTTTGCTAACACCTGTATAACCTTCTATATTTGCCTGTTAAATTATTTTTGTCACTTTGGTTAACTAGATAACTAAGCAATGTTTCACAGTAACCTGTGATCCCATCTAGGCAGTGTTTTTTTGTTTGTTTGTTTGTTTGTGGTACGCGGGCCTCTCACTGTTGTGGCCTCTTCCGTTGCAGAGCACAGGCTCCGGACTCACAGGCTCAGTGGCCATGGCTAACGGGCCTAGCCGCTCTGTGGCATGTGGGATCTTCCCGGACCGGGGCACGAACCTGTGTCCCCTGCATTGGCAGGCGGATTCTCAACCACTGCGCCACCAGGGAAGCCCTAGGCAGTGTTTTTAAACCCTTTTTTTTTTTTTTTTTTTCATATTTTTAACAAGCTTCCCCAAATCAAATTCTAAAATGAAGTCTTTTTGACTTGGAAGAAACCTTGGGATTTTCCCATAGGGCCCCTGGAACTTACCAAAATATCTGTTAAACTAATTAGGCTTATTTGATATGTTAAATTACAGAAGCACTGTCAAACAAGAAATAGTACTAAACCTTTTTTTAAAAAAACATTTATTTGCCTGCGCCACGTCTTAATTGCGGCATTCGGGATCTTCATTGCCGTGTGGAATCTTCGTCGTGGCGTGCAGGATCTTTAGTGGCGGCATGCAGGCTCTTAGTTGCGGCATGCAGGCTCTTAGGTGCGGCATGCGGGATCTAGTTTCCTGACCAGGGATCAAACCTGGGCCCCCTGCATTGGGAGTGCAGAGTCTTAACTGCTGGACCACCAGGGAAGTCCCCACTAAGCTTTTTTTATGTTGTGTTGGTACAGGTATGTAAGTGTTCCAGAAATTGTGTGAAATTCCTAGAAATTTGATAGGACCTGGTACAATGATTATCACTTGTAATTCTAGTTATTATCTTAAAATGTTGTATGACATCCTCTGGGACCCCAAAAGAAAATGGGCAACAAGTACTTACTGCTGTTCTCTTACTTTCTGAAATTGCTGTCGTCAAAATTAAGACTCACACTAAAAGAACTGAACCTGAGTATCAGGGAAATGTCCTGGGTGACTCTCATGCAAAGGCAACAGCAACAGAATCTATAAAGACTGTAACACATGTGGATGCAATCCGTTCTGCTTCTGCAAAAAATCATCCCTCACTGCCAGACTTCTGCCATCCTGATGTCCTTGTAAAATGGCAACGGTCTGCTCCTGAATCAGAGAAATTAAGGTGGGTAAACAATGGCTGTAAACTAAATGAATGGTCAGGGCTCTTGGAAACCCAAGAGGGCTGCCTGGTTCTTCCTGGAACCCTGGCAAATCCCTTTTTTTGTTTTTTGTTTGTGTTTACATTCCTTCATCCACCATAGTACATTTAAGATGACTCAAATTATGAATCACCATTGGTGGGGAGACGTCTACAAAACTGCAAAAACAGACTACCAACAATTCTGATCTGCCATAATCCTGGAAAAACTATTCTTGCTCCTGGAGCCCTGAGACCCTTGAACACCTGCAGCTGGACTTCATTCAACTGCCACTTGGCCTGGCTCCACCCTAGAAGTAATTTCAATGAAATCCCAAGTGCCACTGTGTGTTTAAATTGTTCCAAGGGCCCGTTTTATAAAGTGAGGGTACTAAGCCCACCTAACCTTGTTCTTTGCTTCAATCTAACCCAACCCTGGGATGGGAAAATGAGGTCTCTCGAGTATCTATATAAGATACTCTGTGGGGCAGCCCATGTAATCAGGCCATTTGTAAGCTTACTGATATACCCACGTATTTAGACAGCCTTTCAATATATAATAATACACAGTATATGAGCCTTGGTTGAATGATGCTACTGCCTCTTTAACAATGAACGGGTTCACAGGTACTGTCACTTATGCAGGAGCCTTATGCACACCTCCTGGCTACATCTTTGTATGTGAAGGTTTTCGTTTAGAACCATCTTTATGGTTCTGTGTAAAGATGGTTTTGTTATGTTGTTTTAAATTCTGCTCTGCATACTTGTTAAGTTTTCTACCTCCTGTTTGTTGGACCTTAGTGAAAATGATGTGCTTAATGAGGTGATGCTAGCTCAGCGCTTTGAGATGATTTCCAACGCTTACAACCTTGACAAAATACAGACTTGGGATAAGAAATGCCTTCGAGTTCTCCCTCCTACTGTCTCTTGTTACTCAACTGTGGCCTCAGGCAGTTTCTGGTCGGTGCACTTTCCCTCCAGTGTGGGACATGACACCCCGAAAAGGTCTTTCCTGGCACCAAGGAGGGAAGGCTGAATTTGGAAAGCCTGTCTCTGGATCAGCGATGCTTTTGGAGAAATATCTTGATCAAAAGGCGGTAACTGAAAATTAATAAAAGGACCTCAACTAAAACTAGAGTTGGGAGGGCCTGGAGAGGGAGCTCTTATGCCCTCTGGTAACTGACTGGTCAATTACCCCAAAGTGTCAATCACAAACCCCAATGAGAAGCCACTGTCACTTGAACTGACTTCCTCCAATGAACTTTCATTTTTTTCAATGATTTCCTTGTCCCACCACCCTCCTTTCTACGAATGCCTTCCATTTTGTACAACCCCTCAGAGTATGTCTCTGCTAGATGAGATGCTGCTTGACTCATGAATCTTTTAATGATGCCAATTAGATCTTCATTTACTCAGCTGAACTTTTTTAACACCTTTTACACATCTTTGCATACCCAGTGACCCAGTGCTATAATCACAGCAAATCTGAAAACACGTGAAAAAAAGTTACAACTACACAGCTAAAAGTTCATCAAAATTAACCTTGTTTCTAAAAAAATCCGTGATCGAATTTGTATTTCTTTTTCGGGGGCGGGGGTGGTCACAGACCATTTAAGATGCTGCTGTGTTCTGTTCAAAGTGTCACTACACTTCCAAGGTTCAATATAATTTCTTTAAAAATTAGTTTGCTTTTTAATTATTTGTGGCACCTCAAGAGCTTTCTGCTTCCTCCCTACTCACCGCACTGCATGAGGAGATCGGTGTTAAAACCTCACTGGTAACCATTATTCTTTCACTTCTTTGGATAAAGGGAATCCGTTGGAACGCTTAGGGGAGGACCCCAAAGTTACCAGAGGGAAAGCTACAAATGCATCTTCGTGCTGATTTTGCACAATGTGGGATCATAAACCCTTCTTTTCAGACATGAGAAAACTCAGGCCCAGAGGGGAAGCAATCTTCTCAAGCAAGTTTCCAAATCCCTGCCCTCCTAAGAAACGTGTTAGACTGGATGTTCTCACTGGATGCGGTCCTTCTCACCCACTTAAAGACGAGCACCCGCGTTCCCAAAACTTTATTCTTTTTTACTCCCTTCATCAGACAGCAGGGGACGCCGACCTTTTCTCTGGATGTTCCACCCCAGCTACTGGAGCCAAGTAGCTGCCAGGTCAGTCGGCCACCATCAGGGGGTATTCCCAGTGCTTTGGCCTCACACCTCAAGCACAGAGAAGAGCCTGGAAAACTAGCTGAGGGAGGGTGGGGGGAAGCTGCCCTCGCACTGTCGCAGGGCTTGGCAGGACACGCAGCCATGGTGAGCATGCCAAGATCCGTCGAGAAATGCTTTTTCCAGTCCGAAGTGGCTCCTTTAGGGACCCAGCAGACCCCGACCCCGTTCAGACCCCATCCCTCCTCCACAGCGCCCGGGGTGCTGCGCCAGGCCCGTCTGTGGCCGAGCTCGGAGCCCCACCCCAGCCGACTCCTGCTTGCGCCCCTCCCAGGAACCCGGCCCAGGGCTTACCGAGGCCTGGCGCAGGGGTGGGCGGCTCCATCGGAGCGGAGGGGCGAGGGGGAAGGAAGGGCGGCACGGAGGCAGCTCTTCCGGCACACAATGGTTGTCACGGCGACCGCGGGCCGCCCCAAGCCAAGAGCAGCCTAAAGGGGCGTCCGCCCAGGGCCCAGAAGGAGCAAGCACCGAGGGAAACTTCAACAATCTTTTATTACCAAGCTCTCGCAGGGTTAACCCTTTAACCCAGCTAACAGCAAAACAGCGCTCTACCGGCATCTGGGATTGGAGGTGCACACCTAGTAAAGACTACCTCTTAAAAAAAGGATTAAAAAATATATATATATATACACACATCTGCGTTAAGTATCTTTTTAAAAAAAGCAAAATTCACCAGTGTTGCCGAAAAAAAATCCCAAAGTGATTTCAGTCTAACCGCACCCCTACCCCCCACACACGAAAAAACAACATTGGCAGTGTATGCTGGCTCAAACCCCATGCGGGATGCAGCTAAAAAAAAAAAAGCATTTCTTCCCTCTTAAAAAAAAAACCAACAAAAACCTTTCTCCTCCTTCCTGTTCAACCTCCACAGCTTATTCCTAGAAACACCCAAAGAACTACATAACTAAATGCATAGACTAGACCCAGTTCACTTTTCCCAGCCTCCAGAAGTGAAAGTTCACACCAAGGATGGTTCCTTAGCAATTTTCTCCAGCATTACAGTCAGGAACTCGATCCCTAATTTCTGGGAACTTGCAAAACATCCTCAGGCTTCCTGAGGGCTCCGGGAAAGATCACGGGCCAGTGTACCTGACCAAGACTGGAATGCCAGGCTGGGTAAAGAAAGGGGGCCTTTCCAAATAAAAACACCCAACACCACAAAACCTAAAGTCTAACCTGCCAGGTAAAAACAAGGAGCAGCTGGCTGTACCAAAAAGGTGCTTATCTCCCTGCTTTGACCATGAAAGTAATAACAAAGGGGAACAGAGTCCAGAGTATTTGACCTCATCTCCCTTCCAAGAACCTTGACCCACAGACAGCATATTCCAGGCCAGAGGTCCCAGGGTGATTTTTGTTTCTGGCCGGGTAAAGCTGCTCCCAGGCTGCCTGGCTCACTGCTGCTCCGCGGAAAATGTGTGCCCTTATGCAGGGTGCTGAAGAATTAGGAGGGAAATTGTTTTTTGACTTTGACTTCGTAAATGAATGATACTTCAATCACAGCTTCTAGAAAACCACTCAAAGACCCCTGACCCTCAAGGGTCAAGGTCACAGATCCTTCCAGTTGATGGGCTCTTTGCCGGACTTCTGCAGCAGCTCGTTGGTTTTAGAGAAATGCCTGCATCCGAAGAACCCCCTGTACACTGAAAACGGCGAGGGATGCGCGGTCTGCAGCACGTGGTGCCGCTTCTGAAAGAGGAGGAGACGGGGAGTGAGATTGTGGGGACGCTCTCAGGACTTCAGAAAAAAACCACTCTGGCTGTGGCGCTTTCTGTCAGCTCTGCTGCTCCCCTGTGACCGCTCTAAATTCGCCCGCTTTCCTCACGGTGTTGGTTTACTTGCAGCATCCATACAGGTCCGTGCGTTCATCCTCCATTGGTTGGTAGAGCCACTACCTGGGCTAGGCCCTAAGGATGCAGAGCACCCGTCTCTGCCCTCCACTGGCACTCTCGATACGACTCGTAGGTGCCCTTTTCCTATGACCCAGCAGTCCCACTGCTGAGTGGGACTGCTAGGTCTCCCACTGCTGAGACTGTTATTTGGTAAAGGATGCCATGATGCACACATCTCCACAAAGATGCAGGTATGAGGAGGCGCACGGCTCCTATCAGGTAAAACCTACTATAAATCCAGTGTTATGCAACAGATTACAAATATTTTTCTAAAGTTCTGGCAACGCAACACCACATAGCTACTAGAAGAACAAGATCAAGCTACATATGCTGACACAGGGAGACCTCTAAAATATGTCAAGTGGGAAAAAAAAAGCAAGAAAAAGCGATAAATGCGTTAAATAAAAAAAAAATTTTTTGGTAGGGGGGATAAGACCCAAGACACTATTTATAGTAGTTCCTTTAGGTGAAAGATTGTACCTTTCTATGCTGTTTGCATTATCTCACCACCAAAATAGAACACTTAAAATTTTTAAAAATGTCAACTGTAGTTAACTTAGCAGGAAGATTCTGGACCATTTTTGTTTCCTTCTTTATTCTTTCCTGTATTTAAATAAAAATCACCGAACAGGGCTTCCCTGGTGGTGCAGTGGTTAAAAATCTGCCTGCCAAGGCAGGGGACACGGGTTTGAGCCCTGGTCCGGGGAAGATCCCACATGCCGTGAAGCAGCTAAGCCCGAGCGCCACAACTACTGAGACTGCGCTCTAGAGCCCGCAAGCCACAACTAGAGAAAACCCGCGCGCAGCAATGAAGACCCAACGCAGCCAAAAATAAAAATTAAAAAAAAAAAAAAAAAAAAAATCACCCAATAAATAATTGTCTTTCAAGATACCCCTGCCTTCAAGGAGCTGGGTTGACGAGGGGCCATCAGTGAAGCCAGGCAGCCCGGTGTGGGTCAGGGCATGGAACCTGGGTTCCTTCAGGTCCTGGCCCTGCCACTCAGCAGTGGCGCAGCCCCGGGGAAGTCGCTGACCCTCCCTAGGCCACAGGTCACTTTTCACCCGTGGACTGGAAGTTAACAGCCGCACCAGCTCAGGAAGATCCCGTGAAGAACAGAAGATGGGTCGTGCGTGCAGAGCATCCCGGGAAGGGATGCAGGCCGGGTGCTCAGCACAGGGTACAGCATATGGGGCAGGCCCCTGAACACGTGAGCTGTGTGCATTATAAAGGACCAGTCAGCCAGCCTCCAGGGAAGGAAAAGACCTCTACATGCTGGAAAGAGGAAGCAGGACATTCAAAGGCAGGCAGGGGAGTGGTGGGGGGTGGGGGGAGAAGTCCAGGTGGTTCAGGGGGCCTAGAGTTCACAGAGGGTGAGAGGCAGGCCGGGGCCATGCCCAGACCCCAGCTCATGAGCCCAGGTCAAGGCCTTCCAAGAAGGCGTCTGAATGCTCTGCTCTGGGCAAGATGAGATGGGGCTGACCTGAGGCTAAGTTGGGCAGGTGGGAGGGGCGCTGAGAGAAGAAAGTCTGTGTAGGACTGGTTGCAGGAGGTGGGGACAGATACAAAGGGTGGAGAGGGGGAAGGAGTAGCCTTGGGCATCCAGAGGCCCAAGTTTAGTGCGGGATGGACGAGGAAAGGAGAATTGGAAAATGTTGCATTTGATGTGCTTCCAGGTCCCTAGTAAGGAAGCAGCTGAATATACAGATCTAGTGCTCAGGAGACACCCCGGGTTAGACACGTGCAACTTGCTTTTCATAATGGTCAATCTACTGGTTTTTTTTTTTTTTGGCTGCGCCATGCATCATGCAGGATCCTAGTTCCCCAACCAGGGATCAAACCCAGGCCCTCTGCAACGGAAGCGCAGGGTCCCAACCGCTGGACCGCCAGGGAAGTCTGGTTTTTAATGGTCAAGCTACTTTAACAACTGTTTACTTTCAAACTGAACCATTATTAAGATTACAGACAGACTGAGTAAGGGCACTTCTGACCACAAACCTCCCTAAGACACAGACTGGAAATCACTCCCACACACACTTCATTACTGAGATAGTCAGATCTCAGCAGTTAGTTCGTTCATGCCAGGTTTTATTCCTACTATTCCCTTCCCGAAAAGAAAAACACCTGAAAACATCCTGTTCATTCACACAGAACCCTTATAGAGAAAGCAGCTCTTCCACCTGACCTACACGCTCCCTTGCTGTTTGCATCCATGTGTATAAAGACACTGGAAGGAGACGTCAGACAGTAAAACCCAGTGCTTACCCCAGGCCAAGAAGAAGCTGAACGGATGGGGACCAGGAGGGGACACCTTAATATCCTTTATTTTCTAACCATGTGAATCTACTACCTTAAAAAAGGAAAAAAGGCCTAAATTACGAAAGGAAGGTAGAACTCCACTTAAGAGAAAACGGAGGAGATAACGGACATGTGAGTCAAGTCTCTAGAGCTGATGGCCGGCTTGGAACCCTGCCACCCTCGCCCGTGGGCTGGGCAGGCCTCCCCACGGGCCCGCCCAGGTGAGCTGGCTGCTCGGATCAGAGTCCGAAGCTCCATTCACCGCAAGCAGGCAAGTGACCTCGCCTCCTTGAACCCCAGGACAAAGCGGGGTCAGCGTATCCCTCCCACCCCCGACAGCCTTTGTCGAGGTCAGGAGAGGTGCTGTGTGAAAAGTGCTGGACTTGCTCCTGACGCCTGTTTGCACATCTCTGATACACCACAAACTACTGCCATGTTGCCTCGGTTCATCCCTTTACCTCACCTATGACGTGTTGATGCTATGATTTCTCCCCCCACCCTCACCGCCCAATTCAGTGCCTCCCAGTAGCCCAAGCTAAACACTCCTCCTTGCCGTCTCCCTCCCTCCCAGCCCCACGCCCCCTCCTCCCCTTGCCAGAGTCTCCTTCACCCCAGCATCACCTCCAGTCCGGTCACAGGCATCCCAGAGAGAAATGCCAGTGCTCAGCACAGAGGGGAGGCAGGACCAGCACGGTTTTAGGACTGGGTTTAAGGGGATGAGGGAGGGCATTCAAGGATGACTTCCGGTTTTTAATCTCAGCAACCAAGTATACGCAGGTGGGTCGGGGGAGGATGCGGTGGGGCGGGCAGAGACTGAAGAGCTGGGTAGGTGTCGGGGACCAGCCACCAGGGCCCAGGTTTAATAATCATCGCTGATGGTGTCTTCACGGGGGGGAGGTTAAATTTGCGATTAAGTGGAACTCTTCCTATTTTCCATACACCCTCGAACTTGTTGAAAGCAACAGACTGACCTCCCTCATCATTTACTGCATCGTTTGTTACGTGAATGGAACCTGGGGACATGTGTATCTTTCTGTGTATGCAGCAAGTTTATGCCAGCGTTACCAACTGCATCTAAGCAGAAGTTGGCCAGCTGCTCTCCTCATACACAACTAATCATTTCGTCTGAGCTCTGTTCAATTTTCTTTCTTTCCTTTTTTTTTTTGGCTGCGCTGTGCGGCATGCAGGATCTTAGTTCCCTGACCAGGGATGGAACCTGTGCCCCTGCGTTGGCAGCACGGAGTCTTAACCCCTGGACCGCCAGGGAAGTCCCTGAATTCTGTTCAATTTTCGATGGGAAACCTAATCCTAATTATCACAGTTTTAAGGAAAAATAAGCTTCATTTTATGACGTGGATTTTCTAGGACCACATAAAGGGATTCCTAGAATTCTCTAACCTGTTTAAAAAAAAAAAAAACAAAAAAAAACAAACAAACCCCAAAACATACCCTATCAATGGCACTGCCTTTCTTCTGAGCATAAGAGCCCCAGAGCAGGAAGACAAGGCCGTTCGAGTTCTGATTGAGCCAGGACACAACAGCATCGGTGAACTGCTCCCAACCTCTCTCTTTATGAGAATTGGCCTGATGCGCCCGGACGGTGAGGACGGCGTTGAGCAGGAGAACACCTGCGAGCACACAGCGAAGAAGCAGGTTCAAGGGAAGCTGAAATGTGGAATCTAAAGTTCGACACAAATGAACATATCTACGAAACAGAAACAGACTCACAGATAATAGAGGACGGACTTGTGCTTGTCACGGGGGGGGGATGAGGGAGGGATGGACTGGAAGTTTGGGGTTAACAGATGCAAACTATTATATATAGGATGTATGGCACAGGGAACTCTTCAATATCCTGTGATAAACCATAATGAAAAAGAATATGTATATATATAACGGAATCACTTTGCTGTACGGCAGGAATTAACATTGTACATCAACTACACTTCAATAAAATTAAAAGAAAAAACAAGGGGGAGGCTGAAGCGAGTTGGCCTAAACACCCAATAATGGGCTCAACACATGACGAAACCACCCCGAGATGGAAGCTGGTGCAGCCACCTGAAATCAGGTGGTGGAGAAAGCATTAGGACATGACCAGCTGGTGCCTCTGTGAGAGATTCATTTTCACCTCTGCACTTTCAAGACCGAACTTCTGAGTTTGCAACAGTGACCGTGCATTATATCCATCATCAGAAAGAATTGTTTAAAAAAATATACCCCGGGCTTCCCTGGTGGCGCAGTGGTTGAGAGTCCACCTGCCGATGCAGGGGACGCGGGTTCGTGCCCCGGTCCGGGAAGATCCCACATGCCGCGGAGCGGCTGGGCCCGTGAGCCGTGGCCGCTGAGCCTGTGCGTCCGGAGCCTGTGCTCCGCAACGGGAGAGGCCACAGCAGTGAGAGGCCCGCGTACCGCAAAAAAAAAAACACAAAAACCCTAACTGATATGAAATAACCCTGGAAAGTAACACAAGGAGGCCAAGACGTTTCACTGAAACAAAAATCTCACTGCAAGAAAAGAGTAGATATTCTTTCCTTATCCTGATTATAGTTTGTTAAAAAAGGAGAAAGAAGTCCCACAGATAGATATTAAACACACACAACATAACCCGTGTGTCGAAATGAGAAAACTTGAGGCCACCTTCTGAATGGTCGAAGTTGAGTGGCTCAACGTGACGAGGGACCAACTTTTCCCTTTCATACTATGATTAAAACATGAAAAACACTGGCTGCAGGATAAAAGCGAGATACATTTTTTTCCCACTAGATTACTGGTTTATTACAAAGGATATTAAAGGATGTAGTCAAGTCAGATGAAGAGGTGCAAAGGGCAAGATAGAGGGAAAGGGCAAGTGGCTTCCATGCCCTCTCTCAGCTTGCCTCTCTCTCCAATCTCCATGTGTGCACCAACCCAGCTCTCCAAATGTCATCCTTTGGGGGTTGTATGGAGGCTTCATTACATAAGCACGGTTGATTAAATCACTGGCCGCCGACAATGGATTCAGCCTCCAGCCCATCTCCTCCCCCTGGATATCAGGGCGTGGTGAGATACATGCTTTGACTTACATGAACTTAGCCATTTTATTAGAGCTCTCTGGTTCTTCATGGGTATCTTTTAAAAATATAAGCAAGCCAGACAGAAAAGACAGTTGAAATCCATCCAAAACACATCTAGCAGTGGCTGGTTTACCTTGCCTGGCCCATCCGGATAAATCTCCATGACCAGGATGAACAAAACCATCTATGTCTGTAGACAGCTCTTTATAAATGTTTTCCAAACTGAAAGCAAGCCAGAAGAAAAACAAACAAAAAAAACCAGAATCTTAAGCACAATTCAGAAAGTTCAGGACCCTCCAGCACACACGCGAGTTAGTCTGCAAAGCCAGCCCTCGGGGCGGACAACAGGACGCACTGCATTGATTCACGGGAAACACTGCCCTTCCTCGAGACAGGCACACCTGCCAAACGCCTTTACTTCGGTCAGTGCTTGGGTTTAAAGAAGAGAACTTTGGAAAACCTAAGCAAATTAGCCCAGGAGTTACCACCCCACTCCCAAGTGATGGATTTAGTTTATACCTTTAATGTTCATTATATTTGTAAATGATATGTAAAATCCTCCAAAGCAGGGGTTCTTAACCAGGGGTGATGTGGCCCCACAGGGACTGCTGGAAACGTCTGAAGACATTTTTCATTGTCACAAATGGGGGGGGGAGGCGCGCGTGCTGCTGGCATCTCGAGGCCAGGGGTGCTTCTAAACATTCTACCACGCACACGGCAGCCCCCCGACCACAGAGACCCAGCCCCACATGTCAGCAGTGCAGAAACTGAGAAATCCTGCTCTAAAGGCTAGTGACGGTCCCACAAACAGGTGCACCTGTAATTTGAAAGTGATCACGATTGGAGCTGAGCCACCTGTAAAGCCTGCGTACCTGGGCGGAGGTGGCACGGGCCTTTGAACACTAAAGCAGAGCCCATGAGCTTGATTGGGTCCGTGATATGGATCCTGTCCCAGGATGACAACCTTCACCTGTGAACACCAGATGACGAGGATCAAACACTATAGTACAGGCAGTCTGAACGGACACCTGGCTGGCTGATAACTTATACAAAGGAGCACTATGAGGACAAGGGCAGGCCCCCCTCCCGGCCCAACTAAGAGCCCCCAGAAGGGAGCAGGTGACTTGGCACCATCACTTTGCATTACCCAGTTATCCTTCCCTCAGTCACCTGCTGCAGTGCCCCCTCCCTTCTCTGACCCACGTTGTTTGAAACAAGCTGGGGTCAACTTTGCTTTCATCCCCTTCATTTTTCAAATTACAAAAGGAAATACGCCCTTGTCACAAGTACGACCATCCGGAAACATATCAAGATCTCCCGGTTATCCCTACCCCGTCCTGATTCAACCATTTATAATCACCTATTGATATATAATTAGGGTCACTGTACTCATCACCCTACATTTTTGTGTTTCTCACATCATACACTGTAGGCCTCCTTTAAGTCAACAGAGCTCTGTTGATGGGCAGTCAGCTGGTTTCCCAGTTTTTTCCCTTAAAAAAATAACGCAGTAGACATCCTACTACATGTATCTTTACATACTGCTGCTTTCATTTCTATGGAATAGATTCAGAAGAGTGGAGTTGTTGGTCACAGTATAAGTGTATTTAAAATTTTCATCGACATATGCCAAATTGCTTTCCACGAGTTGAAGAAACTCCAGTTGCCCACCAGCAGCATATGAAGGAGCCTGTTCCCCTGGACAGGTACACTGCAGAGATACTGTGGGTTTAGCTCCAGACTGTCTCATTAAGCAAACATCGCAATAAAACAAGTGACGTCAATTTTTTGGTTTCCTAGTGCATACACGATATGGTAGTCTATTAAGTGTGCAATTGCATGTCCAAAAAAAGTACGTATCTTAATTAGAAAGTACTTTAGGGCTTCCCTGGTGGCGCAGTGGTTGCGCGTCCGCCTGCCGGTGCAGGGGAACCGGGTTCGCGCCCCGGTCTGGGAGGATCCCACATGCCGCGGAGCGGCTGGGCCCGTGAGCCATGGCCGCTGAGCCTGCGCGTCCGGAGCCTGTGCTCCGCAACGGGAGAGGCCACAACAGAGGAAGGCCCGCATACCACCAAAAAAAAAAAAAAAAAAAAGTACTTTATTGCTAAAAAATGCTAACCATCATTTGACAATGAAAGGTTGCCACAAACCTTTGATTTGTAAAAATCGCAGGATCTGCGAAGCGCAATAAAACAAGGTCTGCCTGTGTCCTCTTAAGGGATGGAACCAGAGGAGAATGAGGTCCCTGTCACTGTCAGTGGTGTAAAAATACTACTAGGCCTTTTGATCGGGTGCCCGCCCACCCACGCCTCTTCATTCCCACACTTCTGCCATGTTCCTTCTTAAGACTCTCCTTCCGTAGCCAACATACACTTTATCCTTCAAAATACAGCTTCAGACGTTCCCACAATCAGGCAGCTTTCATGGGCCTCTCCGTTCCTCCGGTTGGTACTCGCACTGCCCCTGGCATATTCCCCAACATGAAGCAACCTGTCCGAGCAGGGAAGCTTTCCGGTTCTGGTCCTGGATAAGGACCTCAGAGGAGCCAGGTAACATCCCCGACCCTCCACGTGCTCATTGGCAAAGAAGCCCCACTGGGCCATCTGATCCTCAGAAGTCTCAATGCACTTTTCTTAGTCTTTCTTTACCATATTGCTCATTGGTACTCAAAACAGGACATACTTCAAACAAGGGGCAAACTAGTACTGAATTTAATAGGACTTTTATTTTTTTTTTTAACTTTATAAACAAGGAGGTATGTTCGAAGTGCTTGCTCTAAAATGAAAACTGTGAAGTCTGCTAAGTATTAGGAGTGTCAGCCTTATCACACGATGGCTTCTTCAACAATTTCGCTTCTCTTTGATTTAACAGGTACTTATTAAACCACGGGATTCCTACCCTCAGCTTACAAAATCAGTAAGGCAAAAGGAGAACAAAAAAATGGAACACCTCCAATGCAAGCAGATACTAAAAACCCACATCACAAAGGAAACCCACATCACAAATATAGTGGAGGACAGGCCTCCTTCCGGGAGGTGCCAGAGATGCATCTAGTTGGTTTTCAAAAGACAGAAGTGAGGAGAGGGTCACCGCCCCGTCCAGCTCCAAAGGAGGAGAATGGAAGGTGGAGGTGAGGCTGGGAAGCAGGAGGAGGCCGTATTCACCCTCAGCTTTCATAGTTTACACCGTGGGAAGCCACAAACAAGCTTCTGACAGCGAGCAGCCATTGCATACATTGAACCAAAGCAAAGGAATGTGTTAACAGGAGATGTGTTCAGGCCAGAAGTCAGGAGTTTGAAAGCATCAGCTGTAAAGGATGGTGTGGTCAGACAGAAAGAACACTGAGCTGCAAGTCAAGGTGGGACCGCCGACAACCACTTGAAAAAGACTTAACTGCTTCGTGCCTCAGTTTCCTCACCACCACACTTTACCTCTCACGGGCATGGGGTCGGTTTAAGGTTAAAATAAAATACAAGTGAGAGCATACAGACCCACGGTTTACGTACATACTTTTCTTTTTTTGCTATATGAATGGCACACAGTAAAAGTTAAACAGGGTACATACAGGCTAAAATACAGCCCGCCAAACCTCACAATTTCAGTATTTTATTTATTACTTAATTATGGGCAGTGGCTTAACTCCAGTGTCCCTAATTTAAAAACACCATTTGAGTCCTACTCCGCTTTTAGTAAAATTCATCCACAACGTGTACTTACATCTCTTATGTCACACATTTGGGTCCATGTGAAGACCTGCTCCGGGGGTGGGTAAACGGTGTAATGTTTTCTTTCTTCTGCAACAAATCCCATAAGCTGATGGAAAGATAAACTAGATTTACAATCAGATTCTCACTGGAAAGCATAAGAATTCAATAAGAAAGCTTCTAATGCAAGCTACTGGAAGAGCTCTTAGCTAGCTCTTTGCCAAGTTTTATATCCAAATTCTGCGTAAAAATCAAAACAGTTCCCCTCCCGACATTTTAATTCCCTTCCCCTTTCTTTGGGCTGGGTCAAAGTTGATTGGCCTGGCAGCCTTGATTTCCTGCGGGCGCCAACCCCGCCCTCTTTTTTTTAAAGGGCAGGTTTCATTCAGTCGGGTTTGTGGTTTACCAGGCCACTCTTTCCTAGGGAGCAGACTAAACAAACGGGTTAAAAGAAGCTATGATATCACCTCATAGTCTTTTAAGACTCTTAAACCGGGCAGATTCAAAACATCATGGCTGTATGTTGAAGGAGGGAAAGTAGCAGCTCACGAAAGCAATATCCTATAAACGTGGGCTTGGCCTGCTATATTTACAAGTGCCCGCAGTCTCCAACTTTACCTTAATAAAATATGGTTTCCCGAACTCCCCGCTGAGGTGCTTCTTCCAACTCTCACCAAAACCTACAGGCACATTGCGCGCTGCGAGTCTGAGCAGCGCGGCGGCCTTGTTCCTCTGGATGCGGATCAACTGCTCGGGGCTCAGTGGAGACGAGGGCGGCGTGCCGGGGTCCTCCTGCCCGGCCCGGATCTTCTTGGCGGGGCTGGCCTGCAAGTGGTCCCCGCAGAAACGGGTCACGAGCCGCAGCAGGCCTCTCGCGGGAGCCCGCAGCTTCCGTCCCCAACCCAACAGCCCAGGGTAGAAGACACCCATTCTTGGGGTTTCAGCCCCGCTCGGCAGGTCCGTACAAACCGGACTCTGGAAACCCAGGGCTGATCCCAGTCCGGCATCAACAGGCCGCTGCCCCAAATTTCGAGTTTGGTACCAAAACAGGGCAGGAAAAAGGTCTGTGAGCAACGCCCGCAGCGCCTCGCTAGGGGTTCGCGGAGAAGCGGCCCAGCACCCAGGGCCCCGCCCCGCGGGTCCCGCCACTAGCGTCCCCACGTGGTCTTTTCGCGGCAAAACCCCTCCCCTCCAGGACCCACCCCCCCTCCCTCTTCTGATTGGAGGGTGGGCCGGCCCCCTCGCCTCTGATTGGCGCCGTGGGCCCCGAGGTTCGCCTCCATTGGCTGACCCCTCAGCATGGCCGCCGATGGGGCGCCAAGGCGGCTGTTTTGAACACGTGGAGGCCCCAGTTTACCCAGTCAGCCCCATGTTCTTGCAACTCCTAGGTCGCGCGGGGTCCACCGCCCTCCTCGCCCTCTTCGCCCTCCTCACCCTCCCTTCCCCCTGACCCCCGGCCCCACGAGCGGTCCCCGCCGCGCCTTACCGCCGCATTCCCGCTCTCAGCTACCGCCGCCACGCCGTTCCACTGCTCCGCCGGCCCGGAGCTGCAGGCACGTCGCTTCCTGGCGGGGTTCGGGGAGAAGAAGGAGTAGAGGGTCTTCTGGCCAATCATCCTGGAGCCGAGGAGGGAGCGAACGCGCGCTGCCCGGGGACCCGCGAGCTTGGCGCCAGCTGCGGCGGTCAGCAATTGGCGCCAAGCAACCCGCGCATGCTCCGACCGGGGGGCGTGTGTGAGCGAGGGGGCCGCGGAGGGCCTAGTGCGCATGTGTGGGAGGGGCCGCTGGGCAAGGTCCCTGGGGCGACGTGGGGCTCAGAACGGTTTTTAGAGAGGACAGGTCCTTTCCTTGGGTCGGTTCACTCGGATGTTTACTCTTTCATTCATTATTCTCACCCATCATACCTCTGCCTTGGGCAAGTCCCTCCACCTCTCAGCCGGTGAAAGAACTTAAAAGTACCCGCCCCGTAGAGTTTTTTGTGGGAGTGAAATTAGCTTTAAAATAGTAATTGTTTTGCTTTTAGTTGTCCAATTTTCACAACCTGTTTTACTGACGACAAACTAAGGCCTAGAGGCCTAACCTGTAAGGTTTGGGGGAGACTTTAACAGAGGTCATAAAGGTTAAACTCCAAACTAGCCATCCTCTGAAAGACATCCCCATACACCTGGGATTCTTCTCTCCCTCCCTCCCCACATCCAAACTATGGACAGGTCCTCGAGGGCCTATCTCCATAATAAAGCCCAAATTCAAAGGCTGCTCTCAGTCTCTTGTCTACTAACTACAATCCCAGCGGGTCTTCTCTTTTCCTACCTAATCATCTTTTTGAAATGTAAATTACACCATAATAATCCCCAGGTTAAAATCCTATAGTTTCCAAACATGTTTGGAATAAAATCTTTGCTTCTGCATACATACAGATGGTCAACAGGCACATGAAAATATGCTCAACATCTCTAATTATTAGAGAAATGCAAATTAAAACTACAATGAGGTATCACCTCACACCAGTCAGAAAGGCCATCTACAAGTAGTAAATGCTGGAGATGGTGTGGAGAAAAAGGACCCCTCCTACAGTGTTGGTGGGAATGTAAATTGGTGCAGCCACTGTGGAGACCAGTATGGAGGTTCCCTAAACAAACTAAAAATAGAGTTATCATGTGATCCAACAATCCCAGTCCTGGGCATATATAGGGACAAAACTCTAATTCGAAAAGGTATATGCACCCCAATGTTCATAGCAGCACTATTTACAATAGCCAAGACATGGAAGCAACCTAAACGTCCATTGACAGATAAATGGATAAAGAAGATGTGGTATATACACACAGTGGAATATTAGCCGTAACAAAGAACGAAATAATGCCATTTGCAGCAACATGGATGGACCTAGAGATTATCATACTGAGTGAAGTCAGAGAAAGACAAATATCATGATATCACATATATGTGGAATCTAAAAACATGATACAAATAAACGTGTTTACCAAACAGAAATAGACTCACAGACATAGAAAACAAATTTACGGTTACCAGAGGGGATGGGGCAGAGATAAATTAGGAGTTTGGGATTAACCTATACACAGTACTATATATGAAATAGATAAACAACAAGGATCTACTGTATAGCACAGGGAACTATATTCAATGGAACCTATGATGGAAAATAATCTGAAAAAAGAATACGTTTATATATTGAATATATGCATATGTATGTATATATAACTGAGTCACTTTGCAGTACACCTGAAACTAACACAACATTGTAAATTAACTATACTTCAACTTTTAAAAATGGTGTCTAAAAAAAATCCCTGCTTCGTACCAGTTGGCAAGGCTGCTTCGCCCTCTCACAGAAGCCCAGCTGCTGTGACATGATGAGTCTGGTTCTCAGCACGGTCACCAGGCATACCCAGCTGTCCCTTGTGTGGTCTTACACCTTGCACGCACTGTTCCCCTGCCTGGAAAACCTCAGGTCTCAGCTCAAGACCCTGCCTCTGGAGGGCCTTCTCCTCCTGCCCCACTTTCTAGCAGGTCACTCTCTTTATAGCTTCTGTACTATCTAAGATGATCTTATTGGGACTTTCCTGGAGGTCCAGTGGTTAAGACTCTGCGCTTCCACTGCAGGGCACGCGAGTTTGATCCCCGGTCGAGGAACTAAGATCCCGCATGCCTTGTGGTGTGGCCAAAATAAAATAAAATAATCTTATTTATTCTCTCCTTGTTTATTTCTGTCTCCATCTCCAACATGTAACCTGGGTGAGGGCAGGGACTTGACCCTTGTTACTGCTGTGTTCCAGCACCTAGGACAAGAAGCTTGATGTGTAAGAAGAAAAGATGCTCATAGTTTAAAATTATTTTTAAAATAAGAAAATAAAAGCCACTTTGAAAAAGTTTGGCAGCTTTGTATAAAGTGACACATACTCTTACCATGTGCCCCTGCGATCCCACTCCTACATATTTACCCAAGTGAAATTGGAATCTATATTCACAGGAGAGCTTGTACATGAATAGATATAGTGACCTTATTTGTATTTTCCCCAAACTGGAAACAACCCAAATGCCCCTCAAGTGGCAAGTGGGCGGACAAATTGTAGGGCATGAGTACAAGGGCAGCTTACTCAGCAATAAAAAGGAATAAACTGATACGAACAACATGGATACATCTTAAAAGCATTAGGCTAAGTGAAAGAAGCCAGACACAGCCTATATATTGTATCATTTCATTCACAAGAAATTCTGGAAAAGGTAAAACTCTAGGGACAGAAAACACATCAGTGGTTGCCAGGGGCTGGGTAAGGGGGCGAGTTGATAACTAGGAGACTTGGGAGAATTTTATGGGATGATGGAATTCTAGATCTTGATTGTGGTGTGGTCACACAACTGTCAAAATTTGCAGAGCTGGACGCTAAGAAGATTCAAAACAAAGCCCCCAACCTTTTTTCATTCCACTGGCCAAGAGAGAGAGTAAATAAAAATTGGTGATAATGAAAGCTGACATCTGTTTGAAGCACAGAAGCCCTTCTCACACATCCTCTCATTTACTCCTCATGGTGTTCTCATGGCATAGGTTTTGTAGTCCCCACTGTTTAGAGAAGGCAGTTCAAGCCCAGAGGGGTTAAGTGACCTGTAGGAGCCACACAGCTACAGTTGAGGAGACAGAAATGGAAGTTACGGGGTCTGATTGCAGAATTCGTGCTCCTATCTGCGACTATATGCTGGTTGGCCCAACTCCTTGTCAGCAAAGGAAATTAATCCCCCGGGAGAGATGATACCGAACAACAGCTTGCAACGCGCCCGGAGGGCCAACAGGTGGCGCCCGGAGGCCGCCCACCGCTTTGTTTTGCAGATTTGCCTGGATTTTCTCCAGTTCGCGGCTGAAATCTACCCGGAAGCAGTTCTATAGAGGGGGTAAGTGTTTCCTCTTTCCCGCAGGACCTTTCTAGAGTGTCTGGGAGAAGCGGAGTTTCGCGGGAGCTGAGATTTTTAAAGAGAACCCTCGGCACCGCCCACCCCCCGCACGTGTTACAATTCTTATTTTCTATCAGAATTCGTCGTGCTGGTGTATGACCACGTTTAACCTTTGTTACATTTAGATTCAGAATCAAGTCCGTGTAAGGATCGCAGTACTTAACCTGTTTTAATACTTGTGTGGGAGGCCGGCCAGTTATCTACCCCCCACCCCCCAGCCTGTCCTTTGCAGGGTGGAAGGGAGAGAGAGACATGCTTTTCTGGGTGACTTTGAGCAAACCTCTCCCCCTCTCAGTGTGTCAGTTTCCCCATATGTAAAGTGAGGGTTTGGGTTGCAAGTTTCCAAGTTTGCCATTGGCGTGCGAATTCCGGGGGTGGGTGTTTCTTTAAAAATTCGGATGTTTGCGGGTGGAGGGCAGGCGTACGTGGGTTTTGCAAGCTAGGCAGCTGATTCTAATACCTACCCAGGTGTGGGAGGGATCCTTCCAGCTTTAACCTCCTCTTACTTCCTTTATAGGACATAGTGTTAAACCTTAAAATGGAAACTTAAAAACTGGAGGAATGCCACTGTGAGACCACTTTGCAGAGTGGATTTTGGCATTTGGGACAGAGCCTGGGCAATCTCTCTCTCTCTCTCTTGGCCTGGCCACTGGCTACCAGGTGTTTGCTTTGTGGAGACTAGATGGACAGATTCCTGGTGAAGGGGGCTGTCAGGGGCCTTATGGGAAAGAGGGAGCAAGGGCAGACCGGAGGAGGCCCAGCAGGGTTGGCAAAAGACGAGGAGACCAGCAGGAAAAAGCCCAGGAGAGCAGCCCCGGGGAATGGAGTGCACTCGGCAGGCCTCAGCTGGAGGCACATTGGAGCCGAGGGCCTGGACTGCGATTACACAGTCCTGTTTGGCAAAGCCGAAGCAGATGAGATTTTCCAAGAGTTGGAGAAAGAAGTGGAATATTTTACAGGTAAGCAGGGGACGGTGGGGTGTGTGTGGAAGGCTTGTTGGATAAAACTAGTGGTCCATGTTTAGGGAAATCTGAACCCGGGAGCCATTAATTACGGATGAGTTTGTTAATTGACTCAACACATATTCCGGGCACCTCTGGGCCAAGCAACTTGCTGGGTGCTTGGGATACAGACTTAATAACAGGGATCTCCTGTCCACTGAGAGCGGAGAGATGGTAAATTACCAGGTGATTCCTACGCACGAGGTTCTCAGCATCACCTGGAGGATTTTGTTGCTTGTGAGAACACCATTGCTAGCCCTGCCCCTGCGGTCTAGTGTCTAGAGTTTCCGGGTGCTACAGATGATGCTGATCCGGGGACCACACACACAGAACCGCTGCAAGGTGGCAGGGCACGGGGACGGCGAGACGTAGAAATGCCCACAGGAGACCCAGCCTCCATCCTGAGCGGCGTTAGCGCCATCTTCCATCGATGCCCACGCCCTTTGTCCCCACAGCTGGCAAAATCACCGTGCTAGCGTGTAACCTAACTTCATTTTGCTCCAATTTCAGCCTCTGTATTACGGGTCTAGTGAGCAATTAAGTTAGGGTGTTTTTATAAAAAACTTGGACCAAGTGTCGGACAAGAATCACTGTCCTCACATGAACGTTTTGGGCGAGCCACGATGACTTTTGAGGAGGGGGTCCCCGGTCGGGGTATTAGAGGTCATTCCTGTTTTACTTCCTTTTCTGAATACTCAGGGAGTGAGTGTGGATTGTCTGAGGCGCTGCCATGTTTCCCCTGCACAGGTGCGCTGGCCAGGGTCCAGGTGTTTGGGAAGTGGCACAACGTCCCAAGGAAGCAGGCGACATACGGTGATGCTGGGCTGGCCTACACCTTTTCAGGCCTTACTCTGTCTCCAAAGCCCTGGGTCCCTGTCCTAGAGCGCATCCGGGATCGCGTTTCTGTAGTGACTGGACAGACCTTCAACTTCGTGCTTGTGAACAGGTGACACCCTAACTTGTTTTTACCTTTTACTTTTTAGGACAGTGGACTTGAATTTTATAAATCTCCTGTCTCTTCCAGAAAGAAGAGTTTAGGATTCCACCGTACTTTTCTCATTTGTACAACAAATAATTCTTCAGTGTAGTTAGGGGCGTGGTAGTGGAACACAAGCAATTAGTCTTTATGGAGCTCTTAACCATGGCGGGAGTGAGAGGCCGCAAACTGATGAACAGGTGAACAAGATAACTTCAGACGATGATATAAGCGTCTCGTAGAAAATTAAACGGGCTGATCTAAGAACGGCTGGGAGGAAGGAGTCTGGGTTGCTCAGCAGCAGCCCTCTTGATGCTTTGGGCCAGATAATCCTCTTTCTGGGGCTGACCTGCGCGTTGCAGGACATTGGACAGCTTCCCTAGCCTCCACCCACCAGATGCCAGTACCACCCTGTGAATGAAAAATGTTGCCTGCCATATCATCCAACAAAGGATGCTGGGCCATCAAGCCACTGTAGCCCTGAGGGAACTCAGGATGGAGACATACCCATTGCCAAGCCCTCAGCCTCGGCAGCCACCCCCAGTGGTGCCCCCTGAGGGGACTCAGGATGGGAAAGAACAGGATACTGGCCCCAGAGAGCTGAGGTGCATCGCAAAGGAATGATTTCAGCGAGCCCGGACTGTCCCATACACAGAAAAGCACTAAATTCCTTAGCTCGAGATGTCTGGTGTTCTTTTAATTATCAGTAATTATCTTGACGTTCCAACGGCCGTGTTTTGTCGGCTCCCCCCTTACCTCTTCGGAACAGTCCCCCAGAGCTGGCTGAGAGGCTGCCTCCTGGGCTTCAGTCCTCGGTTTTGTCCGCGGAATGAAACATAACTCTCAGCTTTTAGACGGTGCATTTTTTTCAGGGGTCCCTTTGGTCAGAGCAACCAGAATGTCTCCAGACATCGCCTAGTGCCCCCTGGGGGGCAGAGTCACCGTGGTTGAGAGCTCTGGGTTTAAGGGAAGATGGTTAGGGGAGGGTTCACGGAGGGGTGACGTTCGAGCTGACACCTAAACCGAGAGAGGGTGGGAGCCACACAGGCACCTGGAGGGAGAGCACAGGGAGCTTGGGTGTCTCGAGCGGAGATCCCGCTGGCGCTGCCGGAAAGCAGTGAATGAGGGAAAGCGGGGTGAGCTCAGAGGCCGGCAGGGGCCAGACTGGGCGAGGAATGCGGGTTTTATGGTAAGTGTGGGGAGAAACCGTCTTAAGCGATGAAGGTTTATACATAACGAACCCTGCAGGAGAACTCTTAAGACTGGTGTTTGGCCTCTATTGGTGTGCTTTGTTTGTTTGTTTGTTTTTTCCTGGCCATGCCACGTGGCTTGTGAGATCTTAGTTTCCTGACCAGGGATCAAACCTGGGCCCCCTGAAGCGGAAGCGCAGACTCCTAACCATTGAACGGCCAGGGAATTCCCTATCGGTTTTAAAGCGTGTGATCAAAGAGGGCTGATAACAAAGTGAAAGGCTTGCCTCATCTGTGGACTAGATACAGCCCTCCAGCCCCAGCAGAAACCTGTGCTTGTGGCACTGTTTCCCTGCAGGCAAACGAGGGCTCTGGGTGTGGGCACGTTTCCACAGAGGGCTGTTCTGTGAACTCTGCTTGTTTTCTCACTGCAGGTACAAAGACGGCCGCGACCACATTGGTGAGCACAGAGATGATGAGAGAGAACTGGCTCCTGGGAGCCCCATCGCCTCTGTCTCCTTTGGGGCTTGCAGAGACTTCTTCTTCCGGCATAAGGATTCCCGGGGGAAGCACCCCTCCCGGAGGCTGGGGGTGGTCAGGCTCCAGCTGGCCCATGGAAGCTTACTGATGATGAACCACCCAACCAACACTCACTGGTACCACAGTCTCCCCGTCCGAAAGAAGATTCTGGCTCCCCGGGTCAACCTGACATTTCGGAAAATCCTGCCTATTACGAAGTAAAAACGTTTTTAACAGCTAGTACTTCTGTTAGCTCCTTCCTTCTCTACTCCAAGAGGGAGCTGGCATTTCCTTTACCAACAGGGAACATGGAAAAGGTTTAACCCAAGCGCAGGGCTTCTTACATACAGTGCTGAACTCAGAAAGAGGATGTTTGTATCGAGTCGGTGAATTATGAAAGAATACCGGTTGATTTCTTTCCTAACAAAACGATTCTTTTATTGCTATAATACACAGCAGATACAAAAGGTACCTTCAGCAAAAACATAAATCAGCAGTTATTACGGCATAAACTATGAGTTTAACTTAGGTTTTTGCAAAAAGAAGCGACTTTGTAAATAACCTAAAGCTAGAAGTAAGAGTATTTGGGGGCTACTTAATGCCTAATGATTTACCAAAAATGAGAAAGTCGCCTGTAAGTCAGGGGAAGAGACTTTGCACGGAGATCATTCACATTTACAGCCGTGGCTCAATCCCTCCGACCAAAGATCTGCCTACAACTGAACGCTAAAAGGATGAGCCCCGTTCATGCCCGGCATCTCTCTTTAATGGCAGATTGCAGAGCGTAAGCGGCGGCAGAGCAGCAGCTGCTCAAAGCTACAACTTTGCCAGGCAGGTTAAGGTCACGTGATTGAGCATTTGTTTCCCCCAGACGCGGGTACCACGGGGACGTGCCTTTCACCGTCAAAGCCGGGGTCTGTGAGGAGTCAGGAAGGGACGTCTGCCGTGAACAGACCAGAAGCTTTGTGCGGCTGCTTTCTCCCTGAGGTGTGTGGCCTGGAGAACTTCACAGTCCGTTCCGTCAATAGCGAGAGTTCCGAGTCCTCAGGATCACCTGGGCCTCTAGCGCGCTTTCAGCTGACACCAAGGCCTTGTCTGGAAGTGTCTGCCAGCTGGTCCCCACCAGGGGAAGCACAGTCCCCAGCCTGACCTCAGGTGACCTTTTGGACGCGTCTGATTCCAAATCTTATCTCTGAAGAGTCAGTCTGCATTTGTTTTTTGTTTTAAATAAAAGAGCCTAGCTAAAACATAGATACCCCTGTGTCATGAAAATTCCTTCGGCCCTGGGCTGCCTTCATTAGACTTACCTGAAGAGAGGGGAGGATGCCCAGGAGAGGCCTTTTGTATGAGGCTACTGGAAACGAATACATTTAGAATATGGACCTAGAACAGAATGACAGTACTAGATATCAGCCATAATTTTATGTTCAAAAAGTTTTTTTAAACTTCTTTTTTGTGGGAAGGCTGGACTTGGATGGTCATGGAATCTAACTCATCACTTTACAGATGAGGAAACTGAGGTCCAGAGAGGCAGCAGCCCCAAGGTCAGTGCCCGTCTTTCAGAATCCAGCTCTCAAATGGAGGCCAGGATTGTCTTTCTCACACAGCCCCCGGCTCCACCTGTAAACCTCAGGAGCTCTTCATGGGCAATAAATCAATAGATGAGAATAGCTGTCCACCGTGGGGTCCTTGTGTGAGAAAGGGTTTTCTACAGAGCGGAGGAGTCGTAGGTGTGGCACACAGGCCACCGAGTTCTGGCTGTTCACACAGTTTTATAATAGGCGATAATCACACCTCGGAGTCCAGGATACAGAAGATAACGGCAAAGAGAAAGCTGGTCACTTGTAACTGACAAAGTAGAGAAAGAATTTCCCCGAGGGGCAGATTTGGCAAATGAGCTTTTACTACATATAAAGAATCGAAAGGTTAGAAAAAGACATATAAAAACGGAAGGTGGGTGTGCATCAGGCGTCTTTCAACTGTGCTGTTGCTCTCCATTCGGTAAGTTTGGAAGGTACAGAGCTTTTCAAAAATTGTTTATATGATTCCCAGATGAGGTGTATTTTCCGGAAGGGACATGCTACAAAAGCAATTGAGAGTGAAAGGCACTTTTTCTTCGAAGTTGTTGCCTTTAATAATTTCACTAATTCAACCATCTTTATGGGACTGCTTATTAAAAATAAAAGATCTATGCTGAAACGTTGGAGGATCAGACAAAGTTAACTCCCCTCTGAGAACACCTAATGTATCAGAATCTAAAAAAGGTGGCTTCTGGAGTCTGGCTTCCTTTAATTACCTGGATCAGGTGAGTGACAAGACGCGCTCTAGACGCGATGACTGTTTTCCTAGCCCGGCACCGCCGCCCTGGTGCGCACGGGCAGAGCTGTGCGGGGAGCCTGACCTCGTGTGAATCGGGGCCACCAGCTCCTGTGTGGAGCCTGCTCTTAGAACATGCCAGAAGGCTGCAGGACTCTAGTGGGGCTGCTTGCACGTACACGCCACAGCACACACACACGCACACATACACACACAGCTTGGACGGAGCCATCAGCTCTAGCTTCGGGGCCAGGGCAGAGTCATTCTTCAGACTTGCACTCCTGACTCTGGTGCTGCATCTTGGAAAGAACACGCTCGTAAAACAGCAGGTAGGCGCTGGAGGACAGCACCTCCTGCAGGCTGGCCTTGCGGACGGTGTCATCAGAAATCCACAGCCACTGGTTGCTGGTGGAGAGAGGGTTCTTGGCCGAAGGCGGGGACCGTCGGTAGGTCACGAAGTGTCCCGAGTGCATGTCTCCGTGGTGGACAACAACTGCCACCAGCTGGAAGAGGTACGTGGAGGAGCTGAATGGTAGGAACAAATGCCAGTGGTTTACAAATAAAACAAGGAAGGTTTAGAGGCCAAAGCAAAGAGTAAAACATCCTAGATGTTCAGCCATAGGGCACTGACACAACGGTACAGCTATACAACTGAATACTGTGCAACCACTGAAACAGAGACCTGTATTTACCGGCCTGGTAAACTGTCCATTCTGTGAGCGTATGTATGTTGTGTAGTATATGCGCGCGCGGGCGAGTATATGCGCGCGCACACACACACACACACACACACACACACCCCTTTACAGAGTGGAAGACAAAGATTTAACTGGTGATCTATCTTTAGGTGGTGTCCCCAAAATTTTTAAAATTTCTTTCTTTATATTCTGTGTACATACTTTCATACATATGTACATGTATACACATATACACGTAACATTTACATTTCATGGACTTTATAATTCTTATTTTTAAAGCCATCCATGAATGAGGCATATGCATCTAAAAAGTGGCTCACCTGTAGTCAGGAACAGCTGGGAGGGGGAAGGGCATCGGGGTAGGCAGCGTGGGCAAGAAAGACGGGGAACAGGTGCCATTCACGAAAATCTGTGTTTTGGGGCCCCCCGGGGGATTCCGAACTGCAAGAGAAAAAGGCCGCAGGCAATGAAAGTGAGCAGCAGCTCTGGGTCAACAAAACATGGTTTGGATTAGCTTGAAATTGAACTCCCCAATAAGGCTACAAAGGAAAAACAGATACTTGATTTTGTACTATGCTGATTCATAAAACTTCCTTTTCGTCTCTGCCTGTTTTAATCCCAAATAGGAAAAAATGTACCCAGCTCCTAGCCTCCTGCTCACTTTGACAGCTCTGTGAATCTCTGAGATTCCCAGCCCTGTTTGCTAAAGACCTGCACCCCTGCCAGGGAAAAGAGGTCCTTGATTTAAAACTGGGCCCTCTTCCCACCCCAGCTGCTCCCAATGTTAAACTATTGCCCTGCTGAGAAAGGACAAAGCTCGGTCTCCCTGTGAATGATGTCCTGCCAGGCCACACAAATGGATGTAAGAAAGAATAATGGTAGTAAGGGGTGTTAAATGGGGAAAGCCTGAGGTTGCAGGGAAGACAGTCCTGGCACACGGGTGGCGAGTTCAGGCTTGGAGCCTTGAAAGTCGGTGAGTTTTCCTCATTTACGAAGAACTGAACATATTACATACAACACCTTTACAAAACTGTCCCAACGGGGCTTCCCTGGTGGCACGGTGGTTGAGAATCCACTAGCCAATGCAGGGGACACGGGTTCGAGCCCTGGTCTGGGAAGATCCCACATGCCGTGGAGTAACTAGGCCCGTGAGCCACAGCTACTGAGCCTGCATGTCTGGGGCCTGTGCTCTGCAACAAGAGAGGCCACGACAGTGGGAGGCCCGCGCGCCGCGATGAAGAGTGGCCCCCGTTCGCCGCAACTAGAGAAAGCCCTCGCACAGAATCGAAGGCCCAACACAGCCAAAAACAAAACAAAACCAAAAAACTGTCCCAACACTTCATTCCAGTACCAGATCCCCTGTCTGCTGTTTGCCCCTGGACCAATCAGCCTCTGGGAGCCTCGGTTTTCTCTTCAGTGAGACAGAGTGATAATAGCTACCTGGCTTCACTGGGACCCGATTCAATAATTAGCTTCAAGGGAGGATGTACAAGAGACCCACTTCAGACCTAGAGACACGTACAGACTGAAAGTGAGGGGATGGAAAAAGATATTCCATGCAAATGGAAATCAAAAGAAAGCTGGAGTAGCAATTCTCATATCAGACAAAATAGACTTTAAAAAAGACTATTACAAGAGACAAAGAAGGACACTACATAATGATTAAGGGGTTGATCCAAAAAGAAGACATAACAATTGTAAATATTTATGCCCCCAACATAGGAGCACCTCAATACATAACGCAAATACTAACAGCCATAAAAGGGGAAATCGACAGTAACACAATCATAGTAGGGGACTTTAACACCCCACTTTCACCAATGGACAGATCATCCAAAATGAAAATAAATAAGAAAACACAAGCTTTAAATGACACATTAAACAAGACGGACTAATTCATATTTATAGGACATTCCATCCAAAAACAACAGAATACACATTCTTCTCAAGTGCTCATGGAACATTCTACAGGATAGATCATATCTTGGGTCACAAATCTAGCCTTGGTAAATTGAAGAAAATTGAAGTCGTATCAAGTATCTT
>NC_041232.1:9056666-9058255 GCF_002837175.3 Physeter macrocephalus | reverse complement strand
AAACCCAAAGTTAGCAGAAGGAAAGAAATCATAAAGATCAGATCAGAAATAAATGAAAAAGAAATGAAGGAAATAATAGCAAAGATCAATAAAACTAAAAGCTGGTTCTTTGAGAAGATAAACAAAATTGATAAACCAATAGCAAGACTCATCAAGAAAAAAAGGGAGAAGACTCAAATCAATAGAATTAGAAATGAAAAAGGAGAAGTAACAACTGACACTGCAGAAATACAAACGATCATGAGAGATTATTACAAGCAACTCTATGCCGATAAAATGGAAAACCTGGAGAAATGGACAAATTCTTAGAAATGCACAACCTGCCGAGACTGAATCAGGAAGAAATAGAAAATATGAACAGACCAATCACAAGCACTGAAATTGAAACTGTGATTAAAAATCTTCCAACAAACAAAAGCCCAGGACCAGATGGCTACACAGGCGAATTCTATCAAACATTTAGAGAAAAGCTAACACCTATCCTTCTCAAACTCTTCCAAAAGATAGCAGAGGGAGGAACACTCCCAAACTCATTCTATGAGGCCACCATCACCCTGATACCAAAACCAGACAAAGACGTCACAAAGAAAGAAAACTACAGGCCAATATCACTGATGAACATAGATGCAAAAATCCTCAACAAAATACTAGCAAACAGAATCCAACAGCACATTAAAAGGATCATACACCATGATCAAGTGAGGTGTATTCTGGGAATGCAAGGATTCTTCAATATACACAAATCAAACAACTTGATACACCATATAACAAACTGAAGAAGAACAACTATATGATCATCTCAATAGATGCAGAGAAAGCTTTTGACAAAATTCAACACCCATTTATGATAAAAACCCTGCAGAAAGTAGGCATAGAGGGAACTTTCCTCAACATAATAAAGGCCATATATGACAAACCCACAGCCAACACTGTCCTCGATGGTGAAAAAATGAAACCACTTCCACTAAGATCAGGAACAAGACAAGGTTGCCCACTCTCACCACTCTTATTCAACATAGTTTTGGAAGTTCTAGCCACAGCAATCAGAGAAGAAAAAGAAATAAAAGGAATCCAAATAGGAAAAGAAGAAGTAAAGCTGTCACTGTTTGCAGATGACAAGATACTATACATAGAGAATCCTAAGGAGGCTACCAGAAAACTACTAGAGCTAATCAATGAATTTGGTAAAGTAGCAGGATACAAAATTAATGCACAGAAATCTCTGGCATTCTTATACACTAATGATGAAAAATCTGAGAGTGAAATTAAGAAAACACTCCCATTTACCACGGCAACAAAAAGAATAAAATATCTAGGAATAAACCTACCTAAGGAGACAAAAAACTTGTATGCAGAAAACTATAAGACACTGATGAAAGAAATTAAAGATGATACAAATAGGTGGAGAAATATACCATGTTCTTGGATTGGAAGAATCAACATTGTGAAAATGACTCTACTACCCAAAGCAATCTACAGATTCAATGCAATCCCTATCAAACTACCACTAGCATTTTTTACAGAACTAGAAAAAAAAATTTCACAATTTGTATGGAAACACAAAAGACCCCAAATAGCAAAAGCAATCT
>NC_041232.1:9055221-9055468 GCF_002837175.3 Physeter macrocephalus | reverse complement strand
TGGAGTCTGTCATACAGAGTGAAGTAAGTCAGAAAGAGAAAAACAAATACTGTATGCTAACACATATATATGGAAGCTAAGAGAAAAAAAAAAAGTCATGAAGCACCTAGGGGTAAGATGGGAATGGAGATGCAGACCTACTAGAGAATGGACTTGAGGATGTGGGGAGGGGGAAGGGTAGGCTGTGACACAGTGAGAGAGTGGCATGGACATATATACACTACCAAACGTAGAACAGATAGCTAGT
>NC_041232.1:9038840-9054979 GCF_002837175.3 Physeter macrocephalus | reverse complement strand
TGTATATGTATAACTGATTCACTTTGTTATAAAGCAGAAACTAACACACCATTGTAAAGCAATTATACTCCAATAGAGATGTTAAAAAAAAAAAAAAAAAAGGGAGGATGGTAATGGGATCAGAGAAAAAGCAATTCAGTAAAGAAGTATCAACCCAAACAAGATGTTCAGGGATCTTCAGCCAGGACTTTGCCTCCCCACAGTTCCTGTCTAAACGAGGTGACTGTACTGGGGAGAAGAAAAGAGAAGAAATTCACTGGAATGAGTTGAGCCAATTATTGTTCAGTCAGAAGACCAGAAAGCAACCTTTTGCTTTCCTGCCTATAGTTTCTCATTTGTCAGAGAGTTTTTAAAAACTAGACATCTCATGACTATATCATTTAAACCTCTTTTACAAAACCTTTCCCCTCCCACCCCCAATCCTGCTGTTCTCAAGAATTTAAGCAGCCGTCGGGTGAGCCTGGCCCTTGTGGCACAAGGAACCCAGAAGATCCCTCTCTGTGCCGCACATTCCAGCTGCGTTGGCCCCTCGGGCAGGCACCTGGCTTGGGGGCTGCCGGCCCGTCCTGCGGCTCCAACGCAGGCCCTGCCTTCTCGTGCAGCTCGGGGCCGCGGTGACCGGGTTTGTGTCCGAGGAGGTGATACTTGTAGATGTCCATCATCAGGAACTCGTTGAACTGCACGTGCTCGTGCCGCTTCAGGGGCGTGCCATGGCTGGACCAGCTCAGCCGCTGGAGGTGGATGCACAGACACTGGGGGAGCTGCGGGCGGGAGAGACGGAAAGAGCCGCGGGTCGGGAGCGGGACCCAGGGGGCCCTCGGGAGCAGAGCCGGCCAGGCATGCGGCATGGGCTCACCTTCCCTAGTTTTAACTGTTTGACAAATGTGGTCCTCTGGTGTTCCACCTTCTCCCCATTCAGCGTCCCTTTCGCTTCAATCTGAAATAAAGGAAACATCTCTCTGCAGAAATTCTTTTTGGTTTTTTTTTTTTTGGCAGCGTTGCGCAGCCTGCAGGATCTTAGTTCCCCGACCAGGGATCGAACCCACGCCCTCGGCAATGAAAGTGCGGAGTCCTAACCACTGGACCGCTAGGGAAGTCCCTCTGCAGAAATTCTTGAAACAGGACCCCTAGGGACAGCTGCGGGTCAGGCTGGCGTTACAAGTGCATTCACTGGGCACTTGACATCCACCTGCTGAAGGAACTCAGCTGCCCAATTATCTGTGAGCTGTCTTCACTCTTTTAGTCATTAACTAATGGTGACCATGGAGGCAAAAGAAGTAAAGAGGCCGCACTGAAACTGACACTAGCATGTCATCTGTTTCGCTCTGTGTCTTCAAAATTTCTGGCCCCCACAGTTCCTCTTAATTCAGAGGGTGACGTTTAATTGCTCGGGGGAGTCGGGCAGGTCGCTCAGAGGCAGATGTGAACCAGGCGGGTGCGGAGGGAACTGCAGTGAATTGGAGTGGGCCTGTCCCACCTCAAAGCATGGCATTCACATTTTTTTCTTTAAACATTTTGTGGATGAAACCAAACTCATCTAGGAAAAAGATTTGGTCCGTGGGCTGCCAATTTCCTCAGCAACTTAGGTGGACGTGGCTGTGGCTGCAGAGAGCCTCTGGGGGTAGTCGGCAGGGCTCAGGGCCGACGGTGTGGGAAGCACCGTATCAGGACACGCGGGCCGGCTCGGGAAATGGCACTTGGTGTTAAAGCCATACCTTCGTACAGTTGTCACATACGACATCCCGCACGGATTCCGACGAGATGAAGTGGTGAAGGCAGTGGTCCAGGGTCAGTGGATGACCCTACGGCACAAGAAGAACATTCATGATTACAATTCAAGGAGAGCTAGACTGGAACTGTTAACAGTGTGAAGCCCCGAGCTTTATTCTGCTTAGGCAGGCAGTGAAGCTTCACAGACACAACTGGGTGTTTCCTGAACAAATGGGGAGCCCAGAGCATCCGGGATTTGCTCTTATGGGTGGATTCAAGGGTATGAGGACATAACACTGCAGAAAATTATGGGCTTCCATGTTCTTGTAGATAGCTTTGAATTTGAGATTAATGTGTGTGTGTGTGTGTGTGTGTGTGTGTGTGTGTGTGTGTTCAAAAAAGCCAAAATTTCTGCAGCAAGAGAGAAAATGCCCACCTTCTCCCCGCAAGACAGGCCATGGTACCACAGATTAAAACTAAGATGGGTTCAACCAACCATGTGTCTGAGTCATGTGTAGTAGCTGAGCTACACGAAATGTCTCAAAGCCCTTTCAGATTCAGATGTCTCCAAAACAGACCCCAAGGAAATCACAGATCAGTACATACCCATGTGGCAGCTGGAATACTTAGTGAAAGGCTATCGAAGGTATCAAATCGAACGGGACTCTGAAACACATATTGCAGAAAAACCAGAAAGGACTTAGGTTCAATTCAAAGCTTTATAGATGGGAAGATATATAAATATTTACATGCAGAACAGTAACATAGTCAAACATAACGTACTTACCTAGAAGCAAATTCTATTAAGAACAACCTTGTAAACATAAGAACTACAATAATACTAAAGGATATCTTGGAAAAACTATACAATAGCATACCTGACCCAGCAATTTTGGGATTTTTATCCTAAGGAAATAACCATGGATAACATAACTACAAGGATGTGGTTATCACAGCATCATTTATGACAGCAAAATGTGAATGGGTGAAAATCCTAGAGAATGATTAAATAAATTATATCATGTCCATATATTATAGAATGGAATACTATATTAAAAATAGTGTAGTAGAACTATACATGATTATATGGAAAGATGTGCATGTTATATTATTAACTGCAAAAAAAGCCCTAAAACAACAAATGATAAAACAGGGTTAAGAGTTCCTGCTTTCGGACTTCCCTGGTGGTGCTGTAGTTAAGAATCTGCCTGCCAATGCAGGGGACATAGGTTCGAGCCCTGGTCCGGGAAGATCACACAGGCCGTGGAGTAACTAAGCCCATGTGCCACAACTACTAAGCCTGCGCTCTAGAGCCCGTGCTCCACAACAAGAGAAGCCACCGCAATGAGAAGCCCGCACACCGCAATGAAGAGTAGCCCCCGCTCGCCACAGCTAGAGAAAGCCCGCACGCAGCAATGAAGACCCAACACAGCCAAAAATAAATAAATTTATTTAAAAAAAAAAAGAGTTCCTGCTTTCGATTATGGCACAGTAGGTTGGCTAGACTAACTCTCCTTGACATAACAATTGTAAAATCTGGACCAAAACAAAACAATTTGAACAACTGGAGGGCTACCAAAAGCAGGCAGAAATGGAGAAGTCAATTCTTGGAGAAACAGGACCTCCGTGGGTGAGATTTGCATTGTGTGGCTTCTTTGCCTGAGGGTACCCCCTAATCCATGCAGTTCAGTGTTGGGTGGGAAAAAGCAGCAGTCTTCCAGAATTAAGGTATCAGAAGACAGAGTTCAGCGCCGGTACAGAGGCTGGAGGAAATCCCAGAAAGAGAGGAGCCAAGAGAGGATAGGCCCTAAAATCTGTGTATAAGCCCTGCCTGATTCCATGGCTGATCCTGAAAGCACACAGACACGGAAGAGACTCCAGGGACTCAGCAAGAAGCTGCGGCTGGAGGCTGAGAAAACTGAGCGGAGATTCTGCCGCCCAGTGTTGGAGAGAGGGGGTTTGGAGTTTGAGCTCAGCGAAGGCAACCGCCTGCTAGAACAGAATTCATTATTTCTCAGAGAGACATACCGGAATCCAGAGTCTCTACTACAGTGTCCATATTAAAAAATTACTAGACATACAGTACAAAGAAAGAAGAAAGTGTGACCCATGGTGTGTAGGGAAGAGGAGGTGATGACCTGGATGGTGAAATGAGCACAAGGACCCTAAAGGAGTATTATAAATATGCTCAAGGACATAAAGAAAGAGAGAGTTATTTAGATCTAGCGGAGGACAAATAGAGAATCTCAGCAGAGAAATGGAAATTATAGAGAACCAAAAGAAATATGTAATTAAAAGGAACAATAACTAAAATGAAAAATTCACTGGGCAAGCAAACAGAGATTGAAGATGGGAAAGACAGTCAGTAAATGTGAAGATAGGTCAATAGAAATGATCTAAATTGAAGGACACGGAGGAGAAAGACTGAAGAAAAAAGAACCAAGCCTCAGTGACCTGTGGGACAATATCAAATGGACTAACAAGTCGAGAATGGGGCATACATTTTTTTGAAAAAAATAGTGGCCAAAAAAATGTTCAAAGTTGGTGAAAAGCATAAATGTACATAAATGTAACCAAACCAAAACAATAGCGACACTGTCAATCCAAAATTCTATACACAGCCAAACCAGTCTTCAAAAAGAAGAAGGGCAAAACAAAAACATTTTTATATAAACGAAAGCTAAGTGAATTTGTAAACAGACCTGCAAGAAATGTTAAAGGAATATTTTTAGACTGAAGGGAAAAAAACATCAAATGGACCTGGATCTACAGAAAGCACTGAGGAATACTGAAAATGGTAAATGTGAAATTTTTTTCTTTTAATTTCTTTTAAACACATATAACTGTTTAGAGTAAAAATTTTTATGACAGTGTCGTGGGGTTTATAATGTATGTAGATGTAAATAATATATACGACAAAGCACAAAAGATGGGGTAACAGAACTATACTTTCATAATGTTCCTACATTTTACACAAAGGAATATGATATTAACTCTAAATAAACTGTGATAAGTTAACACTGCATGATGTAATCACAAAGTGTAGCTAAAAAGCTAACAGAGGAATTACAATGGAATACTAAAAAGTATTCAATTAACCCAAAAGAAGGGAGGAATGGAGGAACAGAGAAACAAAAACTATATGAGACAAGTAGAAAACAAACGGTAATACAGCAGACCTAAATCCACTCTATAAATACCTACGTTAAATGTAAACGGACTAAACACACCGATTAAAAGGCAGATAGGAAGCTAGATAAAAAGGCAGGACCCAATTATATGCTGTCTACAAAAGCCACACTTTAAATACAAAGACAAAAGATAGGTCAAAAATAAGAGCACAGAAAGAGACATACCATAGAAACACTAGTTAGATGGAAACTAAACAGACAAAATAGACTTCCAGACAAGGAGTCTTACTAGAGATAAAGAGGGACATTTTATCACGACAGTAAGAGTCAACTCATCATAATTAATTCATGTGTATGTGCCTAATAGCAAAGTCTCAAAAGAAATTCAGCAAAAATAGAACTAAAGAAAGAAAAAGAAACAAATTCTAGCAAAACACTTAAGGAAAAAGCAATACCAATATTACCCAAAGACCTTGAGGAAATAGAGGCAGGAATACTTCCCAGCTTATTTTATGAGGCTAGCATAACTCTTATAATAAAACCTGAGAAAGACATTACAAGAAAATCATAAACATAAAACACGAATAGCCTTCAGAAAATGTTAGCAAACCAAATCTAGTAATATATTAAAAAGAATGACATCACAATAAAATGAAATTTATCCCAGAACACAAAGGTAGTTTAACATAAGAAAAATCAATCACTGTAATTCACCATATTAACAGAATAAAAGAAAAAAAAAAGATCATCTCAATATATGTAGAAAAAGCAAGACAAAATCCAATTATTCATCATGATAAAAACTCTCAGCAAACTAGGAATAGAAAAGAACTTTCTCAGTGTGATAAAAGGAGAATAGAAAACTCAAAGATAACATCATACTTAATTATGAAACACCAAATATTTGTTTCTTAAGATTTGAAACAAGGCAAAAGTGGAAACAACCCAAATGTCCATCAGCTGACGAATGGATAAACAAAATGTGGTCTATCCATACAATGGAATATTATTTGGTAATAAACAGGAATGAAGTACTGATACATGCTATAACATGTGGAAGAACCCTGAAAATATTATGCTGAGTGAAAGAAGCTAGTCTCAAAGCACCATATATTATAAGATTCCATTTATATGAAACGTCCAGAAGAGACAAATTATATAGAGACAGAAAGTAGATTAGTGGTTTCCTAGGGCTGACAGAGTGTGGGGAGAAATGAGAAATGACTGCTAATGGGTACAGGGGTGGTTTTTTGTGTGTGTGCGGGAGCAAGGGGTGAGTGATGAAAAATATTCTCAAATTGACTGAGGTGACAGTTGTACAATTCTCTATTTTTGCATCATGCTCAAAATTTTGCATAATAAAAATTTAAAATCTCAGAAGCAAAGCACACACACACACACACACACACACACACACACACACACACACACACACACACACACCCCAACAAACCAGCCCTAGAATCTGCTGTGTTCACCATGGGTATAGACCCAACCTTAGGACTCAAAACCCTGCCAATCACAGTGGGTCTGCTGCTCTTGGTACAGAAGATGCCATCTGAGAATCAACTGATATGCCAGCACTGACCAAGGGTGAGCAGTCGGTCCACCAAGCCTACAGACCCCAGAAAAATCACAAAAGCCAGACACCAATGCCAGTCCTCATGCTCTGGCTCCTTCACGAAGCTTAACTTAAATAAAACCTTGCCAGAAAATATCAAGTATTGGTATTGTATTTACCTGGTGCTCACAGTGTTTGCAGACCATGTTACTAGTAAGTCTTCCATGAAAAGGATGCTGGGACTTCCAGTGGCTGGATGTGGGATGAGGTGACCCTGGAATACAGAACACCTTTTGATAGGCCACCTCTAGCCCTCTGGCACCAACCTCAAAATTCACCCCCCTTCTTAGTATGTGGTAGACACACCTTCTTTAGAAAAAAAAAAAAAAAAAAAGTTCCTGAAAAGGAAACTGAAAGAGCTTCCCTTATTGAAATCCATCAAAAAGACAACCAGGTCCCTTCACAGGAGAATTTACACAGGTCCTTAAATGTGGTTTCTATATAATAGGCACAGCCACATTTAAAAAAGAAATTTGTGTTTGATAATGTCTTTTTACAAACATTTGCTTCAAATGTTTGAGATGTCACAAGAATGATACCACTGGTGAACACGCCATAAAGTGAGATAAACTTTTGAAATCATCAGAATAAGCAAGTTCTGAAAAACGTGAGCTTTGGGGGGGATAGGACGGGGGCTAGCGGAAAAAACACAGCAGCGTGGTGTGCTAGTTGGAACCACGGGCTCCAAGTCAGGCCAGCCTGGGCTGGGTCCTGGCTTTGCTTATTGGCCATGTGACCAGAGCCAGAGACTTCATCCCTGTAAGCCTCAGTTTGCTGGAAATGGGGATAATTATGACCCCACTATCCTCCATACCGCCAACTTCATAGAGCCGTTGGGAGGCTTAAATGAGATATTAAGGTGCCTGGCACACGGTATGGACCCAAAAGAGAACTGTTCTCATTACTACCAGTGTGCAAAGGAATTGATACGTCATTTTTTTTTTAAGTGTTAAGAAAACAATAATTTCCTTCTAAGGAGGAAGGGATCATTTGCAGGAATAGTTGGCCAAAGTGTAAATGCTGAGGACACAGCAGTTTCAGCTTATTAAGTTCACCAGAGGACCAATTCAAGAAGGTAAGGAAAAACCCTAGTTTGAGGGAGAAATAAGTCCGTTCAGAGGAAACTGAGCAGGCCTCGGGTATGATGGAACAATTCAAGATGTTCACCAGGGGGACAGTTTACGACTGTTCCCAAAACACAAGTTCCTTTCAAGTACACACACTCCAAGTCAGAATGGGTGTCACCAGAAAAAACATTATTTTTAGAAAACATAAAGCAAATTATTGTCATTTCTAAAAAGTACACATCTCATGTGTTACAGTTCAACGGAAAATGACTACCTCTGGTGTGGCAGGTGATCTGTCTGGGAGTCATTTCTGACTGCTGCTGTAAAGGACAAAAAAGAGAGAGGCTGAAAACCCTACTGCAATCTCTCTGATCACCCACCCTCACCCCACTCCTAAATCTCACAAGTTTCTGTGCTGACTGCACAGTTCAAAATCAACTTTATTTATTTATATATTTCTTTACTTTTTGGCCATGCCGCTCGGCACGTGGGATCTTAGCTCCCCGACCAGAGATCGAACCCGAGCCCTCTGCCTTAGAAGCACAGAGGCTTAACCACTGGACCACCAGGGAAGTCCCTCAAAATCAACTTTAAACCAAGCTTCCGAAAAGGGGCCTTAATTAGGCTCTCTGGTTGGTTACTGTACCTGTTCCTTCACCAAATGCAATTGAACATACTGCCTCTCCGGAATACTCCCCCCCTTTTACTAATTAACTTATCAACTCCCTAACATTTATAATGTGCCAGAGAAATAAGATTCCTTTAGCATTCCTGTGGCTCCTTGTTCTCCTATATTAAATAGGGGGGAAAATACATTCTTTCATCTCAAGCCCAACACAAATTGCAGCAAGGAATCGTTTTTAAGAGCTTGACATCCAGTAACCAAAGTCACTGCCAAGTATGACGTTTAAGACCCTCCCCCAGCCTCACTCCCACTACTGGGTTTTTATCTAATCTTACTTTTGAGTTTAAAGTTACACGAAAATTACATTTGTGTTCCCTGTACCTGTTCAATACGCACAGACCGCATTCATCGTACTGAGAGTGTTAATGGTTTACCTCTAGGGAATGCACATCAAACAGATGTGTGACCCGGGGCTGGTGGTCCCGCTCATCCTCCAAAGACGAGGTAATGACATGGAATAACTCATGAGCGTCCTGTCAAAGGGCAAAGCATTCTTCAGAGTGGCCCGAAGAGGCCGCGGCAACCTCAGAACCACCCCTGTGTGGACCACCAGGAAGACCCCCTATGGCTAAGGTGGGCAGAATTTGCTTTCCACCTTCTCAAGGCCCAGTGCGTTAAATGGAAATGGTTACATCCTCGACATTTTCAGGAGTAAAGGCCCTCAACTGAGAGGCCCAAGGGGAGAGAGAAGGAACGAATGCTGGGTGGGCAGGCTTCACGCTGATCTGAGCCATCTCTGAGCCTGTTTTAGCTTTACTGAGATGGCTCTGACCTCTGCTCTACCTGACTACTGTTTTGTTTTCATTGTGGTAAAACACTCATCCAATTTAAGCTTTTTAAGTGTACAGCTCATTGGCATTAAGCACATTCACATTGTTGTGCTACCATCACCACCGTCCATCTTCGGAACTTTTTTCATCTTCCCAAATGGAAACTCCACGCCCACTAAACACTAACTCCCCAACCCCCCGCACCCCTCGGCACCCACCGTTCTACTCTGTTGTCTATGAATTCCGCTTATCCTCAGATAAGTGGAATCATACAGTATCTGTCCTTTTGTGACTGACTTGTTTCACTTAGCACGATATGCCGATTCATCTATGACGTAGCACAGAATTTCCTTCCTTTTAAAGGCTGAGTAATACTCCACTATGTACACCTATCACATCTTGTTTATCCATCAGCCATCGATGGGCAGGTGAGCTGCTTCCTCCTTTCAGCTGTCGTGAATGAGGCTGCTGTGAACCGGGCTACACAAGTATCTGAGTCCCTGCTTTCAGCTCTTTCGGGCGTACACCCAGGAGCAGAATTGCTGCCTCATGTGGCAGGGGACTACTTTTTAAGGATCAACTCAAACGCCCCTCTTCCCAAAAGCCAAAGCCACCCTGACTCTCCCGGGATGGGCAGCCCGTCCCCCCTGAACTCTGATGCAGCTGATACTCACTGGGCTGCCACTCTGGGTCCTGTCCACAGTCGCCAGAGCGATCTGTTTCTAAAGGCAAATGACTTTTCTCTTCTGCTCTCAACCTCCCGATGGCCTCCACTGCTGCAGTGAATGGCTCCCTTCTCAGCTGGCTGGCCAGCCCTGACACGCCCCGGCCCTAGAACCCTCCCCCCTCGCGCGCCCCAGCCCCTGGCCTCCTCTTCCTCCCTGAATGCGCCAAGCCGGCTCCCACCTCAGGCCTGGGTCTTTCCCGCGCCCGGGTCTTCACGCGGCCGCCTCTCTCTCATCCTTCAGGGCTCCTCAGGGAACCCTCCGTCACCAGCCCTCCCTGACCTAACCTCACCCCCGGCCATTCAGCGGCGGCCCCGCAGGCTCTCCCTGCAAAACACCCGCTGAATCCCTGAGGTCTCTCCATCTGCCCTGCCTCAGCCCCAGCCTGAGCCGGACCCTCCCCGGCCTGGGTGTCCGCACGGCCGCCCAGCTTTCCTCTCCGCTCCCGTCCTGCCCCGCTTCACCCCTCCTGTACACGGAGGCCGGCGTGCTCCTGTTCACATGTCAGGTCGGGCCGAAGCAGTCCCCTGCCAAAGCTCCGAGTGGTTCCCCCTGCGCGCAGAGCAGGAGCCCAGCTCCAGCCCTCGGCCTCCCAGGCCCTGCACTCCTCACAGCCCCCTCTCCTCCACTGCTTGCCCTGCCCTTCCTGCCCTTCTCAACCCTGTGTCCTTGCAGCTGCTCGAGGCTTTTGCCCCGGCTTTGCTCCTCCGGCTGGCACACTGCGCCCACAGCACCCCGGGCCTGGCTCCTCTTTAGACTCCAGGTCTCGGCTGAAACCTCAGGTCTCTAGAGAAGCCGCCCCCTCTAAAGGAGTCCTCCTGCCGCTTTCCTCTCAGCGCCCGTCCTCCCCACACTTTCTCACGTCACCTTCTCAGCACACGTTAAAGTTACCTGTGGACGGTCTGCAGCCCCACCCTCACTACACCGCGAGCTCCTGGAGCACAGGGCCCCTGCAAGTCACGCTTGCTGCTACCACCCAGCGCCCTCAGCAGGCCCTTCCCGAGGCCGGCGTTCAATAAGCATTTGTTGCACGTATAAATGAATCCCCTCTGAGGCTATGACCAGCAGTTGGCGAGAGAGTGATGGAGAGTCAAAGGTAAGTAAGGCAAGGCTCTTGCCCTCAGGGACTCACAACCCAGGGGCAGACATGGCAGCCTTGCTACTATCTAGCAGTGCAATGCTATGGCCCTGTTACGACCAGTGAGCCCTGGACATGGAGCCGAGGGAGGCTCATCTCTTCCTGCAAGGCTCGGGGAGCCTTGACAGACCAGGCATCTGGGCCAGCCCATGAAGCATGAGCAAGGGTTCACCACAGAGAAAAATCCCAAGACAGGATGGAGTCGGATCCAAAACCTATTCTGTCACCGTCAGCCATGTGACTACCTGGCCTTCAGAAAAGGAACAGTATTGCAGAAGAGCTGAAGAGCAGCCACTTTAGTGCCAGACTGGCTTGAATCCTGGCTCTGTCACTCAAATAGCTGTGTGACTTTGGGCAAGTCACTTGACTGCTCTGAACCTCAGTGTTCTCATCTGTAAAATGGGGATAGTAACAGTAACTCCTTACAGGGCTGTGGTGAGGATTCAATCACATAATTCACAGACGTGGCCCAAAGCACCCCACAGCTCTAGCTTCAGACACTGAAAAGTGGTTGGATGACCAGATCATTAATAGTGAAGGTGTGGACAAGGCCCCATGCTAGATGCTCTGGATACCTTCAAAGAGGAACAGAACCAGAGACAGACATGCTTTCTCCTTCCCATGCATACTACGGCACTCTGCGGCTCAGTGTCAGACGCTGGAAATACTCCCCAGGAGCAACTGGGACTTAAGTGGGTCCTTGACAGAAGAGCAGGACTTAGAAAAGGAATGTGGGCAAAGAATGTCGCCTGTCATATCAGTAAAGAAAGGATGTTGCTGGCCACCAAGCCATCAGCTCCTGCAGCCGCCCCCTACTGTGTCCTCTGAGGGGATTCAAGATGGAGAAAAGCAGGATACGGGCCCTGGACAGCTAAGGGGCATCTCGAAGGAATGATTTCAATGAACTCAGACCCTTGCATCTTCCCTTACACAGAAAAATGCTAAATTCATTAACTTCAGATGTCTGTTTTTTGTTTAATTAGCAGTAATCTTTGGACGTTCTACCTGTTTTTGTTTTCGTTGTTTTTGCAAACACTTGATATATCCTGCTCCTCCCTTACCTCTTGGGGGCAGTCCCTCAGAGCTATCTGAGAGGCTGCCTCCCGGGCTTAAGTCCTCAGGACGTCTGTCAAATAAAACCTAATTCTCAACTTTTAGGTTGTGCATTTTTTTTTTTCAGCCGACAGGCATCTGATGTTCTTAAGGACTAACTCTCAGTCACTGTCTCAGTTTAGCAAAATGTAAAATGTAGCTAAATAATTCCAGTTACCAGAGGAGGATTTAAAAAGTATTCTCTAAATGGAAAAATATTTCAACATATAATGGATTAATCAAGAAGCACTGTAAGAAAGTATAGGATACTCTCAACGTCGTGTTTAAGAAGTAACACATACATGGCTTCAGATGGAAGTGGAAACAGAGATCATCTCTAAAGAAGAGGGGAGAGAGGAAGCCTTCCCGCCTCATTTCTCCATTTTTACATGCCTCCTGCTTCGGCCCCACAGTTTTGGGAGCCCAGGGGCTCTGGTCCAGGGGCTACCTGGGGGAGGCAGAAGCAGCCAACCCAACGCTGGCCAGGGCCAGCCTGGAAATGTGGCGGCGGGGATGGACCGCTGGAAGTGTACACCAACGGAAGCGAAATGTTTGGTCCCTGGAGCTTCACTCTCTCAGCCTCAGCCTCGTCCTCTGGGGAAGAGGAGGAGGGTGGCCAGTACCAAAGAAGACAAGGAAGCTGTAGTCGTGGAAAAGCGGGGCGGGAGTGGCTGGAGGAAGGCCCTGGGACTGCATATGACAGCTGCTCAAGGTTTGCGGCCACTTTAAGCCAGCCTCCGAAGACTGATTTTTTTTTTTTTTTTTTTTTAATGAAGGTATAGTCTAAAAAAGAGTCTCACCCGAACCTCTGAGCCTCTAAAGTAAAGCCACCTGCTTCTCTCTAATAGGCCCCAGATGTCCCCACCATCCACTGAAATGCAAAGTCACTCAGGAACTAAAAAGATTTTCCCTCTTTGGCAGCTGTGTGCTCATGCCCTATCCCGTGAACCTTCCCTCTCCCCTGATCGCGAGAGCAGGAATAAAGTTCACAATCTGGTCTCGGGACACTAAGGCTGTCTAAAATGTCACACAAATGTCCACGCGGGTCAGACAACTGCAAGGTCAATGCTGGCGTTTATTCTTCCCGCTGCAGCAATGCAGCTGTTTCTGGAGCTCAGGCCCCACCTCATTAGTGGGAAAGATTCTCCAAGGAAACCTGCTTTGAATGTTGTGTTCACCTGCTCTTCAAACGAAGAGATCTGCCATCTGTACATTCTTAAGACGTCCAACAAGCAGCTTGCATCCAAGACCTCTTCATCAGTGACTTCCTGGCAGGATAAAGCTGGGAACAAAAAAGGTAGCACAGTTATTAAGTGAACCAGCACAACAACTAACCAGAAAAGCTGCACAGCACAACGTGTCAAAGCTAATTAAAAATGTAAGGACTGTAAAATTCACCTTGGAATTATATCTCTTTCATTATTCTTCCTTGTAGCCTTACCCAATGCTTAGTACACTAGTAGACACTTCGTGTTTGTCGAATGAATGTAATTTTTCATGAGGCTGCACCATTTAAATGAAGCAATTGACTTTCAGATATCTGAATTACTATCATCAATATAAATTTACTGTTGCAAGATTTGTAGTGAATAAAATGATTTTAACTCACAACTCTGAGGGACAGGAGGGCCTTTAAACAACCATCTGGTCCAACCCTACACTCACTTCCCTAACCCCTCTCCACAGGACTCTCTCCTGTGGCCATAAGGCCTTCTCTTGGATTTGTCTGCATTTGAGTTTCTGATTATCACCGCAAAGCATCAAGCTCTCTGAGGCAGCCTGAAACGGTCCTCTGAGTGGTTTGCTTTTCAATCAAGGTAGAATCAAGCCTAACAGACAAAAATAAAAGTCTGATGGGCTTATGAATTTATATTACAATTACATCTAGATGGGGGTTGGCAAACTTTTTCTGTAAGGGGTCAGCTAGTAAACATTTTTGGCTTTGCAGGTGTCTGTAGCAACTACTCATCTCTGCCAATGTAGCACAAAAAGCAGCCATAGATGACAGATAAATAATATGTAATATTACATATTACATAGATAATATGTAAACAAACGGCCATGGCTGTGTTTCAATAAAACTTTATTCACAAAAACAGGCGGTGGGACTTCCCTGGTGGTGCGGTGGTTAAGAATCCACCTGCCAATGCGGGGGAAATGGGTTCGAGCCCTGGTCTGGGAAGATCCCACGTGCCACGGAGCAACTAAGCCCGTGTGCCACAACTACTGAAGTCCGCGCACCTAGAGCCTGTGCTCCACTACAAGAAAAGCCACTGCAATGAGAAGCCCGCGCACCGCAACGAAGAGTAGCCCCTGCTCGCCGCAACTATAGAAAGCCCACGCGCAGCAACAAAGACCCAACGCAGCCATAAATAAATAAATAAATAAAGTTATTTAAAAAACAAAAACAAAAAAAACCAGGCGGTAGGCCAAATTTGGCCCAAGGGCCATAGTTCGTTGATTCCTGATCTTGACCATCCCCCGTCCCACAGCATATTATTATGGACCAGTATATCACACTGGGCCAGTACTGCTAGTGCAGAGGAGATAAAAATACAGGAGCCTGCCCTCTCAGTGCAGTTTTTGGGAGTTCAGTGATTCTCCAGATAAACTAAGCCAGCCTGTTTCTCCTCCTTGATTTGCAGTCAGTGAACTTGAGAGATAGCTCTGAACACTTCAGACTCTGACCCTGGAGGGTCTGAACATTGCCAACGCCACCGCTGTCAGAACATGGCTGGTGCCGTGGGTGGTGACCTGTGGTGGAGAAGCAGCAGCGTTGGCAGCCAGTAGCCAGTTATCAGTGCAAATAAACCCTGAGGTCAGACCTTTTCCCTCCAGTACGAAGGAGACCTGTCAGGAGAGGTACTGTTCCTTCCTTCTTCCTCCTACATTCCCCGGCAGCCCTTCTGTTAGCTTTTACCCTCCCAAGGAAAATGTGAATGTCCCCTTCAGCCCAATTTTGCCTACAATGCTGTGTGGCAAAATGTGGCAATGTCTACTAATTTTCATATCCTACAATCCAGCAGTATGACTTTCTCAGGATCTACCCCAGGGAAAGAGGTGCCTATGTGCACGATGGGCATGTACAAGGATGTTCACTGCAGCCTGTTTATGGAGACAAGGCTCCGGAAGCAAATGGCTAAGTAAACCGGGATATCCTGCGATTATGGATGCTGTGCAGCTGTACGGGTGCGTGACGTGTGTAAATCACGTGCTTGATAAGAGCTTGAGATCCAAAATATATAAGGAACTCCTAAAACTCAACAACAACAAAAATACAGAAAACCAAATTAAAAAATGGACAAAAGATCTGAATAGACGTTTCATTAAAAAGACACAAAAAACCCCTAGAAATGGCCAATAAACACATGAGAAGATGCTCAACATAACCTATGATTAGGGAAATGCAAATCAAGACCACAATGAGATATCACTTTCACACCCATCAGAAAGACAGACAATAACAAGTGCTGGTGAGGATGTGGAGAACTGGAACATTTGTGCACTGCTGGTGGGAATGTAAAATGCCAAAGCTGCTATGGAAAGCAGTATGGTGATTCCTCCAAATAGTAAACAGAATTACCATTTGATCCAGCAATTCCACTTCTGGGTCTATACCCCCAAAAATTAAAAGCACGGGCTTGAACAGATATCTGTACACCAGTCTCCACAGCAGCATTATTCACAATGGCCAAAAGGTGGAAACAACCCAAACATCCACTGACCTATAAATGGATAAACAAAATGTAGTGTGTATATACATACATATACACACACAGTGGAACATTACTCATGTTCAGCCTTAAAGCGGAATGAAACTCTGACACATGCTACAATGTGGATGAACCTCAAGGACATTATGCTAAGTGAAACAAACCAGACATAAAAGGACAAATATTGTATGATTCCACTTAATATGCTACATAGTCAAACTCATAGAGACAGAAAATAGAATAGTAGTTACCAGGGTCTGGGGGTAGTGGAAAATGGGAAGTTATTGTTTAATGGATACAGAGTTGCAATATGGGAAGATGCAAACTTTCTGGAGATGAATGGTGGTCGTGGTTGCACAACAATGTGAATATACTTAATACTACAGACCTGTTTACTTGAAAATGGTTATGGTGGTAAATTTTACATTATGAATATTTTACCTCAATGTTTAAAAATTTATTTATTTATTTATTTATTTATTTATTT
>NC_041232.1:9013240-9038559 GCF_002837175.3 Physeter macrocephalus | reverse complement strand
GGATCTTCCCGGACCAGGGCTCAAACCCGTGTCCCCTGCATTGGCAGGCAGATTCTTAACCACTGCGCCACCAGGGAAGCCCCTTTACCTCAATTTTAAAAAATGGGCAAAGGATATGAGCTGGCAGTTCACAGAAGACAAAATACATGAGACTAGCAAACTCACAAAAAGAAAAAAAAAACGATGAATGAGGTAGAGCTACAAGTAATGAAAGGGCCATTTTTCTAATACATATCACGTTATTTGGTCATGAAAAAACAAACAAAACAATATATCATTTCTGTGGGTACTTAGAAACATAGTTAAACGCACAGAAAATGGTCTGGAAGGCTACACTTATCTTTTACTTTGGGGAAGGAAGGAAGGGAGTAGGACTGGGGTAGTGATAAAGAGAATTTTAGCCTTATCTGTAATGCTTTAATTTTTTAACGAGAAGAATTTACTCATGAATTATTTATATAATTAAAAACTATTTCTAAAAACCAAAATAAAAGACACTGAGAAGCAGAAGCAGAGAAGGAAGGATATAATGGGAGGACAACACCTAACCCTACATTATGACACCTATGTGGACGTGTCAGTTCTTCACACAGTCTTTGGGATGTTTTTTTTTTTTTTAACAGGGCAGTAAAAGAAATTATTTTCAAGTTGCCTTTTTTTTTTTTTCAAGCTGCCTCTTATACAGAAGAGCAGAACTTACTTTTCATAACGGTTTCTGTGTCAAGCTGAGATCATACCTCAGTGAAGCAATATTTAGCTGAGTGTTTTTAAAATCCAATTTTTTTTTCTGACAATGTGGGTAATACATGCTTATTATTATTATTATTATTATTATTTTAAATTTTAGATCATGGACGTATTTATTTATTTATTTTTCGAACCCATGTCCCCTGCATCGGCAGGCGGACTCTCAACCACTGCGCCACCAGGGAAGCCCCATGCTTATTATTGAAAGTTTTTTTTTTTTTTTTTTCATGTTTTTAAACTGTCACCTGCACCATGCCAAAATAGCTATGGCTAACATTTTGGCTTTTTCTGTCCAGCCTTAATCTGTGGAAATTTTTGCTTTGGCTGAAGTAAAATTATACCATATTTCGTACCCCACTCTTTGAAACTTAATAGGATAGCCTATGCCCTCTCCCAAAAACAAAACAAAACAAAACCATTTCATAAAGATGATTCTTAATGGCTATGCAACATTCCATTGACTGCTTAATCATTCTACTGCTGGATAACCATATTCTTTCCTTTTTCCCCCCCCGTTACCACTAGGGGTTGGAGATCTTTGCACATATAGTCGGCCATCCATACCCACTGGTTCAGCATCCTCAGATTCAACCAAGGATTGAAAATACTCAGGAAGGGAATTCCCTGGCGGTCCAGTGGTTAAGACTCCGCGCTTCCACTGCCAGGGGCCCAGGTTCAATCCCTAGTCGGGGAGCTAAGATCCCGCTGCACAGTGCAGCCCCCCAGAAAGAAAATACTCAGGAAAACAAATTCCAGAAAGTTCCCCAAAGCAAAACTTGAATTTGCCAGGCACCGGCAACTACTGACATAGCATTTACATTGTAGCAGGTATTGTAAGTAACATAGAGATGATTTAAAGCTTATGGGAGGATGTATGTAGGTTATACACAAACACTACACCATTTCCTATAAGGGACGTGAGCATCTGCAGATTTCGTTATCTGCGTGTGGGGTTGTCCAGATGCTACAGGGGGAAACCCAGCTCTCCAGTCAAAGAAAGTGGTTTCAAAATGAAGTTAGATTGGTGGCTTCTTAAAACCTTTACCAAGCCCGTGTACACTGGGACTCTCCAAGCTCGGGGCCAGTATTGGGCCATTGCCACACTTGTTTGCCCTGAGAACTCCACTGCAGGCTAGTGTAAATCATGTCCACCAATTACTTGGTCAAAGGGTACTGAACATTTTGCAAGCTATTACTGTGTGGTTCCACTGTTTTCCAGAACGGCTGCCCCAAGTTACACCACTACCAGCATTTCTGAACGTGTCACCCAACAGCTGGTCAGGATTGTGGATTTTCCAATCTTTGCTGACAGGCCAAACAATGGTACCCCACTACTATGTTATTTATAGCTCTTTGTTGATGGCCAAATTGCTTATTTTGTTTGTTAGATGCATTCTGTATCTATCGCAATACAATTTGTATTATTTCTTTTGTGAATTACCTTATTTCCTAGGCTAAGCCACTTTTTGTTTTTAAACTCTGATGTCTGTGGAACCGGAGCACTTCTTACAGTCAAAATGCTTAAATGGAAGTGGATTTTTCTCCTTCCCTAAAAAGCTGTTACTAAACTGACAATTTTTAAAATAAACGATTACAGCTTCGATTTAAAAAGAAAATACCTGTCTCTATCTATTGGGCCCTTAGTGCTTTTATCATAATGATATGTATGATCTTTTTCTACATAAAGGCTATTAAGCTTCTGCCTGCCATCTGGGCTGCTGCTTTGAAAATGCACACGACGCCCTTTACATTGCCAGGTAGGTACCTTTCAAGAGATGCAGCAGTGTCAAGGATAAGTACTGGTGTTGGGGGGACTCCTTCTGGTCCCTGGTGTACTGCGTGGTGAACTCTTCCAGCCACTTGATGAAGGTGGGGCAGGCAGACAGGCCTTGCAGCAGGGAGTTCATGAAGCAGGTGTTCCCCAAGTTGACAAGGCCAGGCACGAGCCCTACAAAAGCGGGGGGAACAGGAGAACAGCGCATCACATCGGACCATCTCCTTTTTCTTCTCCCATGTGGGACCCAGAATTCCTGCACCGTGGCCTTGGACTGAGAACCCCTACCTCAGAAAGTCCCCGTGCACAGAGAGCAGGGGGCCGGGCATCCTGTCCTGGCCGAGGCCCAGTCCTACTGCCGTCCCTTCAGGAGACCACAAGCCGCAGAGGGACAAGTCCGGGCCACGTGGGACTACTGAAATGCACCAGAGTGTCTGGCACAGCCTGGCTTCCACTGAATGTGCACAAACACTTAGTAACCTCTCTCTCTCTCTTTCTCTCCCTCACTCTCTCTCTCTTCTTTGTTAAGAAAGCAATGTTTCTCACAACAGAAGGAAACAATTGTTCTGTTCTTGTTCCCCAGGACAATGCTTTTCTTCTTATAATCAGTGGGAAAGACACCACTACTGCCATTCTGATCAGTCCTTCTGCAAAGAGATCAACAAAATCTGACATACTTCCCTGTTCCGCTGAAATTAAAAAACAAAAACAAACCAAAAACCCTTTTTATTATGAGAGTTCTCAAACATGCACAAAAGAAGAGTAGATATCTAATGAACCCCAGTTACCACCATCCCCAGATTTAATAGTGATCAACATTTTGCTACACCTGTCCCTTTTATGTATTTATTTATTTAGGCTGAATTTTAATCAATATAAGTAGAGCAACATTGACAAAGGGGGGCATCTTTAAAAATAAGGAAATAGATTTTTGTGTTAGTGAAGAAACGAACTTGAAACATTTACTAGTGACTAGCAGCTATTCAGTGAAAGCACAAAGGCGTCACACAGTTAGGCAGCTGTACAACTGAAAAACACAATGGCCATAGCAATGAGAACACTTAAGACAATTAAGCCACTTGAAATTTTTCATTACGAAGCATGTCTCAAACTCATGACCTTAGTGGGGGTGAAATATAAATCTTTTTACTATGGGGTATAAAATAATGAGTCATTAAAATTAACTTCTGTTTAAAAGAAAGTACTATTGACAAAATTGAAGATACAAGAGAACCAAATGTCCTCCCCTTTTTGTACTGTTTTTAAACAATAAGAGTTTGGGTCCAGTCTATAGACCATGATCCAAAGGCTTCATTCTTACCTTTTCTACGTTTCTTTCTTTCTGTAATGGGACCCCAGATAACATATATTCCTGCTGCGAGCGCAGCGGCAATTCCACCTATAACACCCCAGTTCTTCATGACTTTATATCTAAAAAATAAAATAAGTTTACTGTCTTTCCTCATCACAAATGCAATATGTGTATATACAGGTACAGGTACACAGAAATAACATTTCATCAAAATAACCCATCGGCCTGCCAAATACCTAGCTTTCAGATTAAAGTAATATACAGTATAGGATTATGTCTTGAAAATCAGCACATTTAGACATTAGGATTTAAAACCTAAGTCAGAGCACAACCTCCCCAGAGCCCCACCGGCCAGGGCTTTCCTCCTGCTCCGCCTCGCATTCTGCTGCCGTCCTGGCCGCCACCCCTGGCCGCCACCCCGGCCACAGCCAAGCTCCCACCCCAGGGCCTCTGCACTGCTGCCCCCTCTGCCTCAGATGCTGTTCCCCCAGGGCCCACTGCTTGGCTCCCTCCCTCCCCATCCCTTCACTTCTAACAAACTACTAGAACCTGCACTCGTGGCCCTTTTACCCAGTTCTACTTTTTCTTTTTACCACAGAGCTCACCACTTTCCAACCTAACTTTCACTTATTCACCACGTTTATTTTCGGTCTCCCGCAACTGAAATGCAAAGTCCCCACAGGCAGGGATCTTTGTTTTACACACTAACATATCCCAAGTGTTTCCAAGTATTCAGATCGCATAGTAGGTTCTTGATAATACTTATTGAATGATTGGGACCTGGAGAAATATAGAAATGGATTTATCTTTTAGGTTATTAAACGGGGTGGGGGAGAGGCATATAATAGTATAAAAGATCTTCTAAATGTTTATTAAATTACAGATTTCTTCATTTGAGGCTTGACTCGAATACTGAAGTTATTCTTTTACTACAAATAAAGAAATTTCACCAGTAACTTAAAACACCGTCTTCATACACAGTTATGTATTTCCACTAAATAAGGCAACCAATATATGTACCTACATATATCTGTGCAATATATACCTGTATATATGTGTTAGCTACATATATGTGTGTGTGTGTGTTTAAAATATTCTTATCCCAATACATGGATCATGTGAATATTGTTTTGACCTCAACACAGTCAACATTAACTCAGGGAAGAGCCACTGGTAATACTAGTAACTCTGTCTACAACAACCAACATTTTTGCAAGGTCATGGCTGATGTGATACACAACTGATGACTGAATTTCAAATAAATCTTTGTTCTCCCAAGACAGTGTAGGTAGAACGCGCACAGAACTTGCTTAAGAAAGTGGAATTCCATAATCTGCTTCAGTTCTGGTTCTGCTATTCCCTATGGCGTCACTGCACCTTCTAAGCCTCAGCTTCCTCATCTGTACAATGGGGACAATTGTGAGACCTACCTTACAGAATTATTGTAAAGACTGAATAAGTGCTAATGCATGGGGTGTATAGTCAGAGCTTAATAAATGTTAGCTGCTGCAATTATCAAGTATTATAATCTCAGCTTCATTCATGAAAGTTATTCTTGAGATTTCTTAATGCAACATTGTGCTGATTTTTACACAATAGGTATATTCACGTGAGGCCGCGTTGATCTGAACTCATGTCTGTTGGGCTGCCAAGTCTGTGCTTCAAACCAGGAAGCTCATGGGAAATTGAAGGACAGAATGTCAAAAGGATGGGAGAGAGGGCCTGCCTAGGTCCTAAGAAGGGCATGGATAAAAAACCCAGGGCCCAGTGTAACTCTGGAAATCCCACAACACGAGGAGAGTAGTGGGGCCTGGGAGTGAAAAGATCTGGCTTCTCCCCACAGCTCTACTGTCAGCTCAGCTGTAGGACCACAGGCATGGCCACTGCAAGGCCCCTGTCCCAACTACAGAATGGGGGCACTGGACAGGATCGCCACTGAGGACTTCCATCCCTGGGATGATAAGCTCTTTAGACTGCTCCAGTTCCAGAGGGAGGAAGCTGACCTGAGCAATGGGTCTCAGTCATTTAGGGTCAGGAAGGGGGCTTAGGGGGAGGGACGGAGCCACAGTGCTCAGCTCTGAAGCCTGGAGCCCGAGGGAGGGTGGATGAGAGAAGGGACATAGGGACCCTGACAGGGTTGAGAACCCATACTATTGGGGGTCCTAGCAGGAATGTGGGATCTTAACAGGACTGGGAGCCTTAACAGGTTAAGGGGTCCTGATTGGTTTAGGTGCTCTTGCAAGATAAGGAGCCACTAATTAGATTAGGGACCCATACAGACTAAGGGATCCCTGGCAAAAGTGGGGGGGGGGGTGACAGGAAGAGGGGTACTGACAAAGTGCGGGTGGGGGGCGCTAGCAATCCGGGGCACTTTACAGGGTTGTGAGAACCATGGCAGGACTGGGGAGCTTGACAGTTTGGGGAACCCTAGCAGGCCAGGAACTGACATGACTAGGGAGCCCAGAAGGATTGGGGGTATCTTGAAAGGATGAAGGGGTCCGGTAAGGCCTGCGAGGCGCTGAGAGCTCCGAGGGGGCCATTGACAAGGCTGAGGCTCCCTGGAAGTTCTGGGGACAATGACAGGATTAGAGGAGGCACTGGCAGGCGGAGGAGGGCGGTGGAGGGGGCACTGATAAAACTGGGAGCGCCAGCACAATTGGGGAGTGCCGACAGAATCGCCGTTGCCTGGAGGCCCTGGAGGCCCGTCGCCCTTCCCGCCCCAAGGCCTGGGACTCCAACACTTCGGGACGCAGAAACCTCCGGAATGCTCACTCCGGCCCCTAGGGACCCTTACTAGGGCGTGAAAGGGCCGCCACAGGCCAGCCTGGGTACCCTGGTCCCTCTGGTCCCAGCCTCCCCGGCCGTCCCGCCCCCCAAAGCTCACCTGACGGCCGCTCCGGTCCGCAGGAAGCGCTGGATGGCCCTGTCGGCCGCGGTCATCGCCGCCTCAGCCCGGCAGCTCAGCATCGCGGCTGCGCGGGAGGCCTGCCGTCGCCCCCGCCGCGATCTCCGCGGCCGGACCCAGGGCTCCGGGGGCTCCCGAGACGGCGGAACCCGAGGCCAAAGTCCCAGCTCTTCCGGGGAGGGTAGACCGAAGGACGGGCTCCCGGAAGAAACGGAAGTGGTTCTCGCCGGAGGACTGGAGTCGACGGACCACCGCCTTGCTTTACCTTTTCCCCTTTAGTCACGGGCGTCGGCCTCGGTTACTAAGGGAGGCCGTGCGGCCCGGAGCCGCTTGGTTTTCAAGTTTTGCTCGGGCCCTGTTCATAGTTACACATATCCCATTTGCAGAAGGGACCCTGGGTCATTTTTATTTTTCGGTGTGAAGAGGGCGACCCCCGCCTGAAAACGGGATCACGACTTGGCCACCGTTAGTTATAATTGTCGTCGGAGTGGAAATGGATCGCAGAGGAAGGGCCTTTAACGAGCATGTGGCCCATCTCTGACGACACCTATAGAGAAACCGAGACCTTTAATAATAACAGCCACCAAACTTATTGTTTACTTAAATGCATCGCTAAGTACGTCACATGCATTATTCATATTCAATCTTCACAGTTTTTATATCCCAGGAAATAAAAGAAATTTAGAGAAAAAGTCTTTTGACACAGCTTGTAAGTGGTGGAAACAAGATTGGCAGGCAAATCTGTGTGTCTCCAGAATAGCAGTGTCCAATAGAAATATATGGAAGTAAACATTTTAAATTTTCTAGTAGCCACATTAAAGTGAAAAACAACAGATAAAATTAATTTTATCAATATCTTTTACTTGACCCAATGTGCCCAAAATATTGTCATTTATATGGAAAAATTATTAATGAGATAATTTACATTCTTCTTTTGTACTAAGTACCTCTCAATTTGAACCAGCCGTTTTTCATGTACTCTATAGCCACAAGTGGCCAGCAGCTACGGCACTGGACAGCACTGGAACCAGAGAGAATTTGCCCTCCCTTTTAATCACTTCCCCCAACTCCAGGGGAAGTAGTTGCAACTGCTTTAGTAAAGAAATCAAAGTTCTAGCTCAGTGGTTCTCAGAGTTTTTGGTCTCAGGACCCCTTTATACGCTTATAGAGAGTTTTGTTTAAGTGGATTATACCTAACTATACTTATACTATTAAAAATTAAAATTGAGAAGTATGGAGAATCCTGACTCATACACCGGGTTTCACACTTTCCTTGCTGTAAACATAGTAATTGAAACCGCTTGCCAAAGACTTGCTAGCGGCTAGATCCCTGTGCTAAGTACCTACGTGCACTGTCCTATTTCATCCTCCCAACAACCCCATCAAGTAGGTTCTATTAAAATCTCCACTTCAGGTGCTTCCCTGGTGGCGCAGTGGTTGAGAATCTGCCTGTCAATGCAGGGAACATGGGTTCGAGCCCTGGTCCGGGAAGATCCCACATGCTGCAGAGCAACTAAGCCCGTGTGCCACAACTACTGAAGCCCGTGCGCCTAGACCTTGTGCTCCGCAACAAGAGAAGCCACCACAATGAGAGGCCTGTGCACTGCAACAAAGAGTAGCCCCCGCTCGCCACAACTAGAGAAAGCCCACGCACAGCAACGAAGACCCAACACAGCCAAAAATAAAAACAAATAATTAATTTTAAAAAAAGATGACTTGCTAGAAAGTTGTGTTACATGTGCATAAAGCATAATGTATTAAAAAAAATCTCCACTTCACAGAAGAGGAAAGCCCAGAGAAGTAAAATGACTTGGCCAAGGTCACACAACTGGTTTGTGACCAGACAGGATGTCAGGCAGATCTGTGTGGATCTAAGGTCTGTGGCTTAGGCTGGACACTTCTGCCTCAGACTTGAGTCCATCAAGATGGGACCATTACTACCCCACACTGTGATCAGCACTCCACATTGTGTTGGTTTCAAGTACCCACTTGGGCACATGGCCTTGATGGGGTAGTTAGGAAGGAAGCATAACTGGTTCTTACACCTTTGAAAAGGTGCTCCACCTTACTTGGTAACGAAAGAAATGCAAATTAAAACTCCAATCAGAAAACATTTTTTTCCACCCATCAGACTGACAAAGCATGAAAAATACAATACACAGTGATGATAAGTATATGAGGAAACAGACACTCTTGGGCATCCTGTGGGAGAGTAAATGGGTGCCATCTTCACCCTGGGCAATTTGGACTATTTACAAAAGTGACAAATCTGCATACTCTGTGACCTACATATTTATCACACACACGAGAATAAAGATATTTATTGCAGCATTGTTGCTAATAATAAAAGACTAGAAGCATCTAAATACCTAGAAAAATTATAGTAATCCCGTATAGTGGAGTACTATGTGCTATGAAAATAATGCACCACCTCTTGTGTACTAATAAGGGAGATTCTAAGATGTGTTGTTAAGGGAAAACAGTAAGGTGCAGGGCAATGGAAGAGAATGCTATTATTTGTGTGAGAATAAGATTAAGTGTTTATAAATATAGAGATAATTAAGAAACTGGGGACACTGCTGGCCTTTGGTAAGGGAACTGTGTGACTGAGGCCACCTTTTGTCCTTTGAGAATTTTGTGCCATGTGCATGCATTATTATTAAAAAGATAATTTAAAATTTTAAACTTGAAAAGCATCATCAAAACACAGGGGAGGGCTTCCCTGGTGGCGCAGTGGTTGAGAATCCGCCTGCCGATGCAGGGGACACGGGTTCGTGCCCCGGTCCGGGAAGATCCCACATGCCGCGGAGCGGCTGGGCCCGTGAGCCATGGCCGGTACAGGTACACAGAAATAACATTTCATCAAAATAACCCATCGGCCTGCCAAATACCTAGCTTTCAGATTAAAGTAATATACAGTATAGGATTATGTCTTGAAAATCAGCACATTTAGACATTAGGATTTAAAACCTAAGTCAGAGCACAACCTCCCCAGAGCCCCACCGGCCAGGGCTTTCCTCCTGCTCCGCCTCGCATTCTGCTGCCGTCCTGGCCGCCACCCCTGGCCGCCACCCCGGCCACAGCCAAGCTCCCACCCCAGGGCCTCTGCACTGCTGCCCCCTCTGCCTCAGATGCTGTTCCCCCAGGGCCCACTGCTTGGCTCCCTCCCTCCCCATCCCTTCACTTCTAACAAACTACTAGAACCTGCACTCGTGGCCCTTTTACCCAGTTCTACTTTTTCTTTTTACCACAGAGCTCACCACTTTCCAACCTAACTTTCACTTATTCACCACGTTTATTTTCGGTCTCCCGCAACTGAAATGCAAAGTCCCCACAGGCAGGGATCTTTGTTTTACACACTAACATATCCCAAGTGTTTCCAAGTATTCAGATCGCATAGTAGGTTCTTGATAATACTTATTGAATGATTGGGACCTGGAGAAATATAGAAATGGATTTATCTTTTAGGTTATTAAACGGGGTGGGGGAGAGGCATATAATAGTATAAAAGATCTTCTAAATGTTTATTAAATTACAGATTTCTTCATTTGAGGCTTGACTCGAATACTGAAGTTATTCTTTTACTACAAATAAAGAAATTTCACCAGTAACTTAAAACACCGTCTTCATACACAGTTATGTATTTCCACTAAATAAGGCAACCAATATATGTACCTACATATATCTGTGCAATATATACCTGTATATATGTGTTAGCTACATATATGTGTGTGTGTGTGTTTAAAATATTCTTATCCCAATACATGGATCATGTGAATATTGTTTTGACCTCAACACAGTCAACATTAACTCAGGGAAGAGCCACTGGTAATACTAGTAACTCTGTCTACAACAACCAACATTTTTGCAAGGTCATGGCTGATGTGATACACAACTGATGACTGAATTTCAAATAAATCTTTGTTCTCCCAAGACAGTGTAGGTAGAACGCGCACAGAACTTGCTTAAGAAAGTGGAATTCCATAATCTGCTTCAGTTCTGGTTCTGCTATTCCCTATGGCGTCACTGCACCTTCTAAGCCTCAGCTTCCTCATCTGTACAATGGGGACAATTGTGAGACCTACCTTACAGAATTATTGTAAAGACTGAATAAGTGCTAATGCATGGGGTGTATAGTCAGAGCTTAATAAATGTTAGCTGCTGCAATTATCAAGTATTATAATCTCAGCTTCATTCATGAAAGTTATTCTTGAGGTTTCTTAATGCAACATTGTGCTGATTTTTACACAATAGGTATATTCACGTGAGGCCGCGTTGATCTGAACTCATGTCTGTTGGGCTGCCAAGTCTGTGCTTCAAACCAGGAAGCTCATGGGAAATTGAAGGACAGAATGTCAAAAGGATGGGAGAGAGGGCCTGCCTAGGTCCTAAGAAGGGCATGGATAAAAAACCCAGGGCCCAGTGTAACTCTGGAAACCCCACAACACGAGGAGAGTAGTGGGGCCTGGGAGTGAAAAGATCTGGCTTCTCCCCACAGCTCTACTGTCAGCTCAGCTGTAGGACCACAGGCATGGCCACTGCAAGGCCCCTGTCCCAACTACAGAATGGGGGCACTGGACAGGATCGCCACTGAGGACTTCCATCCCTGGGATGATAAGCTCTTTAGACTGCTCCAGTTCCAGAGGGAGGAAGCTGACCTGAGCAATGGGTCTCAGTCATTTAGGGTCAGGAAGGGGGCTTAGGGGGAGGGACGGAGCCACAGTGCTCAGCTCTGAAGCCTGGAGCCCGAGGGAGGGTGGATGAGAGAAGGGACATAGGGACCCTGACAGGGTTGAGAACCCATACTATTGGGGGTCCTAGCAGGAATGTGGGATCTTAACAGGACTGGGAGCCTTAACAGGTTAAGGGGTCCTGATTGGTTTAGGTGCTCTTGCAAGATAAGGAGCCACTAATTAGATTAGGGACCCATACAGACTAAGGGATCCCTGGCAAAAGTGGGGGGGGGGGTGACAGGAAGAGGGGTACTGACAAAGTGCGGGTGGGGGGCGCTAGCAATCCGGGGCACTTTACAGGGTTGTGAGAACCATGGCAGGACTGGGGAGCTTGACAGTTTGGGGAACCCTAGCAGGCCAGGAACTGACATGACTAGGGAGCCCAGAAGGATTGGGGGTATCTTGAAAGGATGAAGGGGTCCGGTAAGGCCTGCGAGGCGCTGAGAGCTCCGAGGGGGCCATTGACAAGGCTGAGGCTCCCTGGAAGTTCTGGGGACAATGACAGGATTAGAGGAGGCACTGGCAGGCGGAGGAGGGCGGTGGAGGGGGCACTGATAAAACTGGGAGCGCCAGCACAATTGGGGAGTGCCGACAGAATCGCCGTTGCCTGGAGGCCCTGGAGGCCCGTCGCCCTTCCCGCCCCAAGGCCTGGGACTCCAACACTTCGGGACGCAGAAACCTCCGGAATGCTCACTCCGGCCCCTAGGGACCCTTACTAGGGCGTGAAAGGGCCGCCACAGGCCAGCCTGGGTACCCTGGTCCCTCTGGTCCCAGCCTCCCCGGCCGTCCCGCCCCCCAAAGCTCACCTGACGGCCGCTCCGGTCCGCAGGAAGCGCTGGATGGCCCTGTCGGCCGCGGTCATCGCCGCCTCAGCCCGGCAGCTCAGCATCGCGGCTGCGCGGGAGGCCTGCCGTCGCCCCCGCCGCGATCTCCGCGGCCGGACCCAGGGCTCCGGGGGCTCCCGAGACGGCGGAACCCGAGGCCAAAGTCCCAGCTCTTCCGGGGAGGGTAGACCGAAGGACGGGCTCCCGGAAGAAACGGAAGTGGTTCTCGCCGGAGGACTGGAGTCGACGGACCACCGCCTTGCTTTACCTTTTCCCCTTTAGTCACGGGCGTCGGCCTCGGTTACTAAGGGAGGCCGTGCGGCCCGGAGCCGCTTGGTTTTCAAGTTTTGCTCGGGCCCTGTTCATAGTTACACATATCCCATTTGCAGAAGGGACCCTGGGTCATTTTTATTTTTCGGTGTGAAGAGGGCGACCCCCGCCTGAAAACGGGATCACGACTTGGCCACCGTTAGTTATAATTGTCGTCGGAGTGGAAATGGATCGCAGAGGAAGGGCCTTTAACGAGCATGTGGCCCATCTCTGACGACACCTATAGAGAAACCGAGACCTTTAATAATAACAGCCACCAAACTTATTGTTTACTTAAATGCATCGCTAAGTACGTCACATGCATTATTCATATTCAATCTTCACAGTTTTTATATCCCAGGAAATAAAAGAAATTTAGAGAAAAAGTCTTTTGACACAGCTTGTAAGTGGTGGAAACAAGATTGGCAGGCAAATCTGTGTGTCTCCAGAATAGCAGTGTCCAATAGAAATATATGGAAGTAAACATTTTAAATTTTCTAGTAGCCACATTAAAGTGAAAAACAACAGATAAAATTAATTTTATCAATATCTTTTACTTGACCCAATGTGCCCAAAATATTGTCATTTATATGGAAAAATTATTAATGAGATAATTTACATTCTTCTTTTGTACTAAGTACCTCTCAATTTGAACCAGCCGTTTTTCATGTACTCTATAGCCACAAGTGGCCAGCAGCTACGGCACTGGACAGCACTGGAACCAGAGAGAATTTGCCCTCCCTTTTAATCACTTCCCCCAACTCCAGGGGAAGTAGTTGCAACTGCTTTAGTAAAGAAATCAAAGTTCTAGCTCAGTGGTTCTCAGAGTTTTTGGTCTCAGGACCCCTTTATACGCTTATAGAGAGTTTTGTTTAAGTGGATTATACCTAACTATACTTATACTATTAAAAATTAAAATTGAGAAGTATGGAGAATCCTGACTCATACACCGGGTTTCACACTTTCCTTGCTGTAAACATAGTAATTGAAACCGCTTGCCAAAGACTTGCTAGCGGCTAGATCCCTGTGCTAAGTACCTACGTGCACTGTCCTATTTCATCCTCCCAACAACCCCATCAAGTAGGTTCTATTAAAATCTCCACTTCAGGTGCTTCCCTGGTGGCGCAGTGGTTGAGAATCTGCCTGTCAATGCAGGGAACATGGGTTCGAGCCCTGGTCCGGGAAGATCCCACATGCTGCAGAGCAACTAAGCCCGTGTGCCACAACTACTGAAGCCCGTGCGCCTAGACCTTGTGCTCCGCAACAAGAGAAGCCACCACAATGAGAGGCCTGTGCACTGCAACAAAGAGTAGCCCCCGCTCGCCACAACTAGAGAAAGCCCACGCACAGCAACGAAGACCCAACACAGCCAAAAATAAAAACAAATAATTAATTTTAAAAAAAGATGACTTGCTAGAAAGTTGTGTTACATGTGCATAAAGCATAATGTATTAAAAAAAATCTCCACAGAAGAGGAAAGCCCAGAGAAGTAAAATGACTTGGCCAAGGTCACACAACTGGTTTGTGACCAGACAGGATGTCAGGCAGATCTGTGTGGATCTAAGGTCTGTGGCTTAGGCTGGACACTTCTGCCTCAGACTTGAGTCCATCAAGATGGGACCATTACTACCCCACACTGTGATCAGCACTCCACATTGTGTTGGTTTCAAATACCCACTTGGGCACATGGCCTTGATGGGGTAGTTAGGAAGGAAGCATAACTGGTTCTTACACCTTTGAAAAGGTGCTCCACCTTACTTGGTAACGAAAGAAATGCAAATTAAAACTCCAATCAGAAAACATTTTTTTCCACCCATCAGACTGACAAAGCATGAAAAATACAATACACAGTGATGATAAGTATATGAGGAAACAGACACTCTTGGGCATCCTGTGGGAGAGTAAATGGGTGCCATCTTCACCCTGGGCAATTTGGACTATTTACAAAAGTGACAAATCTGCATACTCTGTGACCTACATATTTATCACACCCACGAGAATAAAGATATTTATTGCAGCATTGTTGCTAATAATAAAAGACTAGAAGCATCTAAATACCTAGAAAAATTATAGTAATCCCGTATAGTGGAGTACTATGTGCTATGAAAATAATGCACCACCTCTTGTGTACTAATAAGGGAGATTCTAAGATGTGTTGTTAAGGGAAAACAGTAAGGTGCAGGGCAATGGAAGAGAATGCTATTATTTGTGTGAGAATAAGATTAAGTGTTTATAAATATAGAGATAATTAAGAAACTGGGGACACTGCTGGCCTTTGGTAAGGGAACTGTGTGACTGAGGCCACCTTTTGTCCTTTGAGAATTTTGTGCCATGTGCATGCATTATTATTAAAAAGATAATTTAAAATTTTAAACTTGAAAAGCATCATCAAAACACAGGGGAGGGCTTCCCTGGTGGCGCAGTGGTTGAGAATCCGCCTGCCGATGCAGGGGACACGGGTTCGTGCCCCGGTCCGGGAAGATCCCACATGCCGCGGAGCGGCTGGGCCCGTGAGCCATGGCCTCTGAGCCTGCGCGTCCGGAGCCTGTGCTCCGCGAAGGGAGAGGCCACAACAGTGAGAGGCCCGCGTACCACTAAAAAAAAAAAAACAAAACACAGGGGAGTGGCTTCCCTGGTGGCGCAGTGGTTGCGCGTCCGCCTGCCGATTCAGGGGAACCGGGTTCGCGCCCCGGTCTGGGAGGATCCCCCATGCCGCGGAGCGGCTGCGCCCGTGAGCCATGGCCGCTGAGCCTGCGCGTCCGGAGCCTGTGCTCCGCAACGGGAGAGACCACGACAGAGCGAGGCCCGCATACCACAAAAAAAAAAAAAAAAAAAAACCACGGGGGAAATACAGCATCAGAATTGATATTCCTTCTGGTAAAAAATGCTCATTAGAAGCTCATGAAAAGTGAAAAAGCAGACCACCTCATAGGATAAATATGATTCCAAATTTGTAAGAAGACGTCTATGTATGTGTCCCTGCATCAAAAAATGGCTGGAAAGCTATACCCCCAAAATGGTAACTCTGGTTCTCTCTTTGTGGTAGATTAGTAGTAAGTTTTATTTTCTTCTGAATGCTTTTCTATATTATCTGAGTTTCTACCGTGATCATTTATTTCTTTCATAATTAGAAACATTTTTAAGAGATGACTATATAAGTCTATCTTTCTTTATGCAGTAGTTCTGAATTGTTGCAGCCTTTATAACTCAAACCTTCCTTTTCTGATTGATCTCCAATCTCCAGAGAGATCCTAAAATCAGCTTTTAAGCTTGCTTTACCTCTCAGATCCTCACAATAAACCCACATTTAAGCCTTCTTGGGAGCTCTTCAATATAAATCCTTTATAAAAATAATTGATTTGCAAAAAGTAATTGTGGGAATTATTACCTAATTCATATGGTTGATCAGTTCATATTTCACATATATTCATTTTCTTAAATCAGCGAGCCCATGCAAGTTTCCAAGAACTTGGATATGGTTTTTTGCATGTCTCCTCCTATTTGATGTTACTTTTTATGTTGTCAAACAGTGACTGGTTTCCTTTTTAATTTTCCAGTAAGAATGGCATTAGCTTAAAAGTCACTTCCTCCTGTTCAGACAGAAGCCCTGTAAGACTTTAGCCCATTGCTTCCCAGAACATCTGATCATAACATCTTAAAAGTCACAACTATTTCTTTTTCTAATCAGGAAGGGCCTTAACTGAAGAGGCCAGGAGAGGCCAGCTCATCTGACTCGTGAGGAAACTGAGGCCCAGAAGAGTTAATTGATAACAGAATTAACTTCTGCCATCAATTAAGTTAGTCACCCCATTTCCTGGCAGAGACTCTTGTGTTTTTTCTCTACTGTCTTTTCTGAGAGTTTCAAACATGGGGAACAATACAGAAGGGAAGCTGAGTGTAGTAGCCAACCTCCAAGATATGCCCCAAAGACCCCCTTATATCCTGGATTCATATCCCACATCAAATAAGGCTGACCTGTGTAACCAAAAGGTTATTGTGATAAGGACAGTATGTAAATTTCAAGGCCAGGTCATAGAAGACCTTCTCACATCAACTTTGCTTTCTCTTGGACCACTTACTTTGGGAGAAGCCACTGACCATATTAGCTGTGTAGATGCTCAGGAGAGGATCTTATGGAGAGGTCTACTTGTCCAAGAATTGAGGCATCCTGCCAACAGTCATCACCAACTTACCAACCATGTGAGTCCGCCATCTTGAAAGTGGACCTTCGAGTCTTCATATGAGACTGCAGCCCTGGCTGATATCTGACTGCAACCTCATGAGAGACCCTGAGCTACAACCACCCACATAACCTGCTTTTGGATTCCCGACCTACAGAAACTGTGCAAGATAATAATTGTTAATATTTTTCAAAGATGCTAAATTTGGGGGTAATTCGTTATGCAGCTATAGATAACTAAGACACTAGGAGCAATGTTCCTCAAAATTTGGGCCTTACACCACTTAGCTCAAAAATCCCCTGACTTCCTGGTTAAAAGTGTAGGTTCCTGGCTCCATCCCAGCCAGATGGATCAGAATGTATCAGTGTGACGCCCATAAATCTGCATTTTGACAAGCTTCAGCTATTTGGATAGCATCCTAAATTTTTTTGGCCATACCCAGATGTCACCTTTACTATTTAATTTAATTTTCTTTTGTCTGCAGAAGTCACTTTATTTTTTTTATTTTATTTTTTTATTGGCTTATAATTGCTTTACAATGTTGTGTTAGTTTCTGCTGTACAATGGAGTAAATCAGCTATATGTATACATATATCCCCTCCCTCTTGGACCTCCCTCCCACCTGCCCCCCATCCCACCCATCTAGGTCAACACAGAGCACCAAGCTGAGCTTCCTGTGCTTTATAGCAGGTTCCCATACCATACACATGGTAGTGTATGTATGTCCATCCTAATCTCCCAATTTGTTTAATTAGTTTAGTTTTGTTTTTTTATCTATATCACATACATATTTTAAATTTTCTTTTGTTTTTAGATTGTTTCCACATTTGGAAAAGAACATTTTTCTAATATACATAAAAATAAGTATCTGTATTTGATCATTTAAGTAGGCTAAATGTTTATCCCATGTATCACCTAAAGTCATCTCCATTACACTCAGAAGTAAACACTCTATACTTGGTAGAACACTGAGAGGAATAGAGATCATCTGGAAATGATGAGAGTTATAGCACCCCACATGTTCTCTGGAACTGGACCAGTTCTAAGCGCTGGCATCTGTAGCATCTCCTTCCATTCTCACCACACTCTTGGACAGCAGGCAGGGTAATGTATGATTAGTGCCACTTTTACAGATAACACTGAGCCACATACAGGTGGAGAGACCGGCCTAAGGTCACAATGCTTGAACGCAAGCCCTGTCTCCTGTCTTCCTGCTCAAACCTTTTTGCAAGATACACTATTCCTCCGTGGCCAAATAACGCATAGAGATCTAGAGAAAGGGAAGGACACCTAAAAATATAGAGGGCATATTATTGTGAACGAATGTTATGAAACACACAAAGTTACTGGAAATGGATCATAGACCTAAGTGTAAAAGCGAAAACGAAAAAATTCTCTGAGGAGTTTTTTCATAGGAGAAAAATCTTTGCAACCTTGGGGTAAACAAAGATTTCTTATGTCACAAAAACCACAAATCATAAAAGAAAAACAATCTGATAACCTCAATCTTATCAAAATTTAAATTTTTCTTCTTTGAAAGATACTGTTAAGAAAATGAAAAAGTATGCCACAAATTTCAGAAAAATTTATAATACATATATCTAACAAAGACCTGTATCCATAACGTGTAAAGAACTCTTACAATTTAGTAAGAAGACACACAGTTCCCCTCAAACTGTCAAGATATTTGGACAGACACTGCACAAAAAAGAGATATAAATGGCCAATAGGCACATGAAAATATGGTCAACATAATTTGTCATGAGAGAAACAAAAATTAACACCACAATGCCATACCACTATACACCTATTAGAATGGTGACAGTTAAAGAAACTATCAATACTGTGTGTTAGTGAGGATTTGGAGCAGCTGGAATTCTCATACATCACTGATGGGAATGTAAAATAATACATACACTTTGGAAAGCTGGCAGTTTCCTATAAAGATAAATATAATCTTACCTCAATGACCCAGCCATTTCACTCTTCCGTATTTATTTATCCAAGAGAAATGAAAATGTAAATCTACACAGAGACTTGTACATGAATGTTCACAGCTACATCATTCATAATAACTACAAATTTGGAAAATCCAAAATGGTCATTAATTGCTGAATAGGTAAATAAAATGCGGCATATCCATACAATAGAATATTACTCAGTGATAAGTAAGAATGCACTACTAAAACAACACAGTAACACTCATGAATCTCAAAGCCATGCTGAGTGAAAGAAGTTGAGACACAAAAGAATATGTACTTTATGCTTCTGTTTATATACATTCCAGAAAATGCAAATTAATCTATAGTAATAAAAGCAGCTTAGTGGTTGTCTGGAGCCAGAGAGGAACTTTTGGGGTGATGGAAACATTCTGTATCTTGATTGTGGTGTTGTTACACTTTTTCTTTTCAAGGGCATATGGGCTATTTATATATCTTCTTTGAAGAAGTGTCTATTCATATCCTTTGCCCACGTTTAAATTGGGTTATTTGTCTTTTACTGAGTTGTAAGAGTTCTTTACATATTTTGAATATAAGTCTCTTAGTAGTTATATGATTTTCAAATATTTCTCTCATTTGGTGGGCTGTCTTTTCCCTTTCTCAATGGTATCATTTGCAGCATAAAAGCATTTAACTTGGATATGGTCCAATATATCTGTTTTTTGTTTTTTCTTTTGTCCCTTATGCTTTTTGATGTCATGTCTATGAAACCACTGCCTAATTCAAAGTCATAAAGGCTTATTCCTATGAGTCTTAGAGTTTTATCTAAGAGTTGCATCGTTTGAAATCTTGTACTTAAAAGTATTCAAAACCTTTTAGGCATCTCTATGTTGGATCTGGCTTACGGTTGTATGGAGTTGAGTAACCAACTGTCAAGGTTTGCTTGGGGCCCAGCACTTTCCAGGACATGGAACTTTCAGTGCTATAACTCACGTCCTGAGCAAACCAGGGTGAGCTGGATCCATTACCAATAGACCTCCAACTTGCCAACCCTGATATAAATTATTATCCCTACTCTCTATGGCTTAAAATAGATACTGAATCTCCTCACTTGAATGAAAGAGGTTTGTTTTCAGTTTACCAAGCATTTATTGAATGCTCAAAATGCAAAGCCCTGGGGTTGAGTGTAGGGAGGAATATAAAATTCCAATTTCAGCGTCCATAAATAAATTTTATTGTTCCAGGCCCTTGGGGTACATCAACAAACGTTTATGGAGCTTAAATGCTAAAGTGGGGTGGGCAGACATTCTAGTGGAAGGGGGATGGGAGAGCCATTAAACAAGATGAAGAGGATTTTGAAGGCAGGGATTTGGTTTTATTAATCTTTGATTCCCCAGAACTGTAGAAATCACTCACTAATGCTTGTTGAATGAATGAATGAGTAGCTTTCTCCTACTCAACGTACATTTTTTTTTCTTGATTCATTTCACAAGACCTCAGCTCTGTGGGACTTCCCTGGTGGTCCAGTGGGTAAGACTCCGTGCTTCCAGGGCTGGGGGCCTGGATTCCATCCCTGGTCAGGGAAGTAGATCCCGCATGCAACTAAGAGTCCATATGCCACCACTAAGAAGCCTGTATGCTGCAACTAAGACCCGGCGCGGCCAAAATAAATAAATATGTAAAATAAAATAAAAGACCTCAGCTCCGTGCCGACAATGTCATTTCTAACTTGTTCTCTGTCATATGCCCGGTGACTCTTACAGTGCCTGGCACACAGTAGGTGCTCAATAAACAATGCTTCAATGCATGAGTACGTATAAAATTTTTTCATTCTCTGCATTTGTTATAGCAGCCTGGGTTGCAAGAATATTATACCAGTAACAACCTTAATGAATCCCTACAAATAAACATTTAGAGAGGCGTCGTCAAGCAAGGAGTGCTCAGTGGTACCTGGACAGCCATTTCACAGGCTGGTGTGCCCCACAGGCATCCCAGTAAAACACCACCAGCCACAGACAGCCTGTAAATTTCGCTAACCAGAAGGGCCCTCCCCGCCCCCTCTCCCCGCGCAGCTAGCTCTGCCCTCCACCTCCTCCTCTCCGCCCACTCTCGCCGCGGACTCCTGGCGGCGGCGGCTTTGTCTCTTGGGCTGGGCCCTGGCGGCTCCCTACCCGGAACAGCTGCCACCGAGGGAGGAAGCGGCGCGGTCCACAGCCCTAGTGCTGAAGCCCCCGAGCCCTCGTCATCCACCACCACCATGTAAGGGCCATGAAAAGGGCTCGTCCTGGCGCAGCGCGGACATGGAGGAGGACTTATTCCAGCTAAGGCAGCTGCCGTGAGTATCCTGGGGGCGAGTGAGAGGCAGACAGGTTTTCCTTTAATAAAGGAAAACCTGCAGAGGGGCGTCTCGGCGTGGCTTCCTGAATTTAAAGGGAACTGTTTCAGAGGAGAGAATTAGGCCTGGAGGAGACAAGCCATTTTCCTACCCCATCAGCTCAGCATCTGTATCTCTGACTCGGTTCGATTTTTCAGATCCGTCGGAATCATATGGGGACCTACCCGTGTTATGTTTTCCCTTATAATGGCTCTCAATCCTAAAGGGATTTTGAGGGCTGTGTTTTAAGAAAGCATTAGCTGCTGTTTTGAAATGCGGACTGAATTGATGAGTCCCTGCAATGACATCGGTCCTTTCCAGTCCTTCTCCTATGCTGTGAAATTCCTAATTTTCCTGCAAGGTCTTTTAGAAGGGAATGATACTGATGTTGCAAACTGGTTTCCAAAAAGCTGGGATTCCTTCCTAGAGAGGAGGCTTCAGCAAAGTCTTGTTGTTTATGAAGTGTGTGAATGAGAGGGCTGTGCATCGTTGCTGAAACCTCTTGCCTTCTTCTGAATGAACGGCTTTTGTAACAGCTAGCTGGAGTGAGACACACTGTCAACGGCTCTCCTTGGGAACTCAGGAATACACTGCTTAGAGGATTGGAATTTTTCAGGGATGCCAAATTTGCTCTGAAAATCTTGAGGGAATACAATCAAACAGTGGCAAGTACAGGGAGCTTGTAAAGGGGCTTACAAATTTCTCCTACCACAAGCTGATGGTGATTTGTTAAGCAAATTCCAAGAGTATGAGATGGGGCATTAAAAAGAACATTAATGGGAGTTTTGTTTTAATTTTCAGAAGTACTAGCCATTTGGATGGTAAAACTAGACACCATTTGGAATTGTTGGAAAGGATACATTGTTGTTAGTATGTGTGTATTTTCTTGACTTAAATGTTTTTTTTCCTCTCTAAGCCACTGAGGAATTCTCCCAAGTGACTTTTAGCGTGACTGATACAGCTCTCTGAAGCTGTAAGTACTGAAGGGTATTGTAGTGTCTGCTTCTCAATCAGTATAAAATTAATTTTCATTAAATTTTTAAATTAATTAAATTTTTACTTTTAAGCTTTTATTAATTGATCCTCAAATAGCATATCTTATGTAACACAGCATTATTTCACAAATGCTAAAGGACACTCAGTTATAATATCCAAAGCCGATCTATGAATACATAAAAATGTACATATCTGAGTGCAGATATCTCAGGGAAAACATACCGCGTTCATTGAAAATAAATATCATGTTTAAAAACGAACCTATTATCTCTAAATAAAAAGTAATTCAGAAACTAAAATATGAAATTTGGTATTCAGAATAAGAATACATATTGGAACTGCAGTTTTACTGGGATACATTTTCAAATGCTGTCAGAGCATGTGAACTTTGCAAATTACTCAAAGATTCATGTATATTTAATCTAATATATAGACATGACACTAGAATGACAATTCCTTCCTTAATTTAAAAAAGTAAAATTAATAAGAGGTTTTTACTTAAGCTTTAAATTAATTTAGTTTTTATACTAATATATAATATAATGTACTAATATAATATATATATAGGGAAAATAAAGTTCAAAAAAGAAGCACAAAAATAAAAGTAAGTCTCTCTCTTCCCAAACCCCAGTGTTAAGTTTCTTGATTATTTTTCTGATTTTTATACACATAAATACCTATAATATCTATTAGAGAGGCCAAATTGTGTGCTGGTTAAGAGCACTGACTCTTGAGAAGACAGACTTGGCTTCAAATCCTGGCTGTGCCACTTCCTGGCTGTGTGACTTCGAGCAAGTGACTTAAACTTTCTGAGACTCAGTTTCCTTAGCCATAAAATGGGAATCATAAAAGTACTTGATTCAGAGGGTTATGGGGAAGATCAGATGAGATAATGTGTGCTAATGCCTGGCAGATCCAAAGGAGTCACACATATTAACTATTATTATTATGACATCTGAAAAAGAATTTATAAAAACAAAATCTGTAGACTCCTTATGCTGGACTCCCCCAAAATGTAATCTGCAAACCCCAAAGTACATTTGAATGATGTCAAAATTAGCCCTGAAATATGTTAACCTCCATTTATAAAAAAGAATAAAAGAAAACAGCCATGTGAATCTGAGTGAGTTACACATCACGACATAGGTGTTTTTTAAACCACACCCTATATATATTATTCACAGATTGCTGGCAACCGACTGCCTGAGAGCAATATGGGTTTTTTTAAAATCAGAGCGCCTTGTAGAGGGTGGGCAAGAGTGGACCTTGGAACAGGCTCAGTCCCACAGGAGACCACGTGTTAATAGATTATAAGCTGCTAAGTAGTTTACAGGGTCCGGGGAGGGAGAAGAAGGATGAGGGTGTCTACGAAATAGTCCTCTCTTGCAGTTAGAGGCACCTTCGCACAGCTCTAGGATGGGTCATTTGAGACCACAAACAACCTCTGCCTTTCACCTGCTGTCCACGCAGGCACAGCACCATGTACAGGAGATTCAGAAAGCTGAGATTTTATATCTAGTTCTGCCTTACTGTGAGATCTTATGCAGGTCAGATTTTCCTGGGTCTCTCCTTTCTAGGATGATTTCTTGAAAGCAAGTTACGCAGACTACATTGATTGATTGATTCATTCATTCTTTCATTCATTCATTCATTCAGTGATTTTCCTGGGTACCATCCTAGGTCAAGGGATTCTACGACCAAATAAGATACATGGTCTTTGCCCTCAAGGAGCTCACAGTCTAGAGCTTCAATGTCCAATACAGTAGCCACTAGCCACATGTGGCTATTTAAATTTAAATTATGTAATTAGTATGTGAAATAATTTTCGTGTATAATACACAATATAAGATTTGACTTCTAAGTAAAATAGGTGATGTTTGAAAAATCCGTTCCTTAGCTGCATTAGCCACGTTTCAAGTGCTCAGCAGCTACATGTGGCGAGTGGCTGCTGTAGTTGCATCGTGACCGCACGGGTCCAGAACATTTCCGGAAATGCAGAAGGTTCTATGGGACAGCACCGGTTCGATGGGAGAAGCGGATGTTAAACACACAATTGCACAATAAGTATGAGAATTGTTTTAAGGGCTACAAAGGACATGTGCATAATGCACCAAGAGTAGTTCTAGATGGCGGAGGGGAGGATCAGAGAAGGCTTCCTTGAGGAAGTGACGTTGGAGCTGAACCCCCAGACATGCGTAGGAGTCAGCCAGAAAAAGAGATAGGATGGAGCATTTCAAATAGAGGGAATTGTGTGGGGGAAAAGCTCAAAATCAGGCCAGTGGCGCTTCATGAGCAAGTGGCGTGAGGGAAGGATGCAGAGGATGGCAGGGACCCGGCCACACAGGGCCCTATAGTAAGGACAAGAAATTGGAACTTCGTCCTGTGTTTGCTCAATCCACTGTCTCTCCTTTCTTACCAACCCCGTCCTTCAAGACTGAGCTTATTAAGTCCATCACCTCCATGAATCTTCTGACCTCTCCTGGGTTTCAGCAGCAGCAGGGGTAAAAGTGTGGACTCTTGAGTCAGGCAGATCTGGGTTCAAAGCCTGGCTCTGCCACTTACCATGTGGGTGGCCTTGGACTAATGACTTCATCTCCCCAAGGTTGGGTGCTCATCGGTAAAGCTGGGATAATGGCGGTATCTGCATGGCAGGGCTGTTGTGAGAATGAGGGAGGTCACCACTGGGAAGCTCCCAGTACAGTGGCTGGCTCTATGTAAGGGCTCAACCAGTGGTGCTGGTGTTATTTGTCTTCCTGACTCTGGACTTGTTTCCCTTATCCTCCAGCTTGTTCAGGTAGCAAAGTACCTAGAAGCCATGGTCTCCCTTTCAGAGTACTAAGAAATGTCCTGATGCTGGCTAATGGAAGCACACGTCCAAACCTGAACGCCTGATCTTTCCTGCACTTTGCTCCCCTTTCAGCCTCACCCATACCAGTTGATGGTAACTCTGTCCATCCCATTTGGAGTCAATTTTGACCCCTCTTTCCCTCATATTTCACTTCAATCCATCGGGAGATTCTATTGGTCCTGCCTTTGAGCTACATCTAAACTCCTACCACCTCTCTCCACCTCTCCTGCTAGTCCTTGGTTCAAGTCCCCGTCATCTCTCACCTGGGTTAATTCCAGTGGTCATCTTTTTTTTTTTTTTTTTTTTTTTTTTTTTTGGCGGTACGCGGGCCTCTCACTGTTGTGGCCTCTCCCGTTGCGGAGCACAGGCTCCGGAC
>NC_041232.1:9003272-9013141 GCF_002837175.3 Physeter macrocephalus | reverse complement strand
CGGGGCACGAACCCGCGTCCCCCGCATCGGCAGGCGGACTCCCAACCACTGCACCACCAGGGAAGCCCTCCAGTGGTCATCTTTCTGGTCTGCCTGTTCCTGCCCTTGTCTCCCTACAGCCCATTCTCAACACAGCAGCCAGAGAGATTCTTTAAAAGTCAGGTCACATCCGCCTCTGTTCAAAACCCTCCGGGGCTTCCATCTGACCTTGTCTCTTCTACTCTCCCACCCCCTCCTGCAGCCATTCTGTCTCCTTGTTTTGCCTCAAACACACCAGGTAGGCTTCTGCCCCAGGACCCACTGTTCTCTCTGCCTAGAAAGCTCTTCTGCAAAGCATCTGCTTCACCTTTGGCAAGTCTCAAATGCCACCATCTCACCAAAGCCTACCCTGACCACCTCCTTAAAATTTGCAGCCCTCTCTCACAGCCATTAGGATGGCAACTACCAAAAATAAATAAAAATAACAAGTGTTGGTGAGGATGTGGAGAAATTGGAATTCTTACACACCGACTGTTGGTGAGAGTCACAAATGGTGCAGCCTCCATGGAAAACAGTACGGTGGTTCCTCAAAAAATTAAAAATAGAATTACCATATGACCCAGCAATTCCACTTCTGGGTATATACCCACAAAAGAATTGAAAGCAGAGTACTGAGGAGATATTTGTACAGCCAATGTCAGAGCAGCATTATTTGCAATAGCCAAAAGGTGGAAGCAACCCAAGTGTCCCTTCATGGATGAGTGGATAAACGAATGTGGTCTACAGTGGAATATTGTTTAGTCTTAAAAAGGAAGGAAATGCTGACACATGCTACAACATGGATAAACGTTGAGAACATTATGCTAAGTGAAATAAGCCAGACACCAAAGGACAACTGGTGTATGATTTCACTATATGAGGTTCCTAAAGTAATCAAATTCATAGAGACATAAAGTAGAATGGCAGTTGCCAGAGGCTGGGGAAGTGGAGTAGGGGTATCTGTGCAGTGGGAACAGAGTTTCAGTTTTACAAGATGAAAAGAGTTCTGTGGATGGACAGTGGTAATTGTTGTACAACATTGTGAATATAGTTAATACCACTGAACTGTACTCTTTAAAAAAATGGTTAAAATGATAAATTTTATCTTATGTGTATTTTACCATAATTGAAAAAAATTGCAGCCCGTTTCCCCCATCTTCCAGACCGTGTTCAGCTTTTTCTTTTTTTATAGCACTTATCACCTACTAACATACCATGTAATTTGCTTACTTCTTGTTTAGTGCCTGTCTTTACTTACTAGTATGAAAGCTTCACACACGGCGGGGGTCTCATGTATCCCAAGAAGGTGGGGCGTTGCCTAGATTCCATCTGATACTGGATTTCAGTATAGACCAGGCCAAAGGATTAAATAAAAACTGTATGAATGAAAAAATCAGAAAAATCTGTCCATCAGCTTAATCATTCTCCTTGACAGTGGGGGCCACCATTATTAAGTTTTAGCAGCTAAAGCACTGAGTCCCCATGGAAAGATCACACATAACCTTGTTTCATCCTATTTGCCATGCTGCTTCCCCATCCCCTTCCATTAAATCAGGGAGGTTGAGAGAATGCAGTTTGACTTACTGATTACATGACTACGTTCTTGAAATTGTCCCAGGCAAGTTCTTTGCGCCCATAAGGATTTATTCTTGGTTCTAGAGAAGGAACTGGAAGCAGGTTTTGTTTCCTCTAAATGAGGAGACTGCTGCACAGAGGCAGGACCAGAGTAGGCGGCTAAGGCACACGTGGGACTTCATGTTGGCTCCCATCCCCCTGAGGCTGATGGGGCAGAAGGAAAGGATTCCTGGCCAAGGAGGAGAGATGGAGTTTCATTGTCACCCACCTCAGGCAAAAAGTAGGGAGTTATTGTAATAGCCTAGGAATCCTCAAGGTTACCCCACCACAGGCTTTTAAAGCCTCAAGCTCCGTACAACTCAGTAACAAAAAACCAAACAACCCAATCAAAAAATGGGCAGAAGACCTAAACAGACATTCCTCCAAAGAAGACATACAGATGGCCAATAGGCACATAAAAAGATGCTCAGCATTGCTCATTAGTAGAGAGATGCAAATCAAAACTACAGTGAGGGGACTTCCCTGGCAGTCCAGTGGTTAAGACTCCGAGCTTCCAGTACAGGGGGCGTGGGTTCGATCCCTGGTCAGGGAGCTAAGATCCCACATGCCGAGCAGCAAAATAAATAAATAAATAAAAATAAAGATACTACTAAGTTTCTTAAAACAAAACAAAAAAACTACAATGAGGTACCACTTCACACGGTCAGAATGGCCATCATCAAAAAGTCTACAAATAACAAATACCGGAGAGGGTGTGGAGAAAAGGGAACCCTGCTACATTGTTGGTAGGAATATACATTGGTGCAGCCACTATGGAGAACCAGTATGGAGGTTCCTTAAAAAACTAAAAATAGAGTTACCATATGATCCTGCAATCCCACTCCTGGGCATATACACAGAGAAAACCATAATTCGAAAAGATATATGCACCCCAATGTTCATAGCAGCACTATTTACAATAGCCAAGACATGGAAACAACTTAAGTGTCCATTGATAGATGAATGGATAAAGAAGATGTGGTGTATATATACAAATTGGACTATTACTCAGGCATTAAAAAGGAATGAAATAATGCCATTTGCAGCAACGTGGATGGACCTAGAGATTATCATACTAAGTGAAGTAATTCAGAAGGAGAAAGACAAATAACATATAATATCACTTATATGTGGAATCTAAAATATGATAGAAATGAACTTATTTGCAAAACAAAAACAGACTCAGACATAGAAAACAAACTTACGGTTACCAAAGGGGAGAGGGAGTGGGGGAGGCATAAATTAGGAGTTTGGGATTAGCAGCTACACACTACTGTATATGAAATAGATTAACAAGGTCCTACTGTATAGCACAGGGAACTATATTCGTATTCAATGTCCTGTAATAAACCGTAATGGAAAAAATATGAAAAAGAATATGTATGTATATGTATAACTGAATCACTTTGCTGTACACCAGAAACTAACACAACACTGTAAATCACCTATACTTCAATTTAAAAAAAAATAAAAAACAACTCTCAGGCCCAAAGCTGCTCACACCCCATCGTCTCAAACACATGCCAGCCAGCTTCACCTCTAGGGAATATGTGTTTCAGTGACTTAAGAGGAACAGTCTGGAGGCCAAAGAAAGAAAATCTCCTTGCAAAGAGGCAATTGCTTAGGTGGTCTTAGGCCTTAGGGAGGGTTGTTCAAGGGCCTACTGACCCTGACAGTGGCTTTACAGCCCAGCCAAGCTCTTCTCTGGGCTGTCTAAAAGAATAACAGATCTGAATGTGAATCATTGTGTGATCTTGGGCAATTCATTTAACTTCCCTGAGACATAAGAGGGTGCCTGGGCCACCTTCAAGGGCATTTTTGGCTTTTTTAAAAAATATTTATTTATTTTATTTTATTTTGGCTACGCCTCGTCTTAGTTGCAGCACACGGGATCTTCGCTGAGGCATGCGGACTTCTTAGTTGTGGCATGCATGCAGGATCTAGTTCCCCGACCAGGGATCAAACCCGGGCCCCCTGCACTGGGAACGTGGAGTCTTACCCACTGGACCACCAGGGAAGTCCCCATTTTTGGCTTTGAAAGACTGTGATCCTAAGCTCTCTAGATGGATATGCCTGGTACCATCTGGCTTATGGTGATTATTCTGGTGTCATTATTAAGAGCATCTCTTTCTTAAACATGGGGTTTTTAACCTCGACGCTATTCACATTTTAGACCAGATGACACTTTGTCATGAGAGGCTGTCCTAGACATTATAGGATGTTTAGCAGCATCCCTGGCCTCTACCCACAGGATGTCACAGCCACCAACTGCCCCTCCAAGTTGTGACAATCAAAACTGTCTCCAGACATTGCCGGTGTCTCCTGGGAGACTGAATGGCTGCCCCATTGAGAACCACTGCTTGTTGAATGAAGGAGTGAATAAATAAGTTGCAAAGACAAACTGCCTGTAAAGTTGTCCCCCAGGCTTTGAGTTCCCCCAGTTAGAAGTTACCCATCCCCCCACCGAGGCCACATCACAGAATGATTAAGTGTGTGGCCTCTCTGCTCAAGTAGACCTGGATTTGAATTCTGACTTTCCTGCTGACTTGGAAGGTAACCTTGGGCAAGTTACTTTTCTTCTCCGGGCCTCAGTTTTATCATCTGTAAAGTGGGGATAGTAATAGCGTCCACCCCACAGGGCATAAGGCTCATAAAATACTTAGTGGAGCTCCCAGCACATGGTGAGGGCTTAACAAATTTTAACTGTTATTTGTTTGTGTTCATTGCCTTTTGTCTAGAATATAAGCTATTGGTCCATTATCCAGGGAACAAGCTCAGTGCTATTCAGGTCAATGGGGGGTGGCAGGACAATACAAAAAAATGAAATCCCCAGAGAACTATATTTTCCATTCATTATAGACTTCTAGACATTCAGAAACGGAAAGGACCTTAAAAGTCATCACTCCAACCCCTTATACCTCATATTCTCAATTCCACGCAAGAGGGGATCCAAGTAGTGCCTTCTAAACATCTGCGGCCACCATCAACATCTTATTAAAATTCAGATTCCTGGGCCCTGCTCTGCAGAGATGCAAAAGCTTTAGGTCTGGAGAATGGCCAGGAATCGGCATTGTAATTGGTTCCCTAGGGGGTACTCTTGGCCTCAGAGAAGCATCTGCTACTGGTTAAGCTCATGGGTTCTGGAGCTACTCAGGCCAGGAACCTAGGATACTATATACACTCTAGGGGACTTGGACCAGAGCCTCAGTTTACTTGTCTGTAAACTGGGGATATTAATAACACCTCCCTCCTAGGGTTGCTGAAGAGATTATATAAGATATACATATACTAGGGACTTCCCTGGCGGTCCAGTGGTTATGACTCCGTGGTTCCAATGGAGGTGGCGTGGGTTCGATCCCTGGTCGGGGAACTGAGGTCCCACATGCCATGCAGCGGTGGCCAAAAAATAAACAACAACAATGTGATTAAACCAGCCAAGATGACTAAATATAATGCCACAAAAACTCAAAAAAAAGAGATATATATGCTATCTATATATTTACTGTATATAAGTATACGTAGCATTTAGGCTTGCCCTTGGCATGTTAAGTGTTACGTATTAAACATCATTACTCCTGAGTCCATACACGGGGACACCTGCCTTTCCTAGACCACCTTCCCTGAAGGGGATCCCACTACCATCTAAAGCAGCCTTTTTCATCTGCGGACTTCTCTACCTGAGAAGCCTCCTTATACTGAGTTGAAATCTGTTTCCCTCTTTATATCCAGCAGTTCAAGCTCTAGCCTCAGGGTCCAACTTGAACAAGCACCTTCTTTCACATGCCAGAAGTTCAAATATTGGAAGACAGAGGTTCAGCCCCTGAGAAGACTCTAACCAAATCAGACAGATCAGCGAGTCCCCAGGTCTTATCCTGAAGGAGACAAAGCAAGTCCATTTGTCAGTGACCCTGGCAGTCTCTGCTGCTCCAGGTCCACAGCGTCTAACCCCATTTGTCAGTAGGTTTCAGATTCCAAAGAAGTCCCAGTGTGATGTAGCTGAGTACCTGGGACGGAGCTAAGGGGTGCTGGTCATCAGTTTTGTTCACTGAGTTCCCCAAACCTGAGGACACTTGTTACAACTCGGCCCTTTGCTGGTTAGCTTTGCAGATGGGCCTCCCTGTGTGGCTGTTTCCCTCTACTGATTGGAAGAGTTGGGGGGTCAGGGTGGGGAGGATGAATAAGAAAAGCTTCAGCACCCCACTGCCCACCCACCCTGCTGTACCCCCTGGTCCAAGCCACCATCACTTCTCACTCAGCTGACCACACAGTCTCCCTGCTTTCTCTCCCCACCTTTGTGTGTTAAGCATGCTTTTTATTGTCTATATTCTGATGTTTTGACATCTTAGGGCCTCAAAGGTCCTGGAGGGCGCTCCCCTCCCAGGGTTAATTACTAAATAACTCACCTGCCAGTGTACTTTTCGTGTGCAAACCAAGCACTCCAGCGCCATTAATCCACCTGCCCTAATCGCTCCAGAGCCAAATACCAGACAACTGGAGACAGTCCGTACGCTCAGAGCCTGGAGAAATTACTCAGACTAGCCGATCCTCAGCCTGGTGACCCTGCGCCACCTTTTCCTTCCTATGGAAACCACAGTAAAGACTCTTGCCCACATTTTGCCCTCACTCTTGCCTCGTTATTGACCCTGGTGCTTTCCCATTTGGCTTCCCAGGTGTGGTGTACCCCCCAGTTGTCTCCTGATCTGTTTGCCTTGCCACACCTAAATAATAATGAAACCTGTATTTTAGGGACTTCCCTGGCAGTGCGGTGGTTAAGACTGTGCCCTTCCAATTCAGAGGGCGCGGGTTCGATCATTGGTCAGGGAACTAAGATCCCACATGCTGTGGGGCCAATAAATAAATAAAAGTGTGACAAAAAAATATTTTTTTTAAAAAACAGTCTCCCCAATCTATTCCTCCTCTTGTAGAAAAGTGTGCCTGAATGATCTTGCCTAAATCAACTCTGATCATCTTCCACTGTGTCACCCCCCACTTGAAACCTTTCAATGGCATCCCATTGGTCTTAGGATAACATGAAAAATCCTCCCTGTGGTCTCCAGAGCTCTCTATAATTCAGCCTGTTTCTCTGACCTCTACTCCTTGGTCCTACCTCTGGGTCTTTGCACTGGCTGTTCTCGCTCCTCCTCCCCTGTCTGTGTGGGACTCTCCTGGTCCGCAGACCTCAGGGAAGTCTATCCTGACGACCCTTCCCTCCGATCATTCTCTATCTTGGCACCCTGTCTGTTTCCCTCTCAAGATTCATTCATTTGCAAATGTATAATGATTTCTTGTTTACTAGTACATTAACCGTCTTCCCAGCTAATAATAATAGTTTTTAATAAACTTACTAAAATACTGAAGGATGATGGTGCCAGGCTCTTTTGAGATGTTCTCTTAACTCCTTTAGTCTCCATGGCAACCCCGTGAGACAGGAATTACCATTTCCCTTCTACCAGCAGGAAACTGAGACCCAGAGAAGTAAAGTAACCTAACCTCATAGCTACTGAATGGGGAGGGCAGGGTTCACACCCAAATCAGTCTGTTTGCAGAGTTGGGCTCTTCTTTCTATGACAATCCCCCTCTCTTCAGACATTAAATGCTACCCTGTAATAGTCACACTTAGGTACAAGCTTCCTTTTCAGTCTGATAGATTCACGAACTCAGGGGATAAATATCCAGAAGCTGAGATGAAAAGAAATCAAGTCTTCACCCTAATCAAGTCTCAGGCTCTAATTTAAGGCACGGAGGTGAATTACATGATGGTACAAGCGAGATCTTTGGGTTGACAGCTATTTCCTCAAGCTCTTATCTTCTTTCAATAGCAAAATTATGTAAAACAAATGTTCCCTGCTATTTTCGTAAATTACATGCTATATATACACAACAAATGCCAAGAAATTAGCCAGCTTTTTTCGAAGCCCTCATATATTTAACATATGCCACTGCTATTTTCTTTTTCTGTCATATTACTTTTTTTTTTCCCTAGGGAAATCTTGGCTCATGTAGCTGATAACTGTTTTCAGGAACCCAGCCGATTCAAAATGTAGTCTGGCTTTCTGAGTATAATTTAATGTCAGAGGTCTCTCTTTACATTCGTCTTAAAACAAGTTCTAATAAATAAAGGGCCCTGGCTTCTAGTGAATCGCCAGAGAAGGAGTGTGAACACATCCTGGTTTAAAACTCCAGGGAGCTAAGCCATTTTCTCAAAGTCGAATTTCACAAAGGTCAGTGTACTCCACGCTCAAGGCAGAAAGGTGACCTGAACCTGGGTTGGAGGAAGGCCAATATTGACACCATGCCCCTCAGTTTCTGGTTCATCAATCTCAGTTAATCTTCACAGCAGTCCTGCAAGCCTGTCCTCATCCCATTTCACAGCAGAACGAGACTGTCACATGCTTAGCCGATGTTACAAGACCAACAAGAGCTTTGTGAATAGTCGCTATCGTGATTTATTTAACGAATAGATGTGCAGGTTAAACAATTTACATATTGCAGCGGGATCCAAAATGAAAAGTTAAAAAAAAAATTTCTTTTCCTTAAAACTCCCCATTCCCATCCAATCCTCCTTCCCAGAAGCAACCAGTCTTAGGCTTCTTAAGTATCCTTCCAGAATGTTCGACTGTAGAAGCAAAAATATTCTTGAGCCCACTTGAACATGCACACAGATTCACTAGGGACCTGGTTAAAATGCAGATGCTGATTCAGTAGATCTGGGTCAGGGCCCAAGACTCAGCATTTCTACCACGTCCCTAGGGGAGGCTGGGGCCTCTGGTTCAAGACCACACTTAAGTCTTAGTACCGAGGACCTAGATCACGGGACCATAGTCTAGCACATTTAATAAGGAGCCCCAGTGGGAATTCCCTGGCGGTCCAGTGATTAGGACTCAGCACTCTCACTGCCGGGAGCCCAGGTTTGATACCCGGCCGAGGAACTAAGATCCCGCAAGCTGCGTGGTGCAGCCAAAAAAATAAATAAATGAGCCCCAGCAATCTTTTCCTGTTGGTTCTTGCAACCAATGTGTGTGTGTGTGTTTATTGTGTGTGTGTGTGTGTGTGTTTACTGCGTTAAAATATGCATAATAAAATTTACCATTTCAACAATTTAAATTGTACAGTTAGCGGTATGAATTACATTCATAATGTTGTGTTACCTTTCCCGCCATCCGTCTCCAGAATTTTCTTATCTTTCGCAACTGAAACTCTGTACCCGTTAAACACTAACTCTCCATTCCCCTCCGCACCACCCCCCATCACCTGGTGACCACTGTTGTACTTTCTGTCTCTGTGAATTTGACTATTCTAGGCCCTCTCAGATAGGTGGACTCGTACAATAATTGTCCTTTCGTGTTGGGCTTATTTCACTTAGCACTATGTCTTCAAAGTACATCCATGTTGTAGCACAGGTCAGAATTTCCATCCTTTTTAAGACTGAATAATATTCCATTGTATGGATAGACCACACTTTGTTTCTCCATTCATCCACTGATGACCACTTAAGTTGTTTCCACCTTCGGCTAACGTGGTACAGATCAATATAAATAAAATTTTTTTTAACACTTTCTTTAGTGGATGTGCCATCATCTAAGCCTAGACACTTACTGTGTGACCTTGCGCGAGCTCCCAGCCCCTCTGTGCTTGAGTGTCCTCATCTGTAAAAAGGGGACCATGAAAGTGGGAATAAATAAGATAATCGATGCACAGTACAAACACTAGACTTGACACACGCAAGCTAACAATCCATATCTGCCATTATTTGTAGGGTAAATCGTTGCCTACTGTGCCTGTCCCCACGATGAACTGCCAGCAGAACGCATTCTGGGTGGGAGCTCAAAGCACTGAAAACTTTGAAAGATAACACACGTTACCTTCCCAAAAGGTTGCAGTGGTCGCTATTAGTCACAGAAGGGAGCACAGAGGCTTGGACGGTCCTGGAGGAGAGGATGTGAGGAGAGGGAGAGTGTCAGGCCACATAGCCATCTCCTTCTGTGACGTTACCTGCAGAGTCAAGGGCGAGCCATGGGCCTTCCCCTCACCCCTGAAAAGGCATTGATAATGCACATAAACGTTCATTTCCTTACTGCGCTTAATAATTCTCTACATTTCTGTCTTCTACAAATACCTTGGGGGACTGTTTATGTTTTTGATTTGGGAGGTTGCTTCCTGGGGACAGGGTGTCCTACTCCTTTGTTGTTCCCTCCCTGGAACCCACTTCGCACCACCCCTTGGTGGCTTGCAGAGTT
>NC_041232.1:8992029-9002772 GCF_002837175.3 Physeter macrocephalus | reverse complement strand
TCTGAGTTCTGAGGCCAGACATTGCATCTGACTTGCTCACAGCTGCATCCACTAGCTGCCAGCTTAGCACACACCAGGTGTGCAGTGTGTATCAAGTTTACTTGAATTAAAATTAAATCCTGGCAGCACCATTTACTGGCTGTGTGACTTCAGGTAAGTTACTCCACCTCTCTGAGCCTTCGTTTCCTCATCTGTAGAATGGGGCCAATAACACCAGCCCCTACTTTCTAAGAATGTGGGAGACTTAGATGAAATGACGCTTGGGAAGCGCTTAGTGCAGGGGCTGGCACACAGTAGGTGCTCCGCAGATGTCAGGAAGTCACTTCTTCTGCACTAGACACTGTGTTAAGCTTTTTACATTTGCCATCTTGTGGAAAACTCCCATCTACTCTCCGGGGCATGAGTTATTTTTCTCATTTTCCAGAAAAAGAATTTGAGGCTTGAGAAGCATCTTGGCCAAAGTCATGGCCAGCAGGGAGCAGAGCTGAGATCTGAGATTTGAAGTCCAGTGTCCTAACCATTAGACTCACCAGACTACAGCTGGCCAGGCACTCTGCTGGGCCCTTTTTTTTTTTTTTTTTCCCCAGCCTGGGGACAGGGTATTCGAGGAGAGTCCCCCGAGAAAGCTGCATCACTTACTGGCTGTGTGAACTTAGGCAAGTTGCTTTGCCTCTCTGTGCCTCAATTTTCCCGTGTGTAAGGGCCACTGAGGGAATCGAGCATAAAAAGGGCTGGGCGGTGTCTGGCATCTTCTAAGGCGTCAGGGGATGGTAGCGACGGTGGTGGCGGCATGCCTGAACCCTGCCTTCCCGCAGGCTAGCACGATGCGCGTGGTAGTGATCGGAGCGGGCGTCATCGGGCTGTCCACCGCCCTCTGCATCCATGAGCGCTACCACTCGGTCCTGCAGTCGCTGGATGTGAAGGTCTACGCAGAACGCTTCACCCCGCTCACCAACACTGATGTGGCTGCCGGCCTCTGGCAGCCCTACCTCTCCGAGCCCAGCAACCCACAGGAGGCGTGAGTGAGGGTCCCAGAGGGTGGCCTGGGGCCAGAGGGGCTGAGTCTGCAGAGAGGATGTTCCCTCTCAGGGTTCCCATCACCAATGACCACCCTTTGTGAAGGCTCTGGCCTGACATGCTATAAAGACAATACGCATAAATATTAAGTCCCTGCTGTGGGCCAGACACGATGCTATACTTGATCGTGGCCGAAAGGCTGAGAAGCCCTGTGTGCCAGACAGATGGAGGCTTTGTCTCCATCCCTCACCTAAACCGGGTGGCTGTGGATGCCCAATGCATCTGTCCATCAGGAAGGCCTCTAAGTGGGTGGATGGATGTTCAAGTTTAGCAAAGTGGCAGAGGTCACTGTGTCAGTTTAGAAACCACCAGCTGCTTCAACAAAGGAACCCTCAAACGAGTAACGGCTCAAACGGAAGTTTCATTCTCATGCCCATAAATTCCAAAACCAGTATTCCTGATCAGTAAGTGGCAATTCAGGGGCCCGGGTTCCTTCCATCTCATGGCTCTGCCGTCCTCCTCGTGGCTTCCGATGTTGCCATGGGCCAGTGCCTGTAGGAGCACGGCATGAGGACCACCTGGGAGGAGACGTTAGGGTCAGCTGGCAAGAAGGCAGCCACATGGTCACACCTATCTGCAAGGGAGTCTAGGAAATGTTGTTGAGCTGCGTGCCCGGCGGGGGAGAGAAAGTGTTCGGAAGCGGTAAGTGATGCCTGCCACTGGCATTTACAGTGGGGGGTGCCCCGAGTGAGACTGAACCACAGGGCTACAGTTCCCAAAGCAGTCAAAGCTTTCGTTTAAACTCGCAGCTACGTGATCCCAAGCCAGAGGTAGGGCTCCAAATAGTTATGATGGAGCATCCTTTTTTTTTTTATTTGAAGTATAGTTGATTTACAATGTTGTGTTAATTTCTGCTGCACAGCGAAGTGATTCAGTTATACATATATATACATTCTTTTTTAATAGTCTTTTCTTTTTATATTCTTTTATATTCTTTATATTATGGTTTATCATAGGCTATTGAATATAGTCCTCTGTGCTATACAGTAGGACCTTGCTGTTTATCCATTCTGTATACAATAGCTTACATCTGCTATCCCCCAACCTTCCACTCCATCCCTCCCCCAACCAACCCCCTCCCCCTTGGCAACCACAAGACTGTTCTCTATGTTGATGCAGCATCCTTTGTTACCGCTATCCTCTATCCTATTAATGGGAAAATATTAGAAAGTTTGGGGAGGGGGAAGACCCGTAGCATTTGGGGCGCTGCAGAGTGAACGTGGTGGATTTCTGGACTTGGACACATCCCACCAACCTGATCACAGCCCCATGCAAGCCAACCCTTGGAGCTTTCATTAGGTGACTGAGATCTGGGGGATCCTTCTAGGCACTGGAACCAGCAGACCTTCAACTATCTCCTGAGCCACATCGGTTCTCCCAACACTGCAGACATGGGCCTGGCCCCAGTCTCAGGCTACAACCTCTTCCGTGAAGCCGTTCCGGTGAGTGAGGAGTCCTTGACCATAAACCATAGGGCAGAGCCTTGATCAGAGACCAGGGTGTGGCAGGGGGTGGGGGTGGGGTGGTACTTTGAGCCTCTTAGGCAAAGACTCCTGTGTTCAAAACAGGTTTACTTTAATTTCTATTTTTGCTTTCAAAATCATTTCCATTTTCAACTTTGTTATTAAATCGGCAGAGACCAAAGAATCTTCTGATGAACCAGGGAAACTAGCCCTTCTTGAGTGGTATGGGTGAAATACAGACACATCCTGGAGTGGGAGGCACTTGACGCTGAAGCCAAAAGTTTTCCTGCTCCCCTGGAGGTTCCAGGACTTTCCATCATGATGGACTAAAACACTCACCCCTGGCACAGACTTCTAAAGTACTTACTATGTGCCAGGCCCTGTCCTAACCACTTTATAACTAATGACTCATTAAATTTTCATCGTAACCAGGAAGTAAGTGCTATCATTGTCCTCCTTTTGCAGATGAGAAACTAGAGGCTCCGAGAATTGGGGTAACTTACTTGAGCTCACAAAGCTTTAAGTGGCAAAGCTCGAATTTGAACCCAGCTCGAATGAAAGGCAAAGCCATGGGGGATGTTCTCAGGTTGTTTGGAGGGGGTGGGCTGGCTGGGTGCCCAGAATCCCATGCCAGTTCTCCCAGGTTTATTCAATGTCTAGCACTGTGCTAAGGGCGTTGCTTTCATTATCTGTTACCTTCCAAGAGTGATTATTAACTCCATTATACAGATAAGAAAACTGAGTCTCAGAGAATTCAGAGTGGTCAGTGGTGAGGCCAAAATTCCCCCCAGGTTGTCTGACCCTCCACTCTGCTACTTCCCACTCTCATCCTTTGGTGACCTTCACTGTTGCCCCTTTTTTTCTCCCCTATTTATGACCCTTACCCTATCACTCATCCTCAGCCTTATTCTTACCCTTCATATAGCATCATGGTTAAGAACATGGACTCTGAAGCCAGACTGTGTGGGTTTGAATCTCAGCTCCACCATTTATTAGCTGTGTGACCTTAGACAAGTTACTTAACCTCTCTGAGCCTCAATGGGCCCATCTGCAAAATGGAACTAAAAATAGTATCTACCTCAATGGGTTTTTGTAAAGATTATTGGACTGGTATGAGTAAAATGCTTGGAACAGCGCCTTACACACAGAAAACATTATATAAGTTTTTGTTATTCTCATTCTTATTGATGTTCATCCATCCCTGTGCCGCCTTCTCTTCTTCTAAAGGACCCTTACTGGAAGGATGTAGTTCTGGGTTTTCGGAAGCTGACTCCGAGAGAGCTGGACATGTTTCCCGATTACAGGTAAGGTTATTGCCATGGGTGAAGGAGCTGAGGCCCCACAGTGCAGATAGACTCGTCAAAAAGAAGGAGGCACCAAATTTCCTGTTCCATCCCTGGTCTAGAGCCCCATACTCTGGTCTCCCAATGCTCTGTCCAGCTCTTTCAGAGAGCCCACCCACCCAAACTGCACCTTAGACTAGGGAGGTAGGGGATACGGAATCATAGATCTCAAGCCCAGAAGTTCCATAACACTATCCTATTTTGTAGATAAGGAAACTGAGCTTCACAGAGGCCAAGTCACTTCCCCAGGTCACACAGCCAAGTGACCAGAATGGGATTCCAACCCAGTCCCAACACCTCTATTCTTTTCGCTATAGCCTGATGCCTCTCTGGTCCTCTCTTCACCTCACCCCATGTCTAAACCCTCTCTACAGATGCACATTAATCTCCACTTGCACACCCCAATGTCAGGAATGGCTTTGTCTGATAGAAAATATTCCCTTGCTTCGAGCTGAAAACCACTTCCTCCTTGAATGTCACCCAGTGGTCCTTGCTCCACCCTTTGGGGGCCCAAAGAATGTGACAGCTCCCACCTCCATATGATAGCCTTCAAATATAGCTGAGATTCTGATCCTTTATTCCCACCTTTTGCCTCCTGTGACTCTAGCTATGGCTGGTTCAACACAAGCCTGATTCTGGAGGGAAGGAAGTATCTGCAGTGGCTGACTGAAAGGTGAGATTTTCAGCTTCGCTTTGAGGAAAGCACCTCCCAGGGACCAGGGTTGTAGTGGATGATTGTTCATGGGATTTGTCTTTGTTTTGACCAACCCCAAATGTTGATGAAAACCTTTAGGTTTGGTGGGAGCTATCCTCGTTCCTGACCACCTCTGTGCACTAAGACAGTGGCTTCCACACCTGTTGGAACCACCTGGGAAGCTTTTTACATGTGATACAGTATTTGTTATCAGCCTTACTAAAATCTGTGATGGCTGTGTAATAGCTTTAAATAGATTGAGTCTCTTAAGTTTTCCAGATATAGTTACATCATCTACAAAACATAAGTTGGTTTTTTTTTAATTTTTAAAATTTTTATTAATTTATTTATTTATTGGCTGCATTGGGTCTTCGTTGCTGCGCGCGGGCTTTCTCTAGCTGCGGTGAGCAGGGTCTACTCTTCATTGCGTTGCACAGGCTTCTCATTGCGGTGGCTTCTCTTGTTGCAGAGCACGGGCTCTAGGCGCGTGGGCTTCAGTAGCTGTGGCATGCAGGCTCAGAAGTTGTGGCTCACGGGCTTAGTTGCTCCGCGGCATATGGGATCTTCCCAGACCAGGGCTTGAACCCGTGTCCCCTGCATTGGCAGGAGGATTCTTAACCACTGCGCCACCAGGGAAGTCCAGTTTTTATTTTTTATTTTTTTTTTATTTATTTATTTATTTTTTTGCGGTATGCGGGCCTCTGACTGTTGTGGCCTCTCCCGTTGCGGAGCACAGGCTCCGGACGCGCAGGCTCAGCGGCCATGGCTCACGGGGGGCCTCTGACTGTTGTGGCCTCTCCCGTTGCGGAGCACAGGCTCCGGACGCGCAGGCGCGGCGGCCATGGCCCACGGGCTTAGTTGCTCCGCGGCATGTGGGATCTTCCCGGACCGGGGCACGAACCCGTGTCCCCTGCATCGGCAGGCGGACTCTCAACCACTGCGCCACCGGGGAAGCCCCCCAGTTTTTATTTTTAAACCTCATTTTTTTTTCTTGTCTAATTGCTAGAATAACATTAACTAATACAGATGATAGAGGATGTCCCTGTCTTGTTCCTTATGTTGATAGGAATCTTGTAGTGTTCTAAATTAGCAAACATTAGCTTGAGAGATACAATTTGTATTCATATTCATATACATTCAAATTAAGGAAGATTCCATATATTTCCTATATATTATTATTTTATTAAGTTTTTTTAAAAACTGGAATGGATGGTGGCTTTTATCAAATGACTTGGGGAGGTTTTTAAAAATATAGATTTCAGGACCTCACTTTATATCTACTGAATCAGATTCTCTGGAGTGGGGCTCAGAAATTTGTATTGTAAGAAGTTCCCTGAGTGATTGTAATTATCAGCCAGGTTTGGAAACCATTGTATTAAAACATGGTTATGTCTCCTAACCTTGGGACACTTATGACTCTTATCCAGCCCCTTCCAGGAAAGAATGCTCCCAGTTTTTCTATCTTGAGGAAACCATGTGGATAAAATAATCCTGATATTACGCTTTAGCTTGCATATGGTTTACTTCCTATTCTTTTAATGTTTCTACTATATTTCTAATAGTGACATACATTTTTTCTCTGTGAAATTTAGGGAGGTGTGGGTGTCCCCAGCCCACCTCCTTCCTCATGCTCTGCTTCAGATAAAGAAGCAATTCCGCTTTGGCCCAACCCTGCCCCTCCTCCACCCTGCATCTCATTCCCTTTGATAATACAAAGCAGGGTGGTGGTAGTAAGAGGCCTGGGTTTGAGTCCTAATCCCATCATAGACTCACTGTATGAGTTTCAGTAAGGCCCTTCTCCCATCTCCATCTGCCCAACGTGGGGCTTGCACCGTCTCAGGTTTCCCAAGGGACATTTCGTGGACCACTAGTCCATCAAGGTGCTCATGAACTGGACTACACAGCCATATTCTCAAGGAGCATCCTGTGGGACTAACATCCACGAAAGGTTCCTTGGGAAATGTCCCCCACGCCATCCTCTTGGAGGGATGGGACAGAGAACTGAATACTGGATTTTTTTTATGTGTTTGATCATCCCAGGTTAACTGAGAGAGGAGTGAAATTCCTCCTAAGGAAGGTGGAGTCTTTTGAGGAGGTGAGCTGCTGGGCTGGAAGGGGCTGGATGTGGGAGAGAGGAGAAGAGGGGAGGCCTTTGCTTCCTGTTGCAGGGTTGGGGGGGCCCCTTCTCAGGCTCCTAGCATCCCTTTGAGGCCTGTCCCAGATTCTAGATCTATTTTTAATCCCAGAAGGACTCAGGCCTTCTGCCCTGATGTTGGTGTCAGAAGCAAAGGGATAGTGGGATCATGGTGGCCATTAGGGGCTATATCTATATCTGAGCCTCAGTGAGTTTTAGGGCCAGAGAGCTGGCTGCCTCTTCTCAATATCAGCTGTACCACACCCCCAAGTTCCAGATGCTTGGTTGCTTTTACCAACATCTGGGATGATGTTCCTACAAAGTCAAGGCCCTCCACTGACTTACCTCCAGAGTGACACCACCATCAATAATAATGATAGTAGCAGCTACCATCAGCAGGTACTGGCTATGTACCAGGAGCTTTGCTGTATGACCTCACTCCATCTCAGTACCCAGAACAGTGCTTGGCACATGGAAGACTCTTGTACTTGCGGCCACTAACGTGTACGAGCATCTGCTCTAGGTCAAGCCCTGAGGGGCACTTGGAATACATACTTGACTTAGACACCGTTCTCAATCCCAAGGGGCTCACAGTCCAGTGTGGCAAACACTGGCTCATGAAAAATAGCAGTGTGACCCAGGACTGACCTTTGAGGGGAGTCACTGGGGCTGGGCTGGGAGTTTGGGCGCCCATGATGCTACATCCTTGAGCTGTGGAGCTTCCCATACAATGCACGGAGCTGGGGCTTCCAACGTGCCCTCCTCAGATGCCTTGGCAGAGCAGAAGACAAGAGAATGAAATAAAAAGGAGTCAGAAGGAGGGAGAAGACTATCTCTGTGTCCTTTCTGACTTCTTCTAGAAGGTTCCAAGAAGGTTTCCCCCTTCCGTAGTATTCTTTTCCAAACCCTTTTATAGGCAGAGTCATACTGGAGCCTCACAGCACACTATGAACAGATGTTACCAGCCCCATTTTATAGCTAAGGAATCTGATCTGAAACTTGAGGAGGTGATGGGGCATTTCTGAGGTCACACAGTAGGCAAATGGCAGAGCGGAATTTGGAGGCAGGTCCATGGGTTCCTCACTGAGTCCCCTCCTGGCTGTTCCACAGGGAGCAGAGAGCTGCAGGCTGGGAGGATGCAAGGGATACTAAGGTCCTCATCCCCTCCCATCCGACCTGCCCTGTTGGTTGCTACCAGGTGGCAAGAGGAGGCGCTGATGTGATTATCAACTGCACTGGGGTATGGGCTGGGGCTTTGCAACCAGATCCCCTGCTGCAGCCAGGCCGGGGGCAGATCATTAAGGTGAGTCTGAAGGTGAGGGATGAACTTTTGTTGACAGAAGGATTGTTTCTGCCTCTTTATTTCATCTCCAAAGATAGAGGCTGAATCGGGGGACATCTGTTAGAGGAACCCCCCAGTGCTCAGGGAATTTGCATGTTAAAGAAACAAGAAGAACCAACACGACCCTCCCAAACATACTCTTTCTTGGGCGGGGTTCTTCTTAATAGTAAAGCATGTGTGTGTGTGTGTGTGTGTGTGTGTGTGTGTGTGTGTGTGTGTGTGTGTTTGTCCATATGTGGAAGCTGCATATGCCTGCCATGATAAAAAGAGCAAACATTTATGGAATGCCTACTAAGTACCAGACACAGACCCAAGTACTTCATTGTGTTAATTAATTTGATCCTCGCTGCAACCCTTTGAGATGGGTGCTATCACATCACCATCGCCATCTTACAGATGGGGAAACTGAGGCACGGAGGAATTAAGTAACTTGCACAAGTTCACATCACAGTAAGTGATGGAACTTGGATTAGAACAGGTAACCTGGTTTAAGAGCCCAGGTGTGTAAGCATTGTTCCACACCACCTCTCACTGTGTATGTGTGCGTGTGCCCAAGGCACGCCTATTTGTGGGTATGTGTGCATGTGTGTGCCCATGTGAGTAATGGAGTGCATTCATAGGTATGTGTGTTCCCGAGGTGGGCTAACGTGTACGTGCATTTACACGTGTTGGGCTTTTCTGTGGGTGAGAATGTGTGATGCTTCAGGGACTGGGGTGGCTCTCCATCAGGGCAGCTCTTCCTACAAAAGCAAGCAGTCTGGTGCAGACTTGGGACAGAGGGGTCCCAAGGAGGGCTTGGAGGGCTAAGGAATGACTTTGCCACTGTTGTCAGAACATCTGGTCACAGAGGGGAGCAGGCGATGGGATCCCACTGATTTAACTCTTCTGATGAGACTTCTCTGTCTTCAATCAACAGGTGGATGCCCCATGGATGAAGCACTTCATTATCACCCATGACCCAGAGAGAGGCATCTATAAGTCCCCGTACATCATCCCGGGGTACAAATCTGATATTGTAGGGCAGAAGAGGGAGCACCTTCCTGCTCTTTTTATGCCCCTGCTGCCTGCTCCAGGGCTCTTTCTTAAGTCTTTTCAGGTTTTTTCCTCCAATGCTTTTAAGTGAGGTTGAGCCATTAAACCTCTGGGAAGGCAGGACTCAGCCTTAACTGCCACATCGCGCGGCTTGTGGGATCCCCGACCAGGGATCGAACCCAGCCCCTCGGTAGTGAAAGTGCAGAGTCCTAACCACTGGACCACCAGGGAATTCCCCTGGGCTCCTGGCTCTATCTTGAACATAATCTGGGATGACAGTAGTGGTGATGCTGGAGACAAAGGTAGTGGATGTGATGGCAGTGACACCAGCAGTGTTGTGAATGGCAATAATGGTGGTGGTGATGGGGCTGATGGTGATAATAATGTGGATAGAGGAATGGTGGTAGTGGAGATAGTACTGTTACAGAAGAGGAGATCAGTGTTGACGGTGGTGGTGAGTGGGAGTTGGGGGTGGCAGTTGGTGCTGATGAAGATGACACTTATCAATGATGGCTTTTAATAATATGGCAGAGATGACAGTCTCAAAGGCCATGTTAATGTTGCGACTGTGCTGACTGCCTCAATGGCGATGCTAGTGGTGTGGCGGAGATGATAGTATCAATGGCAATGCTAATGGTGGTGGTGGAAATGCTGAATGTGATTGATGGTGATATATTAACGGTAGCAAAGAAGGCAGTAGTGAAGATGATGTTGTTGATGGAGATGACAATGTTTTTCCCAGATTTATTGAGATACAATTGACATATAACATTGTGTACATTTAAAATGTACAACATGATGATTTGGTATATGTATATATTGTGAAATGATCATCACAATAAGGTTAGTTAACGCATCCATCAACTCACATAACTATAGTTTTTTTGTGGGTGTGGTGAGAACATTAAAGATCTACTCTCTTAGCAACTTTCAAGTATATAATACAGTATTGTTAACTATCATTACTATGCTGTACATTAGAAGGGACAACAATGATGACAGTGATGTTAATGGTGATGGTGGAGGTGGTGGTGTTTGATAGTAATGACAATGGCAATTGCAGTGATTTTTTTTTTTCTTATACAGCAGGTTCTTCTTAGTCATCTATTTTATACATATTAGTGTATATATGTCAATCCCAATCTCCCAGTTCATCCCCCCACCACCACCCCCGCTTTCCCCCCTTGGTGTCCGTACGTTTGTTCTCTATATCTGTGTCTCTATTTCTGCCTTGCAAACCGGTTCATCTGTAGCATTTTTCCAGATTTCACATGTATGCGTTAATATATGATATTTGTTTTCCTCTTTCTGACTTACTTCGCTCTGTATGACAGTCTCTAGGTCCATCCATGTCTCTACAAATGACCCAATTTTATTCCTTTCTATGGCTGAGTAATATTCCATTGTATATATGTGACACATCTTCTTTATCCATTCGTCTGTCGATGGGCATTTAGGTTGCTTCCATGACCTGGCTATTGTAAATAGTGCTGCAATGAACATTGGGGTGCGTGTGTCTTTTTGAATGATGGTTTTCTCTGGGTATATGCCCAGTAGTGGGATTGCTGGGTCATATGGTAATTCTATGTTTAGTTTTTTAAGGAACCTCCATACTGTTCTCCATAGTGGCTGTATCAATTTACATTCCCACCAACAGT
>NC_041232.1:8986612-8991485 GCF_002837175.3 Physeter macrocephalus | reverse complement strand
TCTTTCATCAGTGTCTTATAGTTTTCTGAATACAGGTCTTTTACCTCCTTACGTAGGTTTATTCCTAGGTATTTTATTCTTTTTGATGGTATTATTAGCAGAGATTATAATTTTTTTAAGTTTATTTAATATTTTAATTTTTTTGGAGTATAGTTGATTTACAATATTGTGTTAGTTTCAGGTATACAGCAAAGTGATTCATTTATACATATACATATGTTCATTCTTTTTTAGATTCTTTTCTTATATAGGTTATTGCAGACTATTGAGTAGTCTGCAATAACCTATTGCTACACCATAGGTTACACATCCCTGTGCTACACAGTAGGTCCTTGTTATTTATCTATCTTATATCTAGTACTGTGTGTGTGTTCATCCCAAGCTCCTGATTTATCACTCCCTGCTATGTTTCCCCTTTGGTAACCATACGTTTGTTTTTGATACCTGTGGGGTGATAATGTTGAAGTTGATTTAGGCAAACATGGTGGTAAGGGTGAGCATGGCAATGACCCTCCCCCCGTTATCTCAAAGGCTTTGTTTTCCTTCATCCTTGACCCTGCCCACTTTTATCAAGGATCCAGGCAGTGACTCTTGGAGGCATCTTCCAGCTGGGGAACTGGAGTGAGACAAACAATATCCAGGACCACAACACCATTTGGGAAGGCTGCTGCAGACTGGAGCCCACACTGAAGGTAAGGTGGGGAGAGATATCAGTGCCCTAGACCAGGATCCTAGCAGCTTGATGATCATAAGGACACTTGAAGATGGGAAGATATCATGACTGGGATAACTGGGCAAAATAATTCCAACAAGGGACTCTGGATTATACCAGAATTTGACAATGTACAGGGAAGTCCTGCTGTGGGTTGATGAAACCTATCTGGTCATGGCTATGAGGTGCTCTCTCTTGAGGTGACATCCCTTAAACACCTCAGTCTGTCTTCACAAGGAACAGATGTATTTGTTGCAGAAATCTCAGTTTTCACAATTGCCTGCTAGTGGTGATAACGATGGTCATGAAGACAAGGATGGAAGTAGTGGTTGGTGTTGATGGTGATGAAAATGCTGACAGTGGTGATAATGATGGTGATGAGGCGATATTATGGTGGTGGCTGGTGGGGACTGATAAAGATGGGATAGTTGATAGAACTGGTGGTGAAATGGTAGTAGTATAGTAATGATGTTCGTGGCCGATAAAGGTGGTGATGATCTTAGTGGCAATTAACAAAAGTGACTGTGACAGTGGTGGTGGTGGTGATGGTAATGAAGTTCCAAAAGTTAAATTAACTCTCTATCGCCTAAAAATGGCATCAGAAAAAAAAAAAATCCAGAGATGAATTACCAACAATTTTCTTTCCAGGATGCAAAAATTGTTAGTGAATGCACTGGCTTCCGGCCAGTACGCCCCCAGGTTCGACTAGAAAGAGAACAGCTTCATGTTGGATCTTCAAACACAGAGGTATGCTCTCCTGGCAAGGAAAGCAATGCCATCCCCCAATTCCTAAGAAGTCTCTGGCATTTTTGGGGGAACAGTCATGCTGACCTCAGGTGGGGGCAGTGGGGGCTAATCTCCCCTCCTCTATAAATGGGGAAACTGAGGCTCAGTGATGGTAAAGGGCCTGCTCAAGTTTACATAGAGGGCAGTGCCTCGATTTGCTAGAGCCTGTGGTTGAATAGAAGGAAAAGGGGACTTTATTGAGCATCTACTTTGAGTCCATGACAAGAATGACCTAACTGAATCTCCCCTACAGCTCTTTGGAATAGGGACTGTTCACCCCATGCTTCAGATGAGCAAACTGGGGTTCCCAGAAGTGGAAGTCAACTTGCCTACATCAGACCAGTGGTGAGGGGCAAGGCTGGAATGTGGTTTGAATCTGAGTCCAGAGCCATTTCCCAGATGTCCACGTTGTGGCTGCTCCATCATCTCTCTGGGTTCCCCTCTCGTGTCCTCTCATGGGGTAGGAATTGGCCTATTGAAAAGGCAGGGGTTGTCCTGGGCTGCAGGAATCTAGGTCACCCTTCCTCCTTTATTCTGATCCTTTGGAGGAGGGGTGTATCGAAGAGTTTTGTGTATGTGTCTTGTGTCCATAGAGGGCTGTGTGTCTGTCTGTAGAGAGGTCATATGTGTGTGTGTGTGTGTGTGTGTGTGGGTATGGCAGTGGGGTTGGATATAGAGTCACATATAGAGTTGAACTCCCTGCTGATGGTTTTAGCTTTGAAAAAAACCCCTGGCATCTTGCCTCTCTCCAGGGTCCATCCATACAGTGCCCCTTCTTTTCTTTGGTGGGTAGAAGAGTCTACCTATTAACATCCTGTCTGGAGCAGGATGGGAACAAGGAAAGTGATCTAGGAACTTCAAATAATTTGATGTGGTGTGGGGAATCTCAGACCTCAAGTTCCAGGTGATTCTACTTTTTCTGTGTTGAGTGCTTAAAGCAGGTCTGCCTCCTAAACAGAAGAGGAGTCTAGGGTGTTGACTTCCAACTCCCCAAACACTCCCCCTGACTACCCTTCCAGGGGTTCCCACATCCCACCAGGGATGGTACCAAGAGGAGCTCTGGTACCACCAGGCTTACCTAGGATACTTCAGGAAGCTCCTGAATCTTCTAGGGACCTTCTCTCTTGCCTCTCCCAGGTCATCCACAACTATGGCCACGGAGGCTATGGGCTCACCATCCACTGGGGCTGTGCCCTGGAGGTGGCCAAGATCTTTGGGAAAATCCTGGAAGAAAGGAATTTGCACAGGATGCCACCATCCCACCTCTGAAGATGCCAGTGACCTCCGCCTCCCCCACAAAAACCCCCTGCTCCCCTCAGCCAACTAATCATCGCACCCATCGTTAACCCCCCACTCACCCGACTCCTTTTTGCAAGAAGCACAAGGTGAGAGGAAACCACAAGGTCAATTCCTGAAGGAGAGTCCTGTGCCCTCTGATGGCTGAGGTCTCTCCACCCTCTCCAGGCCTGACATTAAGAACAGCTGGAGGCTGTTATCCCATGAGTCCTCAGAGGAAGGAAAACTCAGAATATCCAAGTGGCGAAGGAGCTCTGAGTGAGGGAGAGTGTGAGGGAGCCCCGAGTGAGGGAGATCTGGGTGATGGAAGCTGTTGCAACCTTGTTTCTCTAAGGCCACGGAATTCACTTGAGGTAACTGGTATCAGATTTCACCGCAGGAATTTATATATAGAACTGGGGGATAGAGAAGGCAGACGAGGAGAACCATTGAACTAGCAACATGTGCTGCCTGTTCCACATCCAGGACTCCTAATGGCTTCAGCTGCCCACTAGCGGCCCCACAGGCACTAGGTAACCCTTGAGGAGGACCCCTTGGGGGTCATCCCCAAAGGAACCCCTTTATAGATAACTAAATTCGCCAAGCAGATTGAACGTGTCCCTTACCTTCTGGCTAGCAAACTCTGGGATAGCAAACAGGCTTCCAGATGTTTCTGAGAGCTTTGAATGAGCCCAGATGGCACCTTAGCACCTTCATCCCTAATTATCTGCCTCACCCTCTGAGGTGAATTTTTATCTCTCCGGGGCTTTGGTAAAAACCAGAGCCTAGTATTCCTCATGCATCTGGGACCAGTGACACCCTATGTGCTGTGAAGAGGTCTTGATTGGCCCATGCCATCTATATCCATGTCATTTCACCTGATGGGCTCTTCATGGAGCATCTGCCATGAAGATTTTGGCTGGCCCTAAGCTAAGCAGGGTATAAGAGCCAAGATCTTAGAATTCCTGCCCTAATAATAATAACAACAATTATTATTTTTATTATAGTTATAATTTTTTGCATTCTAACTGGCTACCGGTGCTCAACTCCTACAGACATTACTCATTTATTCCTTACAACCTACCCCCACCACCCCCATGAAGTATCTATTATTCCCATTTCGTAGGTGAGAAGACCAAGGCACAGAGAGGCAATACAAGGTCAGCAGCTGGGAAGGGGTAGAATGGAGATTCAGGGCCAGAAATTATGTGATTCCAGTGCCTCACTTTCAACCACCATGAAACACTGAATCCCAGGTTGGGGGGAAATATATAGTTATGAAGGAATCGCTTGGCCTCCTCCCCAGCTACTTCTGCAAACACACTGTAAAGGAACCAGGTCTCTCCTCCTCACAGCCACATTTGGGCCAAGATCAGGGGACTCTCACCAGATGGGAGTCAGGGACACTCCCTGGTGCTTGCAGTGGAACACCATTTCTGACTAAAGTGATTGTCCATCCTAAAATTCCCCGGGAAAAGCGACCCCTACCGGTCGAGGTTAACTGTCAGCAGGAACACTACAGGGCCCAGAACGCAGTGAACGCACAAAAATACATGGCCAGCAAAGTCTCTATTCAGACCCCAAAGTGACCCTCCTTTTCGTAAATGGTAAAGACCTCTTTGCAATGTGGTTTCCTCTTGATTCCATTCCAAAATTCGGAATAGAAGGAGCATGGGGAAATTCTGCAATCCACATGGCACTGCAGGACATTTGCCCTGATGTCTTCATTTTTCTTCACTTAACATTCCTGCTCCTCCCCCAGTGGTGATCTACCACCATATTTACAATGAATTCTTGGCCGCTTGCTGAGTTCATAAAAGTTTATCTTTTCTCATTGAATTGTTTTGGAACTTCGGTCAAAAATCAATTGACCATAAATGTATGGGTTTATTTTTAGACTCTCATTTCTATTCTATTCATCTGTATATCTATCCTTATGCCAGGACCACACTGTCTTTTTTTTTTTAAATACATCTTTATTAGAGTATAATTCCTTTACAATGTTGTGTTAGTTTCTGCTGTACAAGGACCACACTGTCTTGATTGCTTGTAGCTTTGTAGTTAAGTTTTTTTTTTTTTTTTTTTTTTTTTTTTTGCGTT
>NC_041232.1:8975747-8986462 GCF_002837175.3 Physeter macrocephalus | reverse complement strand
CATCGGCAGGCGGACTCTCAACCACTGCGCCACCAGGGAAGCCCTGTAGTTAAGTTTTAAAATCAGGAAGTGTGAGTCCTCCAACTTTACTCTTCTTTTTCAAGATATTTTTGGGCTACTCTGGGTCCTTTTAGTTCCATATGCATTTTACGATCAGCTTGCCGATTTCTGCCCAAAAAAGCCAGCTGGGAATTCGACAGGGATTGTGTTGAATTTATAAGGTTAATTTTGGGAGTACTGATTGACACCTTAACAATTTTAAGTCTTCTGATCCATGGTCATGGAATGTCTCTCCATTTATTCAGATCTCTGATCTCTTTCAGTAATGTTTTGTAGTTTGCAAAAGTCTTGCACTCCTTTTGCTAAATTCATTCCTAAGCGTTTTATCCTTTTTGATGCTATTGCGTGTGGAACTGTATTCTTACTGATGAATCTGGGAAGGGCTCTGTTCTCTGGCATGGTGGGGGTAGGGGTATTTGAAGTGGTTCATCATCAAAATATTCTTGATTAATTTAGAATGATTATACGTGATGTATCCAGATGTTCAAATGTCAAGGAATCAGAATATAGGAAAGTACCAACAACGGTGACTAAATCCGGCTGTAACCACTGAATCTTTGAAGAGCTGGAAGGTGCTTCAGAATGTTCTAGAGCTTTGGGATTGGCATCCTGTGTGCCTCCCACAATACTCTGCATCCCTCCATTAGCGCCCATATCAACCTGTGTCCCACCCATCTACGTTCTCCCCACTACGCTGTGAGTGCATGAAGATAAGGACCATGTCTCAATTCTTTTTCGCATCCTCAGTGTTAAATATCATGCCGATACACGGTGGATACTCCATGTATACTGACCACATGCCATGACATGACCCAAAATAGAGTTATAATGAACAGACTCCGAAGTTTACCTATGTGCTGCTGTGGGTTCTAGGCATACCATTAATTGTCTGTGTCACCAGTAGTTGTCATGGCCAAAGCTGCCATGTTCGTGCTTCTTGATCCTACCTCTCCCTGACCCAACTGATTGGACCAGGATTGGAACCAACACTGAACAGGGCCAATCAGCTTTCTCTCCTGAGACTTTAGAAGTGGGACACCCAACAGCTGAGTCAGATGTGTTTGCAGAGCCGAGCCCTGGTGAGCCCGAGCCATATGCATAGTCAGGCAGATGCAGCAGCCATGAGGGGTCAATAGGAAGCCAGTCTGCAGAGAGGGACAGAAACCAGGGCCACGGATCCAGAGAGAGGGCTGCCTCAGGCCCTGGTGGCTCTCCAGGTCCCCGTTCCATGTATTTCAGCGATCTTTCTAACCTTTCAGAGGCTGCCAACTGGTCGCCCATCAGCCAAATCTGGCCTACAGATGAATTTTATTGGAGCCGCACATTTAAAAATTTAAACAATCCAACATAATAAAATTAAAAAAAAATTGATCTAACATACTAAAATTTGGAGATTACACATAAGAATCCAGATTCCTGTCTTGAAAATCAGGCGATTCTATGTTACAACAAAATCAGCTGGAGCTGAGTAGTAGCCGCCCGCTATGTCCCACACTCTGCCACAACCTTCCCCTCTTCCTGTTGTTCCTTACACTTCCGTTTCCTGCATTTATAGTCCCCAGGAAATTAACTACTGTTCCCAGTCTTATATTAAAGCTGTACTGTTTGATTTGAATTAATCTGAGTACAATTTCTATTTCTTGCAACTAAAACAGCCTCGATGAGAACTCTGTCAAGGTTTCTCTCAACTATCTCCCATCCCACCACTCTTGTCTTCCTTCTACCAGAATCTCAATTTTGTGTTCAAGAGGCTGTGGGAGATAGGCCATTCCTTCCCCAGCCCTAGGGGAGGGCTCATGCTGGGATGGGCACGCGACCCAGGTTTGACCAATGCAAAGCAATGGTAAATCTGCTGCGGGATTTCCCTTTCCAACCAAAAACAACAGACCCTTTAGAAAGAAAACCTTTTGTGACTGCTTCTTCCCCATTCTAACATCTTTGAAAAAAACTTGATGCCTGGCACTTTGGCAGCTATTTTGTGACCATGAGGTTTCACACATAGGGTCAATGGGCAACATGCAGAGGACGGTACAGAGGAAAGGCAAAAAGAAGCTGGGTCCTTGATGACATTGTTGAGCTGCTGAACCTTCCCTGGAACTCTCTGACTCTGGGCTTGTTGTCAAATGAACAATTAATATTCTAATGGGTTAAACTACCATTGGTAGGTTTTACTGTTGCTTGCAGCTCAAGGTTATCCCAGTCCTTTGATGTTTACTGTAGTAACCAAGGGATGATCTTATCCTTCAAGCCTCTCTGTTGTTTAACATTATTTAAAAATAATGCATATCCATATTCATTTCAAAGTCCATCTCTAAGATACTCTTTTATCTCACTGCCAACACATCCCATTTATGTATTCCTGAGCATACTTGAAGGGAAAGAAAGAAACCATATAACCCTGGCTACACTGAACACCTTTTGCCATTTTCTAAAATCTTTCCTAACACTGAGAGAAACAGATGACATTTCCAGTAATGAAAAGGGGAGCTTTTGGACAGTTCAAAATTAGATACAAAGGTCTTCAGCTAAAGGTCTCACGCATTTCAGAGGTTTGGGCAACTTTTGTGGCAGCTCTTGTACCATTCAACAATATCGATTTTATAAAAGGGCAGGCAATTTAGAAGGCCAAGAGTTTTCACCTTTCATTTTCTCAGCAAGAGGAAACCCACAACTACAAGCCTCTTTACTCCAGCCCCTGGAAAACATCTCTGCCCACCAAGGCCTCCTTCCCCACCGCAGCCCCCAGATCCTCCAGGTTATGTGAGGGTGAAGCGAGTGGACTTGCTCATCCGGCAGTGTCTGGCCAGCTGGAAGGCAAAAAAGACAAGCATAGGTTCTTAGTTACCCAGGAGAGCTCAGCAGACCAGAAATAATTAGAGCTTTAGCCACTCATGGTTCAGGGAAATGTGGGTGTCAGAGACAGGAAGCTCTGCCAAGCTGCCCCCTCTGACTGCCTGGGCCTAGAGGGCTGCAGTACATATATTCAGGGATATGGGATGATTTGCAGTTGATCTAGGACCTGGGCCTGAAGAAGTCACCCACTGTGACCTCCGCACCATTAGAAGGAAGTGTTGCTTCCAACAGACTCAAAGTTGGCCGCCAACTGTGCACCTTTTCCCCCTTGCTGGAAAGACTGTCATATTAAAGCAAATGAAAGCATTGAGCTTACCCTACGTGGACAAAGTTGCCAACACCGTTAAGCTGAACCATCACTAGGACATTGTGACAAACGAACAAACTTCAACCCTTACGACGTCCATCACCAACATGTTTTAATAAAGGTGAACGTACACATTTGGCTTCCTCGGAATGTTCACTTCAAGCAGATATCTCCAAGCAGACAGTCGGTCTTCTCTGGCCTTTGATGGGATCTGGCATCTTCGTCTCTCCTTCCCTAGGTTCCTGCCTTCATGACGGGGAAAAGGCTCCTGGAAACCAAATCCTGGAGGTGGATGTTGTCTGCTGAGACACAGCATCAGCCCTTCCTCTGGAGGCCAACCACCAAATCCAGTTGACCTCCCTTCTCTTTCTTTGAAAATGTACATGTTTCACATATCTGGGCCCTCCCGTTCCTCCCTACCCGTGGTATCCATGCCGTGGGGTCCATCGCTGGAACCCCAGGAGCTGCCTCTATGGAAAGACCAAGCCACCCCTTGACAGCAGGGATGGCAGAGAATCCAGCGAGGAAGGATTCCTGGTCCCCTGGCCCGCACGGGAGCAGGTGGCTGGAGGGGAGCATCTTTCTGTTTCTCGGTCCATTTGGCCACCCACCGCGCTCAAACTCCAAAGCACTGAAACCTGACTTAACTGTTTTCTTGCCCCAAGAGTCACCAATCAGCCTGACCGACGAGGGGGCCAGAAACGAAGTCCCCGGCGTGACCTTTGCTGCTTCCAAAGGGGAGGCCCCTGCTTTGGTCGTGGGCTTGGTTCTCACCTCCCTTTTGCCTCCATCCCCAATTCCCGGGGGTAATAGCTTTCTGAGGCTGTCATCAAGCGCAAGCCCAGCTGTCCCCATGGCCACATGTAGATCCCCTGGAGCCAGGGACAGCAACTCCAAGAGGGGGCCAGGTGGAGGCATGCGGCTCAAGTTCAAATGCATGTCCATCGGCCAGAGTCACCGGCCAGAGTCTCCGCTACTCAGCCCTGGGAAGGCAAAGCGAGGGGCCCCTTCCCTGGGAGCATTTCTCAGACCCAAGAAAAAGCCGCTCAGGCCACACCCAGGTCGCCTGCAATTTCAAAGAAGAAAGCCTGGGGCCGGGGATGCAGGAGACACCTAAGAACAGGTCCAGTGGGTGAGTGGCAGATCTCACAGGGGTCCCGGCCTGGAGCGTATCTACAAAGATCTTTCAGTTGCTGTTCCCCGAGGCTGTGACCGGCTGACTCTGGATGGTGTCCAGCTGGCTACCGGCGTCACCAGGCACTGCTGAGGTGGCAGTTTTCCCATGCAGATCCACACGTTATTAACAAGCCTCCACACACACATACGGAGAACCCCCCAGAGCAAATGCCTCCCCATCCCCAGATGTATCTTGATAAATATGAGCAAACAGTCAAGACACAAAACCTCGTTGGTCCAGGTGGCACCCTTGGGTGAGTTCTTGACGTGGGCAGTGACGATCGGTGCCCCAGCCGGGCTCCAGCAGCTCCCCGCTCTCTACAGCCTCAAAAACCAGCTCAGCCCCCCATTGGTCACTACTCCTGAGAGCCCGAGTTCGACCTAGCGACACCTGTGCCGTGCGTTCCTCGGCCGACCATCTCCTGGCCCCACTCCCGATGGCTGGACTCCTGCAGTCCACGGCCTTTGGTCTCAATGGGCAAAAAGCAGGAGGCCAGGGCAGCCAGGAGGCAGCAGCCACTGTAAACCGCCAGCGTCAGGTACACGGACGATTCCAGCATCACCTGGGGGGAGGGAGATGCACGCCGGTGAGAGCATCCCTTCTGACGCACAGGCACCACCAACCATACAGATAATATTGAGAACGCCAGGCCCCCTTGTACGCCCTCTTTATCACTGGACTCCCATGGAGTCCTCACGACAGTTTTATCAGGTATGTCCTCCACCCCCATTTTACAGAGGGAAAAACTGAGGCTCAAAGAGGATTAAAAAGACTAAGGATGGGGCTGAGATTTGAACCCAGACCCCATCAGGCTCAAGAGTCTATTTATTCTCTCCCAAAGCAGCACGTCTGCTGACTTCCTAGCTTTACGTCCCAGGGCACATCACGCAGCAGAGCTAAACCTCATTTCCTCATCTGCCGAACGGGCAGAAGAGCAGTAGCCATCTCCCAATGAGAAGATGCCTCACTTGACACCATGCAGGCACATGGCACGCTGTCAACCAGTGCCAGTTAACAGTGACGTACAATGGCCAAACACAACAGTACCGGGACAGAATGACATGGCTGAAACACGTGTTGGAATTCTATTTACACGAAATATCCAGAAGAGGTAAAATTCATCCAGACAGGATGCAGACCACTGGTTCCCAGAGGCTGGAGGAGGGGGAGCTGGGGAGTGACTGCTTAATGGATATGGAGGTTTATTTTGGGGAGAGGAAAATGTTTTGGAACTAGATAGAGATGGTGGTTGCCCATCATTGTGAATGTGCTACATGCCACTGAATTGTTCACTTTATTTTTTAAATTTTATTAATTTATTTGGCTGTGCTGCGCAGCTTGTGGGATCTTAGTTCCCCGAGCAGCGTTTGAACCTGGACCCCAGCATTGGAAGCGCGGAGTCCTAACCACTGGACAGCCAAGGAATTCCCCGAATCATTCACCACCAGGGAATTCCCTGAATGAAAATGGTTAATTTTGTTAGGTGACTTTTACCTCAATTTTTAAAAAGTGATAAAAACAGGAAAAAATGAATTGGATATTAAAAAAGCAAAAAGATTCCCAAACAAGCTCCCCCCAAAAGGAGAGAAATGCTTCAAGACACAAAGAGCTGCAAAATTCTGCAACGACATCAAATCATCCAACTTAGAAACCCGGGACTGGGACATTTGTTTCCCACTAAGGCATGGTGGCCTGTTTATTCTCATCCAAATTGTTTTCGGCCAAATCATCGGAAAGACCTGAGTTTGATTCCCAGCTCCTCTACTTCACAGCTGTGCAACCTTGGACAAGTCCCTTGACCCTTCTGAGCCTCAGTTTTCTCATCTGCAAGCAATACTTCTTCGTAGGATGGGCTGCTAGGATGAGATCAGGTAATGCACATCAAGGGCAGTGCAGAGGCTCCGGGTACAGTAACAGCCTGCCACGCGATGGCTTTTGTCACGCCCAGCCCCTCTGTATTTGGGGTGACACCTACCTGAGCAATGAACGGGGTGATGAGCGCACCCACCCTTGCCATGCCGCTGCAGGTGCCCAGGCCCAGAGCTCGGGTCGCCGTGGGGTAGACCTGAAACACAGCCGCCTAAGTGGCCGCACTGAGAAAATGCAGGCCCCTCCCTCCTCTCTGGCTCGGGAATGATGGGAATCCCAACCGACACTCCACACCCTGCCCCCCCAGGGGCAGGTGGGCCTGAATTAGGGTCAATCCCTCAGGGGTTGGTGATACCAAGAAGGGGTAGGAGGGCAGGGTGGGGAATCTCACCCCGAAGGGGACAGAAAACTTAACCGATGAGGAGGGCAAGAGGCCAAGCTGGAGGTGGGAACCTAGGAAGGGGGTCCTTCCTGCCCTGGGTGGTTCTATCCAAATGAATAAATGAATAAATACTAAATTCCTTTTTTTTCTTTCTGTCACGGAGAATTTCAAGCACAGACTAAAATAGAATGGTGTAATCAATCGTCTAGACCAAGCCTAGAGGACCTGTGTTAGTTTCAATCGTACTCTCTCGCTTCCTTCCCCTTCTAAATTACATTAAGCCAAATCCTAGAGGTGGTATAAATGTCATCCACTAAATATTTCTGTATATGCTGCTTGGAAGACTTTTTCCTCTTAGAAAAAGACTGCAGACATTTCCCATGTCCATATTTGGTCTTCTCCAGTAGCATAATTTTTATTGGCTGCACAGAATTCTATCATTTGGATCAATCATCATTTATTGAACCAATTCTTCATTGTTAGGAATAGCCAGCTGGATTAGTTTAAGCCGGGAGTCAGCAAACTTTGTCTTAAAGGGCCAGAGAGTAAATAATTTGGGCTCTGTGGACCATCTGGTTTCCGGCAACTACTCAGCTCTGCCCCTGTAACACAAAAGCAGTTGTAGATAACAACAGCACGTGAAGGGCTGTAGCGTGTTCCAGTAAAGCTTTATTACTGAACACTGACATTTAAATTTCATATAATTTTCACATGTCAAGAAATATCCTTTTGATTTTGCTTTCAACCATTTAAAAACATAAAAACCATTCTTAGCTCTTGGGCTATCCAAACACAGGCAGCAGGTTGGATATGGCCCGCGGGTCGTAGTTTGCTGAGCCCTGGTATTTGCCCCTGTAGACCTTGGGCCTCCCAGTCCCTGCAGGGCAGGCAGCCTTCTCCTGGTACTCTTCTGGGATGCTCCAGCAATCAATCCACAAGCCTTTGTTGAGGGGACACTAGGCCAGATGAGAGTCACAGAGTAGGAGACCCAGGCCCTGCCCATGGGGAGCCTTAGTAGGAGTCTTCCTGGGGGACAGGCAAGGTGGCATGACTAAAAATACCAAAGAGGCGCACAGACACTGAGGGCAAAATGAAGTTGGGGGGGCGGATCCTGGAGGGCTTCCTGGAGGAGGCAGTGTTGGAGCTGGGCCTGGAAGGTGGGGTGGAGGGAGCAGGGCTCAGGATGACGACTCAAAGTGAGGGCTCTGGAGTGCTGTGTAGCCCTGAGGGACAATCTAGATGGCTTCTTCCCCTGGCACAGCACCTGGTACATACTATCCTCTCCCTCCCTTTGACCCTATCTAAAATAAGATGAGATAAAATAAATACAAAAGAAGTAACCCGTAATCCCCGAGTGTGGGAAAATGGACACTCTGAGATGCTGTTGCATGGAGTGTAAGTTCAGGCAACATTTTAGAGGTTGATTTTTTTTTCAATCTTTCTCAGTGTTTGTAATGTTTATTATAGGCTTTAATTCAGAAATTCCACATCTTATTTATTCTAAAGAAACCACACATGTGCACAAGGATAGGTAAAGCTGTTTACCTCCACACTATAATAGTGAAAAGTTGGAAAATGATTCAAATATCCATTGGTAGGAGAACTGTTACAAAATTATGATTTGCCCATACTATACTATATAGTATAGTATGTAATATATATGATATAGTATAATAAAGTATATTATATAATATAAAGTATATATATTCTATAACAAAGTATAGTATATAATATTGATATATAGCATATATATTATATAGTATAGTAAAGGATTGTACATAATAATATAGTATATAGATTACCATATAGTACAATACAGAACAGTATAGTATAGCAGCTATTAAAAAGAACAAAGCAGATCCATAGGTCCTGTGTTCCTTGTCTTCCATCTTCCCCTCCAGAACATTTCTCTACCCCTCCCCACCTCATTCTCTGCCCTGGGGGCTGGCCACTGTGGACCACCAAGGGCTCCTAGGCTCTCTGCCTTCCAGTTGGGTTCAGCCAGTGGGAAGCCCCAGTGGGAGATGGGCGGGAGGGAGGTGGGAGAGAGAGGCCAGGGTATATTAGTCTCCTGCTCCTTCTGTTCTAGGTTGCCTAAGGGCACATGTGTCCCTCAACTAAAGGTCACAGCTTTCCTCTGCACAGCTCCCTCCTGGGACCCTGTAACACCCCGTCTCCTCACCCCACAGGCCTTACGTGGTAGCTGTGTCCCCAGCCACCTCCAGCTCATTGTGAGCTCTGGGCGCTGCTCCATCACTTTTTGGTTTCCCTAAGCCCTATCCTACACCACTGTAATCCGTCCTTATTAAACTCATCTCAGTTGCTCAGTTACCCAATCTGATACATGCACTAACATAAATTAGGAAAAAATCTGGAAGAATAGACACTGAACCATTCAAGAAGGTGGTCTCCAGGAAGGCAGAATGTGAGGCCCTTTAGTTTGGGGGTTTTATACAGTTCTGTAACATTTGGGACTTGTACACTGACCATAAGCTTTCATAAGCAGAAAACAATGACTGAACGAAAGCCTGAAATAATGAAGGCCTTCACAGCCGCCACTCAGACTCAAGGACAAATTTCACTCAGAGGAGCCCAGGCGGGGTGTTTCCGGAGAAAATACCCGCCCCCTTCCCACCCCGGCTGCTCCCAGGCATCCCTCCTACCTCAGGTGTGTAAACATAGGCTGCTTGGAAGCCTCCAGAAATAAACGCTCTTGCAATGAAGAGTAACAGAGTGAGCATATTTCTAGGAAGAGAAAAAAAAAGCAGATGAGCAAGTATTCTTTCTGACAGTTTCTTTCAGCAAAGTTTTATCTGCCCAGGGAGAATTTACACCCTAGAAACTGGCAAAGCCCACCTCACCCAACACACCATCAGGCAGGCACGCAGACACACGCATCCCAGTGGTCTCTCGGAAGACCTGCTTTTATAAGTTCATCATTCTCCAAAGTTCCAGGATGAGATGGTGCTGCCCAGGGTGGGGCACGGCTGGGGTGAAGTGATGTAAATAATCCAAAGTCCAGATAGGACCTAGTGGGGCAGGAATTGAGCCAGGAACCAGCTGAACCAGGGAAAGGAAACTTCTCTTCAGTATTATGAGGGTAATCCTGATCCCCAGCCCTCTGTTCCATTGCTCCCATAATGTCTTTGAATATCAACATTTCCAGATCTAAGCTACATCTCCAGACCTTTCACAGATCTCTCATCTGTGGTTCGGTCTGGGGCCTCTTGGAGATCAACACAGGCCAGTTCCATAGTTTGAGGCTCTTGATAGATGGAAAAAATGGAGAAATGCCAGAAGGGGATTATAAAACAAGACCTTGAAATATTGCCATGGAACAAATGAACACTTTTAACCCATATATGAATTAAACAGCTATACGCATGATCTTACTGGGAGATGATGTCAAAAGTCTACATGTAATGGTGTCGGAGCAACATTTGGACCAAAGTGCCCTCCTACCCCCACTCCCATCAGAGGCCCCAACTTTGAGCCCAATCTGTTGTCCAGTTATGAAGCAGCCAAGAGCCTCAGGCTTAGTGAGGGGCTGCGGGGGGGGATCCTTCAGGTACCCCAGGGGGTGTAATCCACAGTCTGCAGGCACAAAGACCTGACCACGAGCTGAGAAGTAAGCCTGCTGGCCAGAGAGCTGAGTTCGTGACCCACCTTCCAACACAGATAAACAGCAGGAGGCTGCAGAGGGAGAAGATGACGAAGCACAGGGCCATGGTCTTCTTGCGGCCCAGGCGGTCGATAATCCAGAGAGTCACAAGGACACCTGCAAGGGAGCAGGGGAGCCATGCGAGGCAGCATCTGACATGAGCCCCAATAACCCCACCTCCTGGTACCACACCCTGTGTAATCCCCTCCTCTTGAGAGTGGGCTGGACCTCATGACTCACTTCTAATGACTACAATATGGCAGAAGTGATGGGATGTCACTTCTTGTTTTTGTTTTTTTTTTTGAGTCAAAAAATTTTATATCGGGGCTTCCCTGGTGGCGCAGTGGTTGAGAGACGGCCTGCCGATGCAGGGGACACGGGTTCGTGTCCCGGTCCGGGAAGATCC
>NC_041232.1:8953538-8975247 GCF_002837175.3 Physeter macrocephalus | reverse complement strand
AAAGAAAAAAAAATTTTATATCGGGAATTCCCTGGCAGTCCAGTGGTTAGAATTCTGTGCTTTCACTGCTGAGGGCCCGGGTTCGATCCCTGGTTGGTGAACAAAGATCCCATAAGCCACGTGGCATGGCCCAAAAAAAAAAATGTTTTTATATCAATATTTATGACAAAAAGACAACAGTGTAAAAGCAATCACTTAAAATTATACTTTCCATAAATGTCATTAATGTAACTAGATGCTGACAAACTGCTTAAAATGCCTTGAGGGACTTCCCTGGTAGTGCAGTGGTTAAGAATCCACCCACCAATGCAGGCGACACGGGTTCAAGCCCTGCTCCGGGAAGATCCCACATGCCGTGGAGCAACTAAGCCCGTGCGCCACAAAAAGCAATCACTTAAAATTATACTTTCCATAAATGTCATTAATGTAACTAGATGCTGACAAACTGCTTAAAATGCCTTGAGGGACTTCCCTGGTAGTGCAGTGGTTAAGAATCCACCCACCAATGCAGGCGACACGGGTTCAAGCCCTGCTCCGGGAAGATCCCACATGCCGTGGAGCAACTAAGCCTGTGCGCCACAACGACTGAGCCTGTGCTCTAGAGCCTGCTGGCCACAACTACCGAGTCCGTGCGCTGCAACTACTGAAGCCCACGCGCCTAGAGCCCATGCTCCACAACAAGAGAAGCCATCAAAACGAGAAGCACGCACACCGCAACAAAGAGTAGCCCCCGCTCGCCACAGCTAGAGAAAGCCCATGCGCAGCAACAAAGACCCAACACAGCCAAAAAATAAATAAATAAATTTATTTAAAAAAGAAAAAATGCATTGAGTTATATGTCTACTGCAAAGTATATCCGTGAATCTTAGTCAGTGATTAGGATTGTAGCTTTTTAAAATCAATTTATGCCAGTCTTAAAGACATATATACATATGTCACTAGGGAGGTCACCTCTGAGAAGAGCTTATGCAAGACTGACGTCTGTCTTGCTGGCATTTGCCCTCTCCCTGGCTCTTCTCATGAACTTGCCTTGATGGAGAAGGCCACCTGGCAAGAAACTGAAGGTGGTCTCTGGCCAACAGGCAGTGGGGAACTGAGCCTGTGATCCAACCAACCCTGTGGAATTGAATCCCACCAACAACCGGGGGAGTGAGCATGAAGCAGACCCTGCCTCAGCTGAGCTTTCAGATGAGACCACAGACCCTGGGCCAACAACACCTCCATTGCAGCCTTGTGAGATACACTGAAGCAGAGGACCCAGGGAAGCCCAGGCTCCTGACCCACAGAAACTGTAATAAATGTGTTGTGTTAAGCCACTAAATTTTGGACTAATTTGTTACACAGCGATGCATAACTAATACAGGCACCAAGGGGAGCCTGAATGGTGGCATTCACTGAAACCAGGCAGCAGACACCTGGGCTGGGGGTCAGAAACACGTAGGTTCTAAGGCCTCATCTTGCCTCTAACTTGTCATGTGGTCTTAGGTTAGTCTTGCAGCGATGCATAACTAATACAGGCACCAAGGGGAGCCTGAATGGTGGCATTCACTGAAACCAGGCAGCAGACACCTGGGCTGGGGGTCAGAAACACGTAGGTTCTAAGGCCTCATCTTGCCTCTAACTTGTCATGTGGTCTTAGGTTAGTCTTGCCTTCTCTGAACCTCAATCTTCCTTTTTTTTTTTTGGCCATGCCCGGCAGCATGGGGGATCTTAGTTCCCCAACCAGGAATCAAACCCATGCCCCCTGCAGTGGAAGCATGGAGTCCTAACCACTGGACCACCAGGGAATTCCCTGAACATCAATTTCTTCATTGGAGAAGTAGGACTAAATAAAAATAACATTCACTATCTCAGTAGAGGTGATATAGCATATTGCTTGATAATAATAATCATATAATAATAAAATCTTGGCCAAGCACTTTTACATCTATTATCTTGTTCAATCATCAAAACAAACCTCTAAACTATAATGGATGAGAATAAAGAAAAGAATATAGACATACACACATATATATATGAATAACCAAATCACTTTGCTGTATACTTGAGACTAGCACAATATTGTAAATCAATTAGACTTTAGTTAAAAAAAAAAAACCTCTACAAAGCATGCTAATAGCCCATTTCCCACTTTTATTCAATCAATATACATTAAGTACCTACTGTGTGTCAGGAGCTGTTCTAGGAGGTTGGGATGTGTCAGTGAACAAAACAACAAAACAATACATGTAATAATAGGGAAGAAGAATCTGAGTTTCAGAAAGGTAAAATCATAGAAATGGTGAATGCTTGAAGTCCCGAAAATGGCAGCTGGCAATGCTGGGTTTAACTCCAGAGGCTTTAATGTTACCTGCTAAGCTATATGGGGAAGATAGACAATGTAGTATAGGAGTGGACTCTGGGCTCTGGGGTGGGAACACAGGTCTTAGCTCTGCCAGCTGTAGGACACTCAGTGTCTTAGTTGGGTTTTCCCAGAAGCAGACCCCGGGACAAAGGTCCGAGTGCAAGGTGTTTACTTGGGAGGTCATCCAAGGAAGCACCAGTAGGAGAGTGCAGAAGTAAAACGGGGAAGGGACGCAACTAATAAGGGTGCATATCAGGCAAGTTACCACCATGGGAAATTGCTGCTGGATTCCACTGGAGGGCTCTGGGAGTCAGTGTGGAACGCGCACCTTAGAATTCTACCCGATAGCCGAGGAAATTGGGGTATTTATACCCTGGTTGAACGCTGTTCCCAGGTGTTAACTCCCTGGCACCTGCAGCCACCTTTCTCGCTTTTAGACACTGAGGCTTTCAATTCCTCCTGAGATAGCCCTCAGGCACAGAGATGCGGAAATTGGCAGCTGCAATTGGCAGGAACCACTTTTGCTACACCTCTCCAATCCTCAGTTTCTTCAGATGTAAAATGGGAATGATACTACTTCACAAGATTAAATGAGACCATATCTGTAAAATATTTAGCACAGTGCCTGATATATATACAGTAAGCAATCAGTAAATACCAGATATTATTATTGTTGTAATCATACTATTTTTTTAAAGGAAAAAGATAGATCACCTTTGCTTTATGTGCAGGTTTGGATTTTCTTTTTTTGGTGGGGGGTACGCGGGCCTCTCACCGTTGTGGCCTCTCCCGTCGCGGAGCACAGGCTCCGGACGCGCAGGCTCAGCGGCCATGGCTCACGGGCCCAGCCGCTCCGCGGCATGTGGGATCTTCCCGGACCGGGGCGCGAACCCGCGTCCCCCGCATCGGCAGGCGGACCCTCAACCACTGCGCCACCAGGGAAGCCCCAGGTTTGGATTTTTAACACCGCACCGATCCTTTCCAGTGTGACTGTTGTGGGGGAACAATTCTCCCCGGGTCTCTTGTATTTCTGCACAGCTTGTGAGCAGAGGCGCTGGCTGCCCTTTGGCTCCAGGCTAGCATTTCACGGTTGTTTGTGTAGACAACAGCCTTGGAGGACAGCGATACTGCCTCCTTCTAGAGCAAGGGGAAGGTCTGTTTACTGCCCAGTGCGATAAAGATGATGTCTCTCTCCAGGGCAAAGGCTGAGCAGGTTTCCGGCAGCCCATTGTAAAAGATTTGGGTTCCCGAAGTGTGAGATGCCCGAGCTGTGTTGCAAATCCATTGCACGTGTAAGATTCGCCTCGACCCGTCCTCATCATCCCTATGGGGCTTGGGGGCAAGAGGAGCCAGCACTAACATACTACTCAGGCTGCCTGCTGTGCCGTGAGTAACAGTCTTTTGTCTCTGACCCAGGGGTCTTGTGTCTTCTGCCTGCGTGCGTGTGTGTGCGTGTGTGTGTGCGTGCGTGCGTGTGTGTGAAGCTGGGCAGCTTAACTTGTTAGCCTTCAAACAGAGTAAAATGTCAGCCTCTTCACAGTTCTTGACAACTTGTAGCTAAGGGCTGAAAACAAATCCCCAGCTTCCCTTAGAAATGGGATTTGCTTCCGGGCGGCACCAGGTAAAGCCGCATTCCCAGGATGCCCTGCCCCAGCCCACGTGGCACAGGTCCCTCACCTGGGAACTCAGACAGGGTGGTCCACAGCAGGTCCATGTAATCCTCCTCACTCAGGTACTCACAGGCCAGGCTGCATTTTGCCTCTACCGCCTTCCTCCGGCTGGAGACTGGGAGGTGGAGAGAGAGAGAGAGAAAAAGAGCAAGAGGCATGCGCAGTCTTGGGTCGCAGCCTCCCGCTCCCCACACCTCCTTCCCTGGGTGTGATTTGGTTGGGAGGCCAGGGAAGGAGCATGGGCTCAGGACTCAGACAGACTCAGGTGTGAATCCCAACCAGCAGTGTTAGAGCTTCATCTCTTTAAGCCCCAGGTTCCTCATAATCCTGGGGCTAATAAACCCTGGGGCAAGGTGGTTGAGACACTGAAAGCAGGTTGTGCATATGAATGTGCTTAGCCCAGAACTGGCACATCCTAGGTGCTTTTGTGGCAGACAGACTCTAGGGTGGCCCCAACGACCCCCACCTATATTATCTGGCCCCCATTACTTCCTTGATCCCACCTTCTCTCTCCCTCGCTCTGTTCACACTACTCCAGCCGCACTGGTCTCCTTGCTGTCCCTTCAATACACAAGGCACGTTCCTGCCTCAGGACCTTTGCACTGGCTGTTCTCGTCCTCCATTGCACTTTATATATCCCCATGACTAATTTCCTCACCCCTTTTGAGTCTTTCTTTAAATCTCACCTTCTCACTGAAGCCATCCTGACCACCCCACTTAAAACTCTGACTTGCCCACGGCCCCTTACTCTGCTCCACACTCCTGACCTCCCTTACCTTGCTTTATCTTTTTTCCCCCATATCATTTGTTAGGAAACAGAGTCAAAGACTTTGAAATGGGCAAAATGTCCTGTCTTGTGAACCCTTATAGGTTACCTCAGCTTTCATGATCTTTAAGCTCTTCTACAACTTCACATTATAGAATACCAGTGCAAATGATTCTTGTCCATAAAAATGCAAGCAGTGTCTGGTGGTGATGCAATTGATTATTGCCTTATGCACACTGCCAATTTTTGCCTCTAAGTGTAAATCCATTTCAGCTTTTCTGATTGCCTATATACATGTGTTTTTGTTTGTTTGTTTGTTTGTTTTTTGCGGTACGCGGGCCTCTCACTGTTGCGGCCTCTCCCGTTGCGGAGCACAGGCTCCGGACGCGCAGGCTCAGCAGCCATGGCTCACGGGCCCAGCCGCTCCGCGGCATGTGGGATCCTCCTGGACCGGGGCACGAACCCGTGTCCCCTGCATCGGCAGGCGGACTCTCAACCACTGCGCCACCAGGGAAGCCCTACATGTGTGTTTTGAATTCTCCTTTGAGCCAACTGTAACCTCTTACTGGTGTTAGCAGACAATTCCCCATGGGTCTCTCATATTCTCTGCCTGTTTTATAAGCAGAGGCACTGACTGCCTTTGTTCTGGACTATCTTTTCAAGGATTTTAGTTTAGCAAACAGCCTTGAAAGATAGAGAGGATCTCCCTTTGGTGCAAAGGGCAGGTTTTCTTATGGCCTTTGAAGATAGAGCATCTTTCTGCAGAACAAAGAGCTGGCAGGCTTATCATCTGGTATAAAAGATCTGGGTGCCCTAAGTTCAGGGTTGCTCTCATAACACAATCCACTGCTCCTTCCCTATCACTTTCCCACCCAGGTGTAAGAGTGAGCTGTTAACACGGGGTGGCAAACGACTGACCGCCTGCAGGCCAAATCTGGTCCCCTGCCTGTTTCTGCCTGGCCAGCAGGCTAAGAATGGTTTTTACATTTTTTAATGATTTTTAAAATCAAAAGAAGAATAACATTTCATCACATAAGAATGATATGAAATTCAAATTTGTGGTTGTAAAAAAGATTTCCTCGGTGGGAACTCCCCGGCGGTCCAGTGGTTAGCACTCCACGTCCCTCATGCTCACTGCCGAGGGCCCGGGTTTGATCCCTGGCTGGGGAACTAAGATCCCACAAGCCGTGCTGCGTGGCCAAAATTTTAAAAAGGTTTCCTTGGAACACAAGCAAGGCTTGCTTGTTTACATATTATCCATAGCTACTTTTCTGCTACAATGGCAGAGCCGTTTGGCCCACAGAGCCTAAAATATTTACTATCTGGCTGTTTATAGAAAAACTCTGCCAACCCTTCCTCTATAACATCCCAATGGATCCCCTGCTTTGCTTAAGCAGGTCCACTGTTAGCGGTGAAACCAAGCAGGAGGCTGTGGGGCAAATCCTGGGTACGAATCCTTTCCATGTCCCCCGTTCTTGCTTGTAGGAACCAGGCTTCATTCAAGCCTCCTAGACCCTCCCTGAGTTCCAAAGGTCAGGTTCAAACAATTGCTAATCAGGGAAGGGAGGGGATGCAGAGAAAGGGGAGAAGCTGTCAAGAAACAATAGTGCAGACTTGGGACAGAGTCCTGGTTCCTCCTCAAGGAATATACATAACAATATCTTTGAGTTCTTCCGCAGGAACTAAGGCCCTCACCCAGGTTGAGGATGGTTAACTCAGGCCGAGCACAAGATTCCTGGAACATCACCCTGTTCCCTCACCACCAACCAATCAGAAGAAAGTCACATACCCTGCGGCCCTCCCCCCCACCAAATTCTGCCTCTAAAAACTTCTCCCCCGGCCAAACCATCGGGGAGTTCAGGGTTTTTGAGTACAAGTCACCCGTCCGTCCTCCTTGCTCAGCCCTGCCATAAACCTTTCTCTGCTCCAAACTACGACGGTTTCAGTTTGTTTGGCCTCACTGTGTGTCAGGCACACGAACTTGTGTTCGGCCACAGAGGCAAAGGATTTAGGCTCAATCAATACCAAACCCCGAATTTATAATTGACCTGCTTCCCAGGGCAGTTAAGGCTCTCCCACACCTCCCAGCGAGATGTGATTCTGCTGTATTATTCAATCCTTATACCAATAAACAAAACTATTAACTCAGATTATAGAGGCTTCATATGAAAAAGATAATTGGACAAATCCCGCAAACAGGCAAGAACTTGATCTTTTTATCCCCCATCCCGGGTTCAATGCTAGGAATCTAATATTCCCTTAAAGACGGATTGGTTTGAAGTCCAGACATCTGTATATAGACTTGGCTCTTTATTCATTCCTTTTGTCCAGTGCTTCCCACCTCCAGCTCTACAACACAATCACCTAGGGAGCTTTTCAAACCCACTCATGCCTGGGCCCTACCCCCGAAGCCGCTGATTAAATAGGTCTGGGCATTGTTTAAATGGCACTGCCTTTGTTGAAAAGCTCCTCCAGGTGATTCTGTTGTGTGGCCAGGATCGAGCTCCAACCTGATTCTCAGACTTGATGCACACGCAGAGGATGGCTACACAGGGTCACAGCCATAAAACTCAGGGCTGTACTTCATGGACCTCTTTAGGGGACACAAGATGTGATTCTGCTCTAATGTCAGGTCTACCATGACAAGAAGGTCCAGGTTTCTACAGAGCATCTTGGAAACCTCAACCCAGCTCTTTCATGCTCAGATTTTGCAGAAACTTTCTCCCTGGAGTTTGTGCAAGGCCAGGCCCTGGGAGGGCAGAACCCTCCCAGGGTTCTGGGGTGTGTGTGTATGACCTCGTGTGTTGGAAGTGGGGAGGGGCGGGAGGGGACGGTGTTAACTGCTAAAGGGCTGTTGATACTCACTGCTGCAGACATCTCCTGCCTGGAAGAGCTCAGTGGTGAGCAAAACTAATCCATAGTAAGAGAATGCATTGGAAAACCTGCCAGGAAGGAAGCAAGAAAGGTAAGGAAATGATGGGAGAAATGCATGTCCCCATTCCCTCACCCCTCCGGAAGGACTTGCAGCTTTAGCAGCAGAGACTAGGCTTTGGGCTCAGGCCACACTGGGCCTTTGCAGGGCTTTTCTGGACTGCTTGAGCAGGAGATGGCGGATACAAAGCATAATGATGCGATAAAGGGAAGTGATCCTGTGTCCTTTGAAAGATCAAGAACTGAATTCTATCACAGACAAAGCTACCTCCAAGGCTGTTCAGTCAACTGGCAAAAGGAGGGGAAAAAAATGGGGGCACCAAAATTTGGTAGAAAACAGTCATTTTGACAGATGTCAACAGATGTCAGGGCTTCTGGGTTGAGTTGAATAGGGAGGAGGAGGGAGATATACTTAATAATATAGGTAGCCCCTACTTTTTCAAAAGTTTGCTTTACTGCACTTCACTTTTACGAAAGACCTACATTAGTACCTGGTTTTGCTCGCCAGAAGAAATCCGAAGAGGATTTTCACTTTTACGATAAAAGGGAAAAGCGAAAATAGCACCCAGCGCTTATTTTATAGAGGCAGCACTTGCCCCAAGCAGCGAGAGTAGCGCCACCAAGCTCCTTTCCCGGGAACTACACTCAGCACCTCAGCATCAAGCTGCCATTAGCTTTTTTTTTTTTTTTAATTTATTTATTGAAGTATAACTGATTTACAATGTTGTGTTAATTTCAGCTGTACAGAAAAGTGATTCAGTTATACCTATATATACATTCTTTTTCAGATTCAAGCTGCCATTAGCTTTGAACTGTGTCTATGAGCATCTGTGCTTTAACTCCATTTATTTTGTTTCTTTTATTAGCAAGACATGTCCTCAGGTAATTATTTCTCTTTATGCCACTTCAGCTTAGGAAAGCTTTCATTGGAACGCTCTACTTTGAACAGCAGGGGGAAAACTGTATGCAGAACTGGGCTCCAGCTTTGCCCCCGCATTCCTGAGAGCTAAATCAACTCACCAAGCATTTATTAAACACCTGCTGTGTGCCCAGTCAAATGCGGAGTCTGCAGACTTCATGAGCATTTCAGATCAGAATGACGCAGTTAACTAATTCCCGACTGTCCTTGGAACCAGAATACTCAAGTCTGTAGGGCCGGAATATTCTCATCCTGTGGTACAGTTATGTGGGAGCTCAGTCATAATCAGAAGCCGGTGATTACTTTCCTTGAGTTACAACATGTGCTCGCAAATGTGATTTCTATAGTATTCTAAAATTAGTCTCTATTTAATTGCTTAGTATTTAAGTAGTGTCAGCCCAACAGAATTACATGCACTCAAAGATAGATACTCTCAATTCTGTTCCCCCACTTTTTAAAATATCCTGCCAGCTCCATACTTGTACTGGGCACACAGCAGGTGTTTAATAAAGGCTTTGTGAGTTGATTCAGCTCTCAGGAATGCGGGGGGCAGAGCTGGAGCCCCGTGCTTTGTATTATCAAAGCTTTCCCCTCCTCTTCCCTGCAGTTGACCTCTTTGAGGACACTCCCATGCTAATTAGCACTTCTGCTCAAAGGTGAATAGGAAAAGCGAGAACTGTCGAAAACAGGACACATAGCCTCAACCGGGGTAATTTTGTGCACTGTTAAATGCTGTAGAAATTACAGCATTAAGGGTAGAAAGAATTGAAAGAAGGGCTGAAATTTGACTAGCTGTGGACTATAAGTTACTCACTACAAATGCCCTCCAGCCAATGCCAAGGTGGTTATTTAAGAAAAAGTGGAACAAGAACTGAAAGTTCTAAGAATGCCCATGTTGACCAAATCAGTGGTTCCCAAAATATTGGCCCTGTGCTGCTGGTGGTACCCAAGGCAATATGAATGGAGAGGGGGATGGATACAGCAAAAGTATTCAATCTGTGTGAAAAAAAAAGATTCCTTTAAGTTTCCTTTCAATTCTTTAATTGTATCTCAGTCTTACTTACGGGCTAACGAGTCCCTAACACCTCCCCTCTCTGTCTTTTTTTTTTTTTTTTTTTGTAATTTAAGGCAAATTTTAACCGATTTATAAAAGTCGTATATACAAAATACGTTTAAACTAACCCCCGTAGCTATACAATACACTTTTTACACTGCATCATGTATCTCTTAACCTGGAACACAGCATCCGTAAACCGAGGCCAGTTCCCCACCGTCGGTGCCATTATGGGGGCGGGTGTGGAGCTGCAGCGACACCCCAGGGGCGGAGCCAGTGAGCCGGCACTCAGCTGTTGCCCTTGAATTTCCTTTCTGAGCGTAGAGGCCCCGGAAGAGCTCAGAGCTCCGTTTCTGCAGCTGCCGCCGCCTCTGATCGCCCCTGCAGCCCCGCCCCCTCTGCGGGGTCCCCCACGCGCTACAGGGGCCACAGCACAGCACAGCGGAGGACGTGGCAGAGCGGAGGGGGCCGAGCACACAGCACTGAACTTCCTGGCCGCAGTGGTGTCAACAGAGAATAACGTGCCTGCCAATTTTAGCTGGTTCGATTGGAGTGAAGGAAAAGACACTTGGAAAGTTTTGCCATTTGCATAACAGGTCAAAAGGTAATGCTTTAAGACCCTAGAGATGGGCAGACTCCATAGAGATCTATTTTAAATTTCTCGATAAACAGGCTTGTTAGAGAATCTAACCGTTAAGATGACGGGGAGAAAGTTTCACAGGCTGCCCGTGAGCCCTCCTGGGACGGGCCTCGCCCCCCCGGCTTCCACAGACTCCGCAGCGAGAGCTCTGGCCACCTGTTTGCAGGGGAGCCTGGAAAAGGTGCCCGGGCTCATCCAGTAAGCTTGGGTGAGGAGGGAAGCCACGGAGAACTGGCTTTGTTAGCCCGACTGTCAGATCAAGGCTGGTTCCACGTTTGTGATCTGAGTTCCAGAGTCTCCTAGGTGACAGTGCTCTCTGCCCACCGTGGGCACCGACCTTTTTTGAGGGCAGCTTGACAGGCGGTGGTGGGGAGACCTCCAGCGTCACCCGAGGCTGCGGGAGGCTTCCCCGGGGCCCGGCCACTGAACGGAGGGGGTGGGGCCCCAGGGCAGAGGGTTCACCTGCACGGACACGTGGCGGTTCCGTGAGATGCCTTAAAGCGCACACCCGGCCTGTCACCACTCAGGGTGGGCGCTGCGCCTCACAAAATGGGGCCTCCTGGAACCCCATTCTCAGTTCCTTCCCGACTGGAGAAATTCTGAAGTCGGCTGAAAAGCTGAGCCCCTGGACCAGCACCAGGAAGCACCAGAACCCAGAGCTGAGGGCCTGTTTCCCACGACTCACAAGGGTCATGCTCTCAGCTGCCCCTACGTTGGACTTCCCTCGGCCGGACTCTGGGTCAGCCTCACCAGGCGGGATGCGCGGTCCACGCCTCCCCGGTCACCAGAGCGGTCTGGCTCTGCGACCTGCCGGGAAATTCGGTCCCGCGGGAAACCTCCACCTTGACTGTGAATAGCTGGGGTTATGTTCATTTGGGGGAATTAATCAGCTTCTGAAAGCACAAAATAAAGTGAATTCAGTGTTAATAGAAAGGCGCCTGAGTGACAAGCCTGGCACAGACTGACCAGGACGACTGTGACCCCGTGCGGCTCAGCCCTGTCTACACTCCGCTGGCTGTGCAATCAGAGTGCTGGCCGCTCGCCCGCCCAGGAGGAAACTCGGGCTGGTCCAGGAACACCCAGTAGCTGCTCTAGTGTTTCACTGTGGTCTGTGTTACACACACACACACACAAGAGAAAACCACCAGAATAAAAACACTACCTTCATAACCAGATCAGAAGCGGAGAACCCAATTTCCAGGGGGAGCCAGGTGTGCGCTTCTCTGTGAAGCGAGCCACGGGGCCGCGTTTACGGCAACAGACGCAAAGTCTCCGGGTCCCTGCAATAAGAACCTCACAGTGACGTGCCAAGGTCATTGCTGGATTTGAGGAGGAGAAGGGAGTCACCACAGGTCAGGATGGGATACAAGAGCAGTTCCCTCCTGTTCTCAGCTACTCCACACGCTAATTACTGGCTTCCGGAGAGGGCCCTGCTGCCTACGAGTACTGTGTTTTGGGGCAGGAATCTCACGGTCTATTTCTGAGTTCCACCCCATTTCCTACCCCTTGCTATACTCAGACGCCAATTCCCAGGAACATCCATCCTGCCAGGATGTTTGAGAACTCACTCGGGCCTGGCAACAACCCTCTCCTTCCTGTTGTAACCCGGGGCGGGAGCCTCGTGTAGGAAGTTCCCACGTTGAGCAGCGCTCCGCTCTCCTAGGGGCTCACGACCACCGTCAGGGTCAGCTGAACCCCTGCAGGTGTGCGGTCCACACCGAGGAGCTGCTCTGGGTACGAAGCATTCCATGTCATCCAGCGAGAGGCAGGCACTGGGGCTGCTTCGGGCAGGTAGCAACCTGTTGTGCTTTGAAGTAAGTTTTCACCTGAAGAGATGCCAACGTGGTGTGGAAACCAAAACCGCCTATTTCGATATGCCATCCTGAGCACCAGTGGACACCCAGCCTCTAAGTTCTAGAGGGTTCTGGAGGGCGAGACCTGGCAGGAGAGCAAGGGCCCACATGAGCAGCTGGGCCTTGTGTGACCTGAAGCCCTCCTCCAGCAGAAGGCAGGAACCAGACACCGACAGTGGGACCGAGGAGGCGGAGTGGCCCTTCCACGCCCCGCGGGCTCCACTCCACCCACAGCGAGTCTCACCACCTCCCTGAACTCAGCGCGTACCACGTGCCACCTGCCGTTAAGGGATGTTAACACAGCAAGTGCCGGCCTCTGAGCCGCCTTAACCAAGCAGCTCCTTCCTCTGGGGGCCCGCCACCACCCTCTTCAGGGCCCAGGAGGCGCTTCACAAATGCAGTCAGTAAAAGCAGCCCCTGCTCGGGGGGGTGCTGAGCTCTCAGCCCTCCCAGCTGCAGGCCCAGCACCAACCTTGGCACCAGGGCCTGCGCGCGGAACGCCGAGTCCGTGAAATGCAGGAATCCCACACGCAAGGCCCACCTCTGCCTAGGGCTGCCAGGCAGACTTTAAAAGGGCCTGTCTTTTTCTTCAAACAGAGCTCCCTAAATTTCCAGGCATCACTGAAGAATGAGGTTGCTGAGCGCATCTGATGTACCTTATGGAGAAGGTGGCGCCCAAAGGCCCGAAAGGACCACCCGACACACAGTCGAAAGCTTAGTGGGAACTTCTGCTCTTCACTTAAACCACAACCGAAAACCCAGCATCACTTTCTTCCTGAGGCAGGTCGCAGGTCACAGTGAGGGGAGGATTCGGGGGCCATTACGTTGTGGACCCCAACTCCAGCAGCCTGGAGGGAGTCCTCCATGGTCCTCTGCTTCGTGGCTCCTGAGCCCGGCTGCACAGCAACCACCCAGGAAACCAGGAGTGCATTCATGTGACGCCTGTACGGCACGGTCTGAGTGGCTCAGCCCAGGGCTTTGCAAAGCCCCTCAGGTGATCAGACTGCAGCGCCAGAGCTAAGCATCATGATCTAGTCCAACTTTTTACAAATGGGGAAACTGGAACCCAAAGAGCTTGGCCCTCAGCCACGTGGATAATGACGAGTGCACGTTCCTCTGGGGTGAAGGTGCGCTTCTGCCTCCCCCACTGTGGGCAGTTTAGGGGCCCACACGTGGACGCACACAACGCCTACCCGGGCAGTGGCCACTGGACAACACGTATGTGCCTTTTCTACATGAGAATCCTGAGCTCCATGAGCTCTGTCGACTGGGAATCATTCACACTTTGCGTCGGTGGTTTCTTCGTTTTGTGACGGGGAAAGCCACCCCACGGGGTTGCAGAGAAAGAGTTCCCACCCTTCCCTTCCCTTGGGCTTCCTCCAGCCTCCGGTCTCTGGATATGTCCACGTCCATCACCAGGTCCTCTCCTCGGGCTCCCAGGTCTCAGGGCAGCAGGATCCCGCCCTCACACACACACACGTGTCTTTACATGTGTTTGCCGCTGTTCCTTGTCCTGAAGTCTTGTTCCAGAGGCGTCCACTCAGCACAGTGTTGGTGACAGCGCTCCTGTGTCCCATGTGGAAATAAAAACTGTGATCGACAAGTCATGAACCTTCAAGGAACATTCGGGTTTGAGTTATCCAACTTCTCTGAATTTTGGGGACTGAAAAATTAATGTTGGCTTCGAATGCTGAGTTGATATTTTCTATTAAGCAAAGGAAAACTAAGGCTTTATCTTAATAAACATCCCGAAACTGAAGGTGGTCAGATCATCAAACCAGCCCCTCCTGCCAATGCTAAAATGCTGTGCAAAGCGAGAGCGGCGAGTAATTCACCGCGACTGCTCTCCTCCTAAACGGTGCCTTTACTCACGATACCAAGTTAGTGTCTGTTCCCAGGATGCCCAAGTCAGTCAGTCATAACTAGTAACCTTGTTTCAAGATTATTTCCTGATCTTGGAGTTGAAATAAACGGACTCATTTTTATCAAAGAAGTAAAAAATTTGCAAGAATAAGGAGTCTAGAGATCTCTATAAATTACAAAGCTACAACGCAATATCTTTGAAACAATTTCTCTACAAACTGAAGGGTTAAAAAAATATTTCAGTAAAAAATGTACACGTGTCCTTATGTGAGGAAACTATCTTAGTTTGAGGAGGTTTATTGTTACACTTTTGTAACAATAGATGAGGCACAACTATCTCCTGCTTCTCTAACATCTCAATAGAAAAAAGACAATAATCGAGGGTAACAGTGAAATTAAAATAAAATCAAATAGAAAAGCCTAAGGTTTTGGAGAGAAAAGTGACTGTAATCTATGTGTAGAAAGGCTGTAAATGGTTTCAGTTGACCTTGCAGAGAGCGATCTTCTTCTCGGATGACGACCAATCACGGAATTGAGGGCCGGGAGCCTTGCAGGACTAAGTCGTCCACTCAGCCCGCCGTGAAGAGAGGGGAGCCCGCTTCCCTGTCTATACCAACTCGCTTCCGCCTCTGAAAGCTAACCAGCAACCGCGTCAGAAGGTGTAAAGGACAAACAGCGCTTGCCGACCGCGCTGACCCCAGCTCGCCGGCAAGCCTCAGGCACGTGCACCCGCTGCGCCGACAGCGAGGGCCGCCGCCGCCTCCTCCGCCAGGGCCCCGGGGAGTGTTTCCAGGCTGGCGAGGAAGCGCGTGGGTCCCAACACACACGTGTGAGACCTGGAACCCGGCGGGCCAGGAGCGCTCTTGCCCCAGGACAGGGTCCTCTGAGCAGTGACAGCGGGGTCTCGGGCCGCCCTGACACAGACCATTGAGAATGTTCTTTTTCCTTTAAACCTCGGTCGTCGACCCCGATCCCGGGGCACATCCTTTCAGTTTATGAAGAGCCATAGGAAGCAGTACAAAAACAGCAACTTTTCGCCAGCCGAAAAAAAAGAGCCGAACCCCCAGCAAACATCCACAGAAAGCTTTGAGCGCCCAGAGAGATAGGATTTCATGTTGTCTCATTAAAACGCTGTGATAACAAGGCTGACTCAGAAGCAGTTTTCTTCCTCCCTTTCCTTCTGGGTCAGCATCTGCCACAAGATCCCTGTTTATCTGCTGGGTGAAGGCGAGCGAGCCACTCACCAGGGACACAGGACCGGGAACAGTGTGGCCTGGGGATGGGGCCCAGGGACGGTTACTGAACCACAGGAACATTCTGGTGCCACTGACAGAGGAAGCTTTTTTCTCCTTTAAATGCTAGGCAGAGTCCTCAACACGTCAGACACTCTTGAGTAGAGTAATACACAGCGGGGACCAGTTTGGAATGCGATGTATTATTTTTTGGGGGGGCGGGGGTTGCGGTACGCGGGCCTCTCACTGTTGTGGCCCCTCCCGCTGCGGAGCACAGGCTCCGGACGCGCAGGCGCAGCGGCCACGGCTCACGGGCCCGGCCGCTCCGCGGCACGTGGGATCCTCCCGGACCGGGGCACGAACCCGCGTCCCCTGCATCGGCAGGCGGACTCTCAACCACTGCGCCACCAGGGAAGCCCTGGAATGCAATGTATTTTTAAACACAGCGAAAGACACCTGGACAGAGTAACCGGACAAGTTAACTGAGTGCAAGGTTGACCAGCCTGCGTCAACATGCACAGCCTCTGCGGTTTCACTCAGAGGCGATCACGTCCGACAGTTTTCCTACGACGTGTGCATGTGAGTAGAAGCGAGAGACCTTGATGAGAACCTCGATTCTCGGCCGGCCACCGGAAGGCAGAGCGGAGCCGGGCAGGGTTAGCGAAGGCTCTGCTGGCAACGCCGCCAGCTCTCAAAAGCCCCTGGGCGGAGAGGAGCTCTCCGCTTCCTCTAAAGAAGGAAAGGCTCCCGGCAGCGGACTGCAGGTGTCTCTCGGAGACAACTCCTCTGCAAGGCCAGATGGTTTAAATCTTTGCCGAAGGGCGGGCAAGGGGCGGGGAGGGTGGACACAGAGGCAGCAGGCGCTGCCCTGTGCAGAGGGGAGGGGGCCGTTCACGGCAGCGTCCGTGTGCACACCTTCCGCCCCGTGTCCTGTCGTGTCGTGGGGTGATCTGACAGGGCGGGAAGAAAGCGCAGGTTGTGGGGGACATTAAGTCAAGTCCACACCGCCAGCTCTCACTCCCACCCTCTCATCTAACAGCCGGGACCAACTGGCACAAGAGACTTAAAAGGCAACGCGCTCCCCTGGGGAGGTGGCGGGGACAGCCCGTGATTGACCTCCTTTCACCTCCTACAAACCTCCACCAGGCAATGCTCCTCACCAAGCACTTGCGAGTTAGAGAGAAAAGCCATCTGCAAAGACGTCGGGTTTTGTGTTTCTGTCATTAAAGACAGAGCATGCGTGCGCACACACGCAGTCCTCAATTACATTGTGTCAGAGAAGGAATAGTTTCCGTAAAAAGAAAGCAAGCTGTGTTATTAGGCATTACACATTAATACCAAAGTGATCGCTGGGGTTTTCCGTAGTTTCACTAGTCCCCAGGATTCAGTAGCTAACATCAAAGTGTCACGTCCTTTGGCCTAGAGCACAGCGGCGTGGTGGGCCTCACAGCATCCCGGAGCCAGGTGTTGAGGGCACGGATTCGGGAGACCCGCTCCGGGACACCGGGGAGATCTGGCCTCTGGCCGGCCAGGCTGCTCAAGGACCACAAGAGTGAGGGGCATCCTCTTTCACTGCAACATAATATTCTTTCAGGTTCTCTTGCAGGATGGTGTCCTTCACAGCGTGAAACACGAAGCGGTTGTTCTCCGTGTCTATGGCAGTGGTGAGGTGGATTGCTGCGATTCCGTCTCTTCTGGTTGAAATACTGGACCAGGTAGCACTGGACGTCCTCCAGCCTGTGGGGGTCACCCTTGAAGTCTGGGAAGTGCTTCTTCTTTTTCTTCTGCTTTTTTTAAAAATAACTTTATTTATGTTATTTATTTATTTTTGGCTGCACTGCGTCTTCAGTTGCTGCGCGCGGGCTTTCTCTAGCTGCGGCGAGCAGGGGCTACTCTTCGTTGCGGTGCGCGGGCTTCATCATCCCGGTGGCGTCTCTTGTTGCAGAACACGGGCTCTAGGCGCGGGGGCTTCAGTAGTTGTAGCACGCGGGCTCAGCAGTTGTGGCTCCCGGGCTATAGAGTGTAGGCTCACGTTGTGGCACTCGGGCTTAGTTGCTCCGCCGCATGTGGAATCTTCCCGGACCAGGGCTCGAACCCGTGTCCCCTGCATTGGCAGACGGATTCTTAACCACTGCGCCACCAGGGAAGCTCTGGGAAGTGCTTCTTGATGCTGATGGTCTTCATTTTCGCCACCAGGAGGTCCATCTTGTCGAGGAGCAGGATGATGGAGACGTTGAAGAAGAGCTTGTTGTTAACGATGGTCTCAAAGATGTTCATGGACTCCACCAGGCGGCTGGTGCGCCTGTCCTCCATGAGGACCTGGTCGTACTCACTGGACGAGACCATGAACAGGATCAAGGTGATCCCATCAGAGCACTGGAACCACTTCTGGCGCTGAGACCGCTGGCCACCCACATCCACCATCTTGAAAGGGATTTTTTAAATGACAGAGTCTTCTCTAGCTGCGGCGAGCAGGGGCTACTCTTCGTTGCGGTGCGCGGGCTTCATCATCCCGGTGGCGTCTCTTGTTGCAGAACACGGGCTCTAGGCGCGGGGGCTTCAGTAGTTGTAGCACGCGGGCTCAGCAGTTGTGGCTCCCGGGCTATAGAGTGTAGGCTCACGTTGTGGCACTCGGGCTTAGTTGCTCCGCCGCATGTGGAATCTTCCCGGACCAGGGCTCGAACCCGTGTCCCCTGCATTGGCAGACGGATTCTTAACCACTGCGCCACCAGGGAAGCTCTGGGAAGTGCTTCTTGATGCTGATGGTCTTCATTTTCGCCACCAGGAGGTCCATCTTGTCGAGGAGCAGGATGATGGAGACGTTGAAGAAGAGCTTGTTGTTAACGATGGTCTCAAAGATGTTCATGGACTCCACCAGGCGGCTGGTGCGCCTGTCCTCCATGAGGACCTGGTCGTACTCACTGGACGAGACCATGAACAGGATCAAGGTGATCCCATCAGAGCACTGGAACCACTTCTGGCGCTGAGACCGCTGGCCACCCACATCCACCATCTTGAAAGGGATTTTTTAAATGACAGAGTCATGCTCCACGATGCCCTTGGTGGCCTTCCTCGCCAGCAGGATGTCCTGCTTGCTAGGGAAAATAATTCAGCTGGCCAATCCGATCCAAGTTATCTAGGAAGTTCTTCACTGATTGACCCAGCTGAAACTCCCTCTTCCGGCTGAAAGCTTCCCTGATGCCAGAATCCCTCCAGAGCGCGGTCAGAGCAGGTACATACAGCTGAAAGGTGGCAGACTCCACGGGCAGCCTTGCTTTGTTCTCAAAGGCCATAAGGAATATCCCCTGCTTCTCATTTTCAGAATACTGCCAAGGAACACCAAGCCTGTCTCGTGCATCAACCAGAACCCTTGAGCCCTTGAGGATGTTGTTGAAGATGGTGTCGCGGAACTCCAGAAGCGCACTCTGGTCGAACTCGCGGCCGTGGATGATGTGCCTCTGCTTGAGGAAGGTGGACTTGCCGCTCTCGCGGGGCCCAGCAGCAGGATCCTGACGAGGCGCCGCACGGCGCGCAGCTCGCGGTCCAGCCCCGCGTAGATGTCCCGGCTGCGCCTGCGCTGCCGCGCCTCGCGCTCCGCATCGCGGGTGGCGTCGGCCTCAGGCGGCAGCAGGAGACACCTGAGGGTCCGCACCGCACCGGACATGGCTGCCGAGGCCATGGACCCCGCGGCGGGAGAGGCGGCAGCAGGCCGCTCCCTCAGGCCGCGTCCAATGCCGCCGTCCCGAGGTCCCTCTGTCTGGCTCTTAAATACAGTGGTTCTGTCCCCTGGCAAACCATCAATCTAGCTACTTTTTTTTTTTTTTTGGCTGCATTGGGTCTTCGTTGCTGCGCGCGGGCTTTCTCTAGTTGCGGGGAGCGGGGGCTACTCTTCCTTGCGTTGCGCGGGCTCCTCATTGCGGTGGCTTCTCTTGTTGTGGAGCACGGGCTCTAGGCACGCGGGCTTCAGTAGTTGTGGCACGCGGGCTTAGTTGCTCCGCAGCATGTGGGATCGTCCTGGACCAGGGATCGAACCCGTGTTCCCTGCACTGGCAGGCGGCTTCTTAACCACTGCGCCCCCAGGGAATTCGCAATCTAGCTACTTTTTACTGTATGGTCACTTCTCGGTATCCGTGGGGGATGGGTTCCAGCACGCCCCGTGGATACCAAAATCCTTGGATGCTCAAGTCCCTCATACAAAATGGCATAGTATTTGCATATAACCTACACAATCCTCCCATATAGTTTAAATCATCTCTAGATTACTTATAATACCTAATACAATGTAAGTGCTATGTGAATAGTTGCTGGTGCACAGCAAATTCAAGTTTTGCTTTTTAGAACTTCCTGGAACTTTTTTTTTTTTCCATCTGTGGTTCGGTTGAATCCATGAACACGGAACCCGAGGCTAGGGAGGGCCACTTTTTTATCTTTAAAAGTGACTTCTGGGGGAGGGATGGACTGCGAGTTTGGGGTTAGTAGATGCACATTATGACATATAGAATAGATGGACAACCAGGTCTTACTGTGTAATACAGGGAACTATATTCAATGTCCTGGGATAAACCATAATGGAAAAGAATATGAAAAAGAATGTATATATATGTATAACTGAGTCACTCTGCTGTACAGCAGAAATTAACACAACATTGTAAATCAACTATACTTCAATAAGAATTAATTAATTAATTAAAGCGACTTCTGTCTATGGCCTGCAATTAAAGTTTTTCCTTAAAGCAGGTATACAGAGTTTCCTTTTTTTTTTTTTTTTTTTTTTTTTGTGGTACGCAGGCCTCTCACTGTTGTGGCCTCTCCCGTTGCGGAACACAGGCTCCAGGCGCACAGGCTCAGCAGCCATGGCTCACGGGCCCAGCCGCTCCGCGGCATGTGGGATCTTCCCGGACCGGGGCACGAACCCGTGTCCCCTGCACTGGCAGGCGGACTCTCAACCACTGCACCACCAGGGAAGCCCCCAGAGTTTCCTTTTAAAAGACATTTATCTGAGTAAAAAGTGAGTCAAATTTTTAAAAAAGGCTAAGAAAGTAATAGTATAGAAAATAATTTTTAAAAGGCTAAGAAAATAACAACAGGATAACACAGAAGTCAGGAAAGTGATGCTCCGTTCTGCAAATGTTGCTCAAGATGGAAGAGTTCTCTGTCCTCCAAGTTAAAACCCAAAACAGGGCGCAGAGGAGGGGGACCCGAGAATCAACAAACAGCTCTTACCATATAAACCACAGCAGCAAGGTTGTCCATCTAAAATGGGGTGTGAAGAGGTCCCTCATTTTGCCTCGGTCTTCCTGTTTCAAGACAAAGAATACCATTTACTCTCCTCCCCTGCGGATGTGTGGGCACAGGTTGGTAGCCTGAGACCAGTGGACACCTGAGGCTGGGAGGGAGGTTTCTGGTGGGCAGGACACTCAGGTTCCGAGAACCCGGGACTCAGATCCACGGCACTCAGCCCCCCAGGCCAGGGAGGCCTCCAGCCAGGACTCAGCGATGTCCAGAGGTGGAGATATTCCACACCCCAGCCCAACCTGGAATCCTGGAGCCGGGAAGCAGGCCCCTCAGGCTTGGCCCCTCTGAGGCCTCTCGGGCGATCCCATGGACCAGGGAGCAAACAACCAGTCCAAGATGCCTCCCGCCATTTCACACCCTCCCCACCCAAAGCCAGCTCTAGGTCAAGGTGACAGAAATTAATGTGCTGAAAATCAATTCACCAAAAGCCAACTTGCCAAAAGACCAATTAGCTAAATGACTCACTTGCCAATTTTATGTAATTTACTAATTTATCAAATCTTTGCTTTACAATGTTCTATTTTAAAACATATATTCTGGGGGGGGAGGGATAAATCGGGAGATTGGGATTGACATATACACACTACTATATATAAAATAGATAACTAATAAGGACCTACTATGTAGCACAGGGAACTCTACTCAATGCTCTGTAATGGCCTATATGGGAAAAGAATCTAAAAAAGAGTGGATATATGTATATATATAACTGATTCAGTTTGCTGTACACCTGAAACTAACACAACGTTGTAAATCCATTATACTCCAATAAAAATTTTTTTAAAAAGCATCAACAAGAAAAATAATTTTTAAAATATATTCTATGACTGGGATTATCTTCTTAGATTTATTTAATGAACATATTATTCTTAGCAGTTTGAGAAGTGCTCACTTATTTAAACATGCTAAAAGTTTTTTTTAAAAAGATTATGGGTGGGGCTTCCCTGGTGGCGCAGTGGTTGGGAGTCCGCCTGCCGATGCGGGGGACGCGGGTTCGTGCCCCGGTCTGGGAGGATCCCGCGTGCCGCGGAGCGGCTGGGCCCGTGAGCCATGGCCGCTGGGCCTGCGCGTCCGGAGCCTGTGCTCCTCGACGGGAGAGGCCACAGCAGTGAGAGGCCCGCGTACCGCAAAAAACAAACAAA
>NC_041232.1:8946585-8952735 GCF_002837175.3 Physeter macrocephalus | reverse complement strand
AGCACAGGGAACTCTACTCAATGCTCTGTAATGGCCTATATGGGAAAAGAATCTAAAAAAGAGTGGATATATGTATATATATAACTGATTCAGTTTGCTGTACACCTGAAACTAACACAACGTTGTAAATCCATTATACTCCAATAAAAATTTTTTTAAAAAGCATCAACAAGAAAAATAATTTTTAAAATATATTCTATGACTGGGATTATCTTCTTAGATTTATTTAATGAACATATTATTCTTAGCAGTTTGAGAAGTGCTCACTTATTTAAACATGCTAAAAGTTTTTTTTAAAAAGATTATGGGTGGGGCTTCCCTGGTGGCGCAGTGGTTGGGAGTCCGCCTGCCGATGCGGGGGACGCGGGTTCGTGCCCCGGTCTGGGAGGATCCCGCGTGCCGCGGAGCGGCTGGGCCCGTGAGCCATGGCCGCTGGGCCTGCGCGTCCGGAGCCTGTGCTCCTCGACGGGAGAGGCCACAGCAGTGAGAGGCCCGCGTACCGCAAAAAACAAACAAACAAAAAAACAAAAAGATTATGGGTTATAGGTGGTTTAATCTACCCATGAATATTGTCTTTGTGAATAAAAATATTTTGTAATATATTCTTGAATAAAAAGACAATACTCATTAATATGCTTATTGAATATATTTGAGCATGTTTGTATTTATTGACTATATTTTAGAATAGATTCATTCATTAATATACTTAAGAATGAATTCATTAATATAGTTATTGAGGAATATATTATATGTATTAATATAAACACAGGACAAATATATTCCTATGTATTAATATATGTATTAGCATATACATAGGAAAAATCTATCCCTATTTACTAAATATATTCAAAAAGAATAATCCCTAAAGCAGAAACTAACACACCATTGTAAAGCAATTATACTCCAATAAAGATGTTAAAAAAAAAAAAAGAATAATCCTGAAAACACGTTTTTGGTAAACTGATACATTGGCAAGAAAAATTGGCTTTTGGAGAATTGGTCTGCTTTCTGGAAAATCCTTCTCTTTTTGGTGATGGGGGATTCACCGCCTTCTTGGAGCCTTCCTGGACCTGAGAGAACTCTCTCTCTGGGCCTGGCTGCTCCTGGCTGCATCAGCTATGCACCTGCCCCAGTGACCTCCATAAAAACAAAAAAAAGAAAAAGAAAAACAGGCCCCGCTGCTGGGCACCCTGGAACACAGAGAGGCCCCTGCGGCAGCAGCTCCTTTCCAAAGAGAAGCCGACAACCGGAGCATCCAGCCTTGCCACTGTCACTTTGCAACACACATTTGAAATCACTGTATGCTTTCTCCATCCAGAGCATCTTCCCATAGGAGGGACGGGGGAGAATGCAGTCCCTCCCCAAAGGCAACTAAATGAGCCTGCTGCACCCCAGACTCTCTGGGATGCCTCCTACCCCAACCCTGTGCTTCCCAAAGCAGATTTGGGGTATGTCTCCTGGTTTCTATGTTGTCAGACCCTGACTAGCACTTCCTCTCAATCTGGTAAAATTCCATTCAGTTCTTTTTGCCTAATATAGAAACAATCAGAAAAATGATATTATTTTTTTAAAAATAGGGCTTCCCCGGTGGCGCAGTGGTTAAGAATCCGCCTGCCAATGCAGGAGACATGGGTTCAAGCCCTGGTCTGGGAAGATCCCACATGCCGCAGAGCAACTAAGCCCGTGCGACACAACCACTGAGCCCGCGTGCCACAACTACGGAAGCCTGCAGGCCTAGAGCCTGTGCTCCGCAGCAAGAGAAGCCACCGCGATGAGAAGCCAGCGCATCACAACGAAGAGTAGCCTCCGCTCGCTGCAACTAGAGAAAGCCCGCAGCAGCAACAAAGACCCAACACAGCCAAAAATAAATAAATAAATAAATGTATAAATAATAATAATAATAATAATTTCCTTGTAGGGTCTGTTGTTTGCTTAAGGGTATTGTGATGTTTCTCTAAGCCACATGGTTGATCCTTGAGGGCAGGGACTGCAGCCTTTAATCTGGCTCCCTTCTCCCCACTTGCACCTGCAGTAAGTGCTCATCAATTTGTAGTGCGGTGGATTCCCTGATGATGTTGCCTGGGGAGTGATGCGCCATCCATTAAGGATGTCTACACAGGGGCAGTTTGGTGTCTTGGATCTCAGTCTATCGTGGCACTTTCTAATGTGATTCTATTGTCAAGCCTTTGCAGATCAATCACATTTGCTAATCAGACTTCATGGGTGCTGAAAGATGAAACTGAAGCAGGAGTAGTTACGGGACCCATTATGGGACATTATATTACATTTCTCTAATCACTTCTCCAGGTGGTACTTTTAGGACTTGGCAGTGAAAATACACAGACTGAAGTTGCCAAATTCCCTTTGCAGATCCTTCCCACTGCACCCCTCACCCACTCACAGACACATGCTCCCAGCACGTGCAGCAACATGCACAGTCAGTCCGCCAGGCACTGACCTGTCTGGAGATGATGAGTTTCCCCAGAGGCATGGGGGCTCCGTTTTCTGTGGCTATCCTCTTTAAGGTGGCGATGGCCTTTTCCTGGTTTCCAGACAGCACATCATACCTTGCACTCTCTGGCAGCCACTATGAGGACAGGAGACCGAGATGTGGCCAGTTAGGGCAGAACAGAATGCTCGGTCACAGCCATACACTCTCATGTGTGTGTGGAGTCCTTAAGGCCGGAGGCTCTGGGGCTAGAAGCCTGGCTTCAAATCCTGGCACTGCCATTGATTATAATGGCTCTGTGACCTTGAGCAATAACTTGACCTCTCTGTGCCTCCATTTCCTCATCCATAAAATGGGGATAATAATAGATCCTCCCTCTTAGGGTTGTTGAGAGGATTAAATGGGATAATCCAGACAAAGTGCTTAGCACAGCGCCCGGAATGGGTTAATATATCTGTTCCTGTTGCCATTGCTATTACTGTAATTTGGTGCTGCTGAGTTGCAGGTGACAGCTGAACTAAATTAAGACTGCCACCAAAAAAGATAAACAGTCCACCACTCTCACCATCATCATCATTATCCCTATCTCTCAAGAAACTACACCTCACCTGTGTTTAGCATCGTCTTGCAAACTCAGTCAAAGAGACAGAAAGAAATCAGGAAGACCTTTAGGCCTACTAGAGTCCCAACCCCAAGTGACTAGATAGAGATCTCTCCATAAAACAAAGCAACAGCAATCTGTGAAATGAGAGAGTATGAGACTTGGAGTCAGAAGATTTGGTTCAAATGAGTTCTGTTGTTTATTTGCTGTGTGTCTTTTGACAAGTCAATCAACCTTTCTGGGCCTCAGTTTCCTCATCAGTAAAATGAGAATATAGCAGAGATTGCTAGCATCCATTAAAATTCATGCTTCCCTTTCCACAGTATAGAGTTGTCCTTGGATATGGCTGCCCAGCCAGAAACTACATTTCCCAGCACCTCTTGCATCTAGGCATGGCCACGTGACATGCTTTCACCAATGGCATGAGAGCAGAATATTCCTGGCCAAGTTATTTAAGTATACATCTCTACCTGCCCTTCTTCAGTCTACATGTAGAAGATTCCAAAGCCCTAGATAATGGCAGAGCTACAAGCTGGAAGGAACCCTGGGCCCAGAATCACACCTGTCAAATAGAAGCACCCATTCTGGACTTTTCTGTGAATGAGAAATAAACTCCTATTGTGTTAAGTTACTGAATGTGTAGGTTTTATTTGTTACAGCAGCTGGTATCATCCTAACTAATATAGGGGTTCATCATAGTCCTACCTCCTGTGGTTATTGGGAGGAATAAATATGATAATGCATATAAAGAGCCTGGCATAGGGCCTGCTACACTGTTATGCTAAGTAATTATTAATACTTATTATCATTACCAGTAATTATTATGTTATTTATCATAGATGAGACCTACCTCCCTACAGGCTTATTTTGGACCCCACTGGCTGTAAAGCATTTCATGGATGTGGTCTTCATATGAAATGATAACCATGTGGTCTGATCTCGCTGTGTGTGGGGGGTAGTTTATGCAGAGATGAGATGAAGGGATCATTTGAGCCCCTGGACCCAGCCATGCCTGAAGCCAGATATTTAATATTCTATCATATGTCTCTTTCACTCAAGCCAGTTTGAACTGAGTTTTGTCACTTGCAACTTAAGAATCCCAACTATTCCAAATACACTCACCTTAAGTGTAGCTCTTGTAGTGCAGGGAGAGGGAGCAAGTATCCCCCATCCCCTTGATATCTCCCTCAAGAATATCCCAGCAGTGTCTGCCTGGAGGAAACCCAACACCCCATACTGGGCCCACCCCAGGCCCTGTTCCTTTGATCTCATTTCCTGATTAAAAGAAATAATCTTAAAAGTGGCTTTGGTGCCCTCCTCCACACCCTCCCCACCAAAATATAATGAACGGCAGGAGACCAAGTAACAAAGGCTGAGATGTCTTAAAGGATACCTACAAAACACAGAACAGCAAAGAGGAGAAGTGGGACAGCCGAGAGGATGAGCAGCCAACGCCAGCCCAGGCTGGGCATCACAAACACAGCCAGGACAACCTCGAACACTGTCCCGATGGCCCAGAACACCTGGCATGGGAGAATGGGGGTCAGTAATGGGGCAGCATTGGTCAACACAGTGAGCAATTTCAGGATCATTGTAGACAACGTTATCCATGTTGGTAAGGGGGTCCTTGGGGGTCAGGAAAGTCAGAATGGCCATCACTTTTCCTGTGGTTCATATGGTTGGGCCAGGGCCTCCATGTTGTCTATCTCCTGAGGGTACCATCCACACTGCATGATATTTGCACGGTGCCCACTAGCGTGTGCAATGTGGCAGCTCTGGTTAAGGAGATCAATATGATCAATATTGTGTAAGGCCAGTAGAGTAGTGGACACATTGGTTTTTGTCTACTCACATCCATCTCCCTTGCCCTATAGTGCCCCAGTATCCTTTATCAGAATTGTCTCTCCCCTGTGGGGCTGAATATCTTCTGTCTGCTTCTCTGAATCACACTGCATCCTTTTCCACCTTGCTCTTTGTATGGACTGCATCCACAGTCCCCCTGTCCTCTGGCTTCACTTTGGGGGCAGCCAATGGGGAGCCACACAGGAGATGGGGAGGAAAGAGGGATTGGGGTGCTTATTCCTCTGGCTCCTTCTCTGCAGGGTGGTCATGGGCTGGCTGCATCCCTTAGCTGAAGGTCACAGCTTCTTTCCAAGAGCCTTTGCCATACAACTCTCTCTTTCTCTCTCTCTCTGGGCCGCTAATTACTCTCTCCCTTTGCCCCTTCAGGGACCTTATAAATAGTCCCTTTATGAAACCCTCTCTTCAGCCAAAGCAATCTTGAGGGAAAAAAATGGAGCTGGAGCAATCAGACTCCCTGACTTCAGACTATACTACAAAGCTACAGTCATCAAGACAATATGGTACTGGCACAAAAACAGAAATATAGATCAATGGAACAGTATAGAAAACCCTGAGATAAAGCCACACGCCTATGGTTAACTAATCTATGACAAAGGAGGCAAGGACATACAATGGAGAAAAGACAGTCTCTTCAATAAGTGGTGCTGGGAAAACTGGACAGCTACATGTAAAAGAATGAAATTAGAACGCTCCCTAACACCAGACACAAAAATAAACTCAAAATGGATTAAACACCTAAATGTAAGACTGGACACTATAAAACTCTTAGAGGAAAACATAGGAAGAACACTCTTTGACATAAATCACAGCAAGATCTTTTTTGACCCACCTCCCAGAATAACGGAAATAAAAACAAAAACAAACAAATGGGACCTCATGAAACTTAAAAGCTTTTTCTTTTAAGCAAAAGCAAACTATAAACCGCAAAGGAAACTATAAACAAGACGAAAAGACAACCCTCAGAATGGGAGAAAATATTTGCAAACAAACCAACGGAAAAAGGATTAATCTCCAAAATATATAAACAGCTCATGCAGCTCAATATTAAAAAAACAACCAATCCAATCAAAAAATGGGCAGAAGACCTAAATAGACATTTCTCCAAAGAAGACATATAGATGGCCAAGAGGCACATGAAAAGCTGCTCAACATCACTAATTATTAGAGAAATGCAAATCAAAACTACAATGAGGTATCACTTCACACCAGTCAGAATGGGCATCATCAGAAAATGTAC
>NC_041232.1:8939337-8946244 GCF_002837175.3 Physeter macrocephalus | reverse complement strand
GAGATTGGGATAGACATATATACACTAATATGTATAAAATAGATAACTAATAAGAACCTGCTGTATAAAAAATAAAATTAAATTAAAAAAAAAAGAAAGAAAAGAAACCCTCTTCAAATTATCCTAATGTGAGTATGTTGTTTCCTCCTGCAACCTTGAGTCTACAACTATTGTCCATTCCAAAACATCGTCTTTCATCTTCTCCATCTGGGAGCCCCCAAGGGCCTTCCTAAATCCTCTTTCGCTTAAAGTAACCACAGTCCATTTCAATTGCTGACAACCAGAGGGACAGCCAAAATGGCTAACAATTTATAGCACTGACCAATCAGAGTGGACACCATACAGTATTGGCCAATCAGAATGAACCCTGGTCACACACCTCCCCCAACCCTCACCAGACTTTAGTTGCTGCATCATGGAGAGCTCTAGGGAGTCCTTAGAAAGGACAGGGTGTCAGGCAATGAGGGCCAGTCAGGGTTCGGGATCAGCTGGCAGATGCATTTCAAAATTTAAGCTGGTTCATCCATACCAGGGTGGACCAGCTGACTACCACCCTGATTGGTCAGAGGTAGACACAGTCAGGATGGTTAAGTTGGGCTGTGGGGTCAGTGTGATCAATATTGTCATGTAATCATGGTGATTAGGGACAGTCGTGACTGTGGACCTCAGTGTCCAGCAGGGACAAATAATACTGCCACTGCATGGAGGAGGGCTGTTGGGCAGCTATGTATTTGCCCTGAGATCTTCCAGATCATGGTTGGAAAATGGGTCACAGGACCCTGGCAGAGGGAGGGCTTGAGAGGGACTGGATGGTCCAAGAGAGTTTTAAGGCAGCCTACTGGCCACAGACATGGCCATGAATGGCGATCTCACACAAGACACTAGTCAATCTGGTGCGGGGGCAGGAGTTTGGTCCACTCAGGCTACAATGTTCAGCACCAACTTTCAGATAAAAGTCATTTCTAGTTCAGGAAGGACATACTACCTGCCTGCTACCATTTTTTTTTCAGGGATGGTAGACTGAATTTCTTGTCAATGGAAGAATTTATCCATATTGCAAAACAACCATGTTGAAATCAACATAAATGATCCATTTAAATCCTTGCATAATGGATCTGTTATATTTTTCTTAAATTCCTTTTCCTTGTCCTATGGCTCAGGACACCTGGGAATCTCCTGCTCAGAGACTGAGTAATATCCAGAATCCCAGACCATCCTCCTTACCTCAATCAGCAAAATACACTTAGCTCTGGCTTTCATGGGAAGGAACTCGGCATACAGCGTCACCCTGGGAATGCAAAAGACAGAAAGGGCGTTAAGGTCGGGACTGAGTGGAAAGATTGCTATGGTTTTCTGAATTTCTCGGCCAACTTTCCTCCAAGGGTGGTCTGTCTTACATCAGGATTTCTGGGGATGATGGCTAAATATGTAGATCCCCAGGGTCCATACCAGACCTTCAGAAACAGACTCTCACGGGTGGGGTCCTGGCATCAGCCTTTTTAACCAACTCCCCCCCACCCCCGCCACCCCATATGATTCTCAAATTTAGTACCTACTATTATTGAGCGTTCCCCAAAACCCAGTAAACGTAGGTGAAAAAAGAGTGGTGGGATGATGGGCAACTTCTATCTAGAACCGTTCCTTAGATTTTCCCTATCACTCAAGTCCGGAATAGTCTTGGAGTAGAGGCCTTTCATATGGCAGGATGCCCCTCATCCCGGGGCCATCTGATGTCTCCTTGTGACTAGACTCAGCCCCTGTCTTCTTGGCAAGAACCTCACAGAAATGATGCTGAACTCTTCCCAGTGCCTCACACTGGGGACAGGACGTCAAGTAGTCCCATCACTGGTGATATTAACTTTCATCACCAGGTCAAGTTTTCTGATAGATATTTCCATCCTAAAGTTATCAATTTTCCATTTGTGATTAAGAAGTACTTTATGGGCGAACATTCAGAGATTATGTCACTATCCTGCTCCCCATAGAACCTCTACTCACCAGCTTTAGCATTCCATCTTTTGACTATTTCTGCCTGAATCAACCACCACCATGATGACAAATTGTATTTATTATTTCCGTAACTCCTTCTACATTTATTGGTTGACATTCTACTGTAAGGAAGAGCTTTCTTTTCTCCTGTCTCATCTATCTATCCATCCATCTATCTATCTACTTACCCACCTATCCATTCATTTCATCAGTATGGACTTGTGGATTCCTGTTTTATTCAATGGGTTGTAATCCATTACTGCCTTTATTATTTTGATGCTCAGACTGTCCCAGATCTGGTCAGTGGGAGCCCTTTCAAGCTGATTCCTATGTCTTTTTGACATGTCTCCATCATTCCTTGAGCTCTTTCTTACTTTCTTGTACAAAAAGATGTCCAGGCTCATCTAGTACTTTCTTTGCCCCAACCATGGGGTCAGTCATTTTTCTAAGAAGTCCTGGTTCCTTCTGGCAGAGGATGGTGTTTAGACACCAAGATATGAGTGCTCAGTGCGCTCATTGCTATGGGGGTTTCCATTGCTTCTAGGCCCTCCCAGTGGACACAGCTAAGAGATCTATCATCTATCTATCTATCTATCTATCTATCTATCTATCTATCATCTATTCATCCATCCTTTCTCTGGGTGTCTCTGTCTATTTCTCGCTCTCTCTCTCTTCCCACATGCACACCATACATCTTTATCTATTTCCATATCTATCTGTGTATATGTATTTTTAAAAACAATGAGTTCATACTGATACTTTCAGTACCAGTCCAACATTTTAGGATTCTTTCTAACCTTTAAACTTCCATTTTTGTAATTTTCTTTTCCAACATTGAGAATTCCGTGTCTCATTATCCTCAAAATATTTCTTATCTGCTCAATCAATTCACTTGTTTACTCAATGTAACCAATGTCGCAACCATATTGGCTGCCTCCTCCATCTACCTCCACATCCTCCTCCCCTCCCTTTCACTTGCTCAGCTAATGGCCATGCTGGGAAGAAAAGGAAACTTCTAAACTACTCCCCATGTTCCCTTCCGTTGTGCTAGGAAGATAAGCTCTTCTCTTTTCCCTCATCTCCCACCTAAGCCAGACAACCGAGCTATTAGATGACCTCATGTTACTTACTCTCCTGGCTCCTCATAAGCGAGGAGGGGTAGAGGAAGCCTTATTTCCATTAACCTTTTTGAGGCAGATGGTGCATCTAGATCTCCTGGGATCCCTTTACTAGATCATGGGGCCCACCTACCAGATGCTGCTTCTAACAGCTCATACCTGCAACACTCTCTTAGGATTGCTTTTGAGTAATTGGAGTTGCCTCACCCCAGAGATATCTGGGAGTTATGCCCTTTCTCTCCAGGGCAGGCTGAAGACTAGTGCTGGGTACCTGCCTCAAGGTGGGACAGACCCTATGAGACAATGAATACTCCAGAGCTCCCTATGGGATCAAGCTGAGTCTAGATGTCACCTGAAACCATATCCTTGCTTAATTTCTTCCCTTCACCTTTCTTGCCTCTTTCACTCTTTTACAGGCTCCTACTGAGAGCATTCCCTGAATAAATTACCTGTACAAAAATCTCTGCCTCAGTCTGTGTGCTTCTATGAAACCCAACCCATGACACCTTTCCCTGCAAAGCATCTATCTTTTTAAATGTTGGCCTCAGCAATACCATTAAGATTTAGAAATAGTTCTATCACTGGTAAAAGTCTTTCTTAGGGTTATGATAAAAGATGCCTCTGTCCAGAGAAGGAGGAATTCTCAGGAGCCTCAGAGGGATAGCTAGGGCTTTAGTAGTTCAGATATACTCTATGTAGAGAAAAGCATGGAGAAAAAGTCAATGTCATTTAGTCTTACTTCGCAGTGTGTTTTAATAAGTCCTCTCTTTCTGTTTTGGTGTTCTGTCTCTCTCTTTCTCTCTCTCTTTCCTTCATCTCTCTCTGTCTCTCTGTTTGAACCCCTGAGATCATATTCAAGAATTTTGAACCCTATTTTTATTGACTTTATAAATAGTATCTCCATGCCATTTTAAATCCTCTTACACACATATATTCTATCATATTCATGAACCATATTTTCCTTAATAATAGCTACCTTTTATTGAGGATCTACCATGTGCCCAAACATTCTTCTAGATATTTTACATGAATTATCTCACTCAATAAATGCTGCAAGTCAATGGGGTAGGTAATTATAATTCCCATTGTGTGTGTCTATCTTTAATCCCTATTTTCATCTTTATATCTGTGTCAGGTAAGTTGTTATTTGACCAGGATCACGTAGCTAGTAAGTTGGTCAGTAGAAGAGTCAAAATTTTAACCTAGGTCTGTCTATATTATGCAGTCCATCACTCGCTTCCCTATTTGGGTGGTTTCACAATTATAAACAATACTTCAATAAGCATCTTTCGTCTTAAATCTTTGTTTGCATGTGGTTTCCTTAGGGTAGATTCCTGTAAAAGAATTTGAGTCAAAGGGTACACATTTTAAGGCTTTTGATATATATCACCAAAGTGGTTCCTAAAAAGTTGTTCCAATTTATAGTCCTACAACTGCCTCTCTCAACAAAAACCATGAGGAATTTCATTCACTCAGCTCTGGGAATGGAGACCAATTGCAGTGGTTGTAAAAGATTACAGTGATTACCATGGATGACTTTGAAATTTTATTCTATTCTCCAAATGGTGTGCTTATATTATTTTTAAAACATCAATACTGATAATAAAATAAGAAGCATGTTTACATTTTCCCCACCAAATTAAAATCAAATTACTAACCATGAAAATAATGTGCAGTAGCATATTCTAAGGGCAAAGCTAATCCTGTCCTTAGATGTCAAGGATTTGTTTTTATAATGAACTTACAACATGCAGTCTTTTTTTCTTTTTTAGGCACAGAATTAGTACATGAATGCATTCTCATTGTAAATAATTTAGCAATATGCAAGAATACAGAGGTATGATGAATTTTCCTCTTCCTCCTTACCCCTGCTTCCATTCCCCTTCCCCAAAGCCATGACTAATAGCAGTTTGCTTTGCAACCTTCCAGCCCCTTTTCTATGTAAATGAATATATAAATTTAAAACTGAATAGACATTTTTCTAAAGAAGACATAATGGATGGCAACAGGTGCATGAAAAGATGTTCAACATCACAAATCATCAGGGAAATGCAAATCAAAACCACAATGAGCTATCACCTCACACCTGTCAGAATGGCTATCATCAAAAAGACAACAAATAACAAGCATTGGCAAGGATGTAGGAAAAGAGAACCCTCGTGCACTGTTGGTAGGAATGTAAATTGGTGCAGCCACTATGGAAAACAGTATGGAGGTGCCTCAAAAAATTAAAAATAGAACTACCATATGCCAGCAATTCCACTCCTGGGTAGTCATCTGAAGAAAATGAAAACACTAATTCGAAAAGACAGGTACACCCCTATGTTCATTGCAGCATTATTTACAGTAGCCAAGATGTGGAAGCAACCTAAGTGTCCATCAACAGATAAATGGATAAAGAAGATGTGGCACTTATATCAATATATACATATACACAATAGAATATCAACCAAAAAAAAGAATGAAATCTTGCCATTTGCGACAACATGGATGAACCTAGAGGGTATTATGCTAAGAGAAATGTCAGACAGAGAAAGACAAATGCTGTATGATTTCACTCACATGTGGAATCTAAAAACCAAAACAAATGAACAAACATAACGAGACAGAAACAGAGTCACAGATACAGTACAGAGAATAGACAGGTGGTTCCTGGGGCCATGGGGAGGGGAGACGAGGAGAGAATTAGGTGATGGACGTGAAGAGGCACAAACTCGAGCTGCAAAATAAATGAGTCACAGGTATGAAACGTACAGTATGGGGAATATATGCTGGAATTAATTATATAATAATAACAGTACTAATAAATTTAAGCAACATAGTATCTTTCTCATTTTTTCCCTTCCCTTCCGCTCCCTCCCTCCCTCCCTCCCTCCCTCCCTTCCTTCCCTTCTTCTCACACATGCAGCATACTGCCATACTCCACCCATACAAATGCCCCGATTCTTACCACTTCTGGCTATGCCAGTCCAACTTCCAATTGCCAGCACTCGCACCTCTTCCCTGAGTGCTCTCTCTGGTCATTAAAGCTTGCTTTGCCAACCCATGTGGCAGACCAGAAGTGCCAAGGAATTTAAACTTCCCAGGAGCAGCTCTTAACAAATGACAGTTGCCTCGTCCCTCGAACGGGACAATTTGGAGAATGTGTTGTAATGTCTCCCAGAGGAAACGCCTTGCTTTTGAATTTCTGTGTCAGGATCTGCTCCTGATAAGACAGTCTGGAAATCTTTCCATGGTAATCTATGTAGAGCTACCAGATTATTTTTTAACAGCCATGACCCTATTAATTAATACTTAGATCGTTTTCAGTTTCTTGTTTTTGCAACCTATGCCGCAAGGAACATCTTTTCCTGTAATTGTTGTGCCCCACATTTGGCCATTATTTATAGCAGTTCATGATGAGAAAGAGGAGCTTGAGCTTCACCCAAAGTATGGGGATTATTACAATCACATTGAAGAGTTGAAGAATAAGCAGTGAAATTAGCAATGCCAAGAAGCAGCTGATACGGGCACAAATAACTCCCCACTGCAAATAATCGCATTTACAGCACTTGGCAGTTAGAGATTTGCCATTTGGATCACATGCCTGGGAAGGAAATGACCTGTGATCTCCGTCTGGCATTTCTGCGTGGTCTTTGGGGGAAAAAGCTGCGCCAAGGACAGATTTGTGAGCAAGCTTATTCTGCACACCAATCTGGAGCAACTTCTGAGACAGGTCTCAAGGCAGAACAGGTGGGCAGCTACCTGGGGTATATCATCTTTTTTTTTTTTTTTTTTTTTTTGTGGTACGCGGGCCTCTC
>NC_041232.1:8938323-8939314 GCF_002837175.3 Physeter macrocephalus | reverse complement strand
TGTGGTACGCGGGCCTCTCACTGTTGTGGCCTCTCCCATTGCAGAGCACAGGCTCCGGAAGCACAGGCTCAGTGGCCATGGCTCACGGGCCCGGCCGCTCCGTGGCATGTGGGATCCTCCCAGACCGGGGCACGAACCCGTGTCCCCTGCATCGGCAGGTGGACTCGCAACCACTGTGCCACCAGGGAAGCCCTGGGGTATTCATCTTTAAGAGCGGCTAAAACACTCACTCGTAGGATGCCAGGTAGGGCAGGCTTCCATCTCAAAAGTAAGTGGCATTTCTGCTGAAATACACAGCACCCTCTACTGGAAATAATAAACCATCTGCCCTGGTGCCAACCTGTGTCTTGCATATTTTTTGTGAGGCAGTATGTGCAATTAGAGGTGATTATTATTTTTTGGTGCCTATTTGCATTTCCTAAAACAAAAAGGTATTGTTTGTAATGATAAAGTTACATTTAACTCTTTTGCTTGGATTAAAGTCTCTTCCTTCTTGTGGGAATGTAAATTGGTGCAGCCACTATGGAGAACAGTATGGAGGTTCCTTAAAAAACTAAAAAAAGAGTTACCCTATGATCCTGCAATCACACTCCTGGGCATATACCCAGAGAAAACCATAATCCAAAAAGATACATACACCCCAATGTTCACTGCAGCACTATTTACAATAGCCAAGACATGGAAGCAACCTAAACGTCCACCGACAGAGGAATGGATAAAGAAGATGTGGTATATTTATACAATAGAATATTACTCAGTCATAAAAAAGAATGAAACAATGCCATTTACAGCAGCATGGATGGGCCTAGAGATTACCATACTAAATGAAGTGAGCCAGACAGAGAAAGACAAATATTATATGATATCACTTATATGTGGAATCTAAAAAAAAAAAAAAAAAAAAAAAAAGATACAAATGAACTTATTTCCAAAACAGAAAGAGACTCACAGACATAGAAAGCAAACTTATGGTTACCAAAGGGGGAATGGG
>NC_041232.1:8936148-8938168 GCF_002837175.3 Physeter macrocephalus | reverse complement strand
CCCGCAACGGGAGAGGCCACAACAGTGAGAGGCCCGTGTACCGCAAAAAAAAAAAAAAAAAAAAAAAAAAAAAAAAAAAAAAAGGGTGCAAATGAACTTTTATACGAAACAAAAACAGACTCAGAGACATAGAAAAGAAACTTATGGTTACCAAAGGGGAAGGCAGGTGAGAGGCTTGTGGAGCAGAGGTGAGTCAGCTGTGGCCATAGTAGCCTAGCCAGTCCCCATCCAACTCACCAGCAGGCAAAAGACACAAGAGTAAAAGCCCTGCAGAGACCAGAACAAGCAAATGGCCAAACTGCAGTATCATGAGTTAAATAAATTGTTATCATTTTAAGCCATAAGTGTTGGGGTGGTTTGTTACAAAGCAAAAGGTAACTCTACATTCCACTTAAAAACCATCTGACCTTAAGCAAATCCCTCAGGATCTCTGAGCCTCGGTTTTCTCAGCTGTAAAATGGGGATAGTAGGGTTGTCCAATGGACAAGAAGAGGTAGTGTGAAGAGAGAGCTTAGCATGGGCCCCGCACCTGGCAAGCACTCCACTGACATTATTATCACCATCACTACTAATGTTATTGTTGTTATCACCAAGGACCAACGTGAACACCTACTTTGAGGGAAGAGAGAAAAGAAAGAAGAAATAAAGGGAGAGGAGGAGTTAGAAAGGCAAAAATTAGGGATGGGCTCCTTATTAACAATATAATTGCTATATGAATTGGTGGATGTTAGCTAAACTTACTGTGTTAATCATTTGCAAGATATATGTCATTACACTGTACACCTTAAACTTATACAGTGCTGTATGTCAATTCCATCTCAATAAAACTGAAAAACATTTTTTCAATTAAAAATTTTTAATAATATAATTTGTATTTATACTAAAAATTTGAGTACATTATAAGGACTTCTGATTGTTGAGCTTTTAACAATTATATAGCAAAATCTTATTCACTTGGTTTTGTGAGGTGGCACAACTGGGTAAAGTCCTTCTTAATGAATGGAAACTCTTAGTTACATTTAATTACACAAAAATATCTTCGACTAAATGTTTCCAAATAATGAACTTAGGGGAGCCATTTTTGTAACTAGATAAGAGCTTTGCATAATTAAGACATGATTTTTTTATGTAAATAGCTGGCGTGAAAGTGCTGGGGAACCAGTGAGTCTCTTGGGTGGCTAAATATTTCTTCTGTAATTTTTTTTGGGGGGGCCTCGCCACCCGGCATGCGGGCTCTTAGCTCCCCAACCAGGGAGCAAACCTGTGCCCCCTGCAATGGAAGTGCTGGGTCTTAACCACTGGACCACCAGGGAAGTCCCTCTTCTGTAATTTTGTTCGTGGTTTTTATTTGCCTTCCTTTTACTAACCGTGTGACCTTACACATGTTACTGCTTTAAAGTCTCAGTTTTCTTACCTGTAAAATGGAGGTAATCATATCTACGTCTTAAGGTTTTGTGGGTTTAAAATGGTCATGTGCCTGGAATACAGTAATAGCTCAATAAACAGACAGAAGGGCTATAGCAGCATTAAGTAAATGAACAGCTAAATGGGGAGGCATGACATTTGGGGTGTGGGGGAAGGGAGCAGGTAGGCAAGCTCAGAACCCTCACGACATCAGGTAAGGGGGTAAAGGCCCTTCCAGCTGCTCTGTGTCCTTAATTTTATTTCCCTGGTGTCCTGTACTCTCTGCCTGAAGATCTCTTCCCTTCACAGTTTTAAGGGATGTTTTTTTTTTCTCTCCTCTAGTTATTCTGCCATTGGAATCCCATCTTCTTACAGTCTTCCAGAGGTTCCTCAAAATTTCTGTTCTGCTGATAGCACCTTTTTCTTGCTTTCCAGTACTCTTCAAGATTTATTTCTTATACGTTTCATGTCACTTCTAGACAATGTGGAAGAAGAGGACGTAGAAAAAGAGGCGTTTCTCATGGCACCATCTTGAAAAAGAATCACTGTGGACATTCTGAATCCTTGGTTCCTTTCCCTTTCCTCACATGGAAAGAAAATCCAGGGGGCTGTTTGG
>NC_041232.1:8927272-8930471 GCF_002837175.3 Physeter macrocephalus | reverse complement strand
GTGGTACGCGGGCCTCTCACTGTTGTGGCCTCTCCCATTGCAGAGCACAGGCTCCGGAAGCACAGGCTCAGTGGCCATGGCTCACGGGCCCGGCCGCTCCGTGGCATGTGGGATCCTCCCAGACCGGGGCACGAACCCGTGTCCCCTGCATCGGCAGGTGGACTCGCAACCACTGTGCCACCAGGGAAGCCCTGGGGTATTCATCTTTAAGAGCGGCTAAAACACTCACTCGTAGGATGCCAGGTAGGGCAGGCTTCCATCTCAAAAGTAAGTGGCATTTCTGCTGAAATACACAGCACCCTCTACTGGAAATAATAAACCATCTGCCCTGGTGCCAACTTGTGTCTTGCATATTTTTTGTGAGGCAGTATGTGCAATTAGAGGTGATTATTATTTTTTGGTGCCTATTTGCATTTCCTAAAACAAAAAGGTATTGTTTGTAATGATAAAGTTACATTTAACTCTTTTGCTTGGATTAAAGTCTCTTCCTTCTTGTGGGAATGTAAATTGGTGCAGCCACTATGGAGAACAGTATGGAGGTTCCTTAAAAAACTAAAAAAAGAGTTACCCTATGATCCTGCAATCACACTCCTGGGCATATACCCAGAGAAAACCATAATCCAAAAAGATACATACACCCCAATGTTCACTGCAGCACTATTTACAATAGCCAAGACATGGAAGCAACCTAAACGTCCACCGACAGAGGAATGGATAAAGAAGATGTGGTATATTTATACAATAGAATATTACTCAGTCATAAAAAAGAATGAAACAATGCCATTTACAGCAGCATGGATGGGCCTAGAGATTACTATACTAAGTGAAATGAGTCAGACAGAGAAAGACAAATATCATATGATATCGCTTATATGTGGCATTTAAAAAAAGGGTGCAGGGGCTGCCCTGGTGGCGCAGTGGTTGAGAGTCCGCCTGCCGATGCAGGGGACGCGGGTTCGAGCCCCGTGAGAGGCCCGCGTACCGCAAAAAAAAAAAAAAAAAAAAAAAGGGTGCAAATGAACTTTTATACGAAACAAAAACAGACTCAGAGACATAGAAAAGAAACTTATGGTTACCAAAGGGGAAGGCAGGTGAGAGGCTTGTGGAGCAGAGGTGAGTCAGCTGTGGCCATAGTAGCCTAGCCAGTCCCCATCCAACTCACCAGCAGGCAAAAGACACAAGAGTAAAAGCCCTGCAGAGACCAGAACAAGCAAATGGCCAAACTGCAGTATCATGAGTTAAATAAATTGTTATCATTTTAAGCCATAAGTGTTGGGGTGGTTTGTTACAAAGCAAAAGGTAACTCTACATTCCACTTAAAAACCATCTGACCTTAAGCAAATCCCTCAGGATCTCTGAGCCTCGGTTTTCTCAGCTGTAAAATGGGGATAGTAGGGTTGTCCAATGGACAAGAAGAGGTAGTGTGAAGAGAGAGCTTAGCATGGGCCCCGCACCTGGCAAGCACTCCACTGACATTATTATCACCATCACTACTAATGTTATTGTTGTTATCACCAAGGACCAACGTGAACACCTACTTTGAGGGAAGAGAGAAAAGAAAGAAGAAATAAAGGGAGAGGAGGAGTTAGAAAGGCAAAAATTAGGGATGGGCTCCTTATTAACAATATAATTGCTATATGAATTGGTGGATGTTAGCTAAACTTACTGTGTTAATCATTTGCAAGATATATGTCATTACACTGTACACCTTAAACTTATACAGTGCTGTATGTCAATTCCATCTCAATAAAACTGAAAAACATTTTTTCAATTAAAAATTTTTAATAATATAATTTGTATTTATACTAAAAATTTGAGTACATTATAAGGACTTCTGATTGTTGAGCTTTTAACAATTATATAGCAAAATCTTATTCACTTGGTTTTGTGAGGTGGCACAACTGGGTAAAGTCCTTCTTAATGAATGGAAACTCTTAGTTACATTTAATTACACAAAAATATCTTCGACTAAATGTTTCCAAATAATGAACTTAGGGGAGCCATTTTTGTAACTAGATAAGAGCTTTGCATAATTAAGACATGATTTTTTTATGTAAATAGCTGGCGTGAAAGTGCTGGGGAACCAGTGAGTCTCTTGGGTGGCTAAATATTTCTTCTGTAATTTTTTTTGGGGGGGCCTCGCCACCCGGCATGCGGGCTCTTAGCTCCCCAACCAGGGAGCAAACCTGTGCCCCCTGCAATGGAAGTGCTGGGTCTTAACCACTGGACCACCAGGGAAGTCCCTCTTCTGTAATTTTGTTCGTGGTTTTTATTTGCCCTCCTTTTACTAACCGTGTGACCTTACACATGTTACTGCTTTAAAGTCTCAGTTTTCTTACCTGTAAAATGGAGGTAATCATATCTACGTCTTAAGGTTTTGTGGGTTTAAAATGGTCATGTGCCTGGAATACAGTAATAGCTCAATAAACAGACAGAAGGGCTATAGCAGCATTAAGTAAATGAACAGCTAAATGGGGAGGCATGACATTTGGGGTGTGGGGGAAGGGAGCAGGTAGGCAAGCTCAGAACCCTCACGACATCAGGTAAGGGGGTAAAGGCCCTTCCAGCTGCTCTGTGTCCTTAATTTTATTTCCCTGGTGTCCTGTACTCTCTGCCTGAAGATCTCTTCCCTTCACAGTTTTAAGGGATGTTTTTTTTTTCTCTCCTCTAGTTATTCTGCCATTGGAATCCCATCTTCTTACAGTCTTCCAGAGGTTCCTCAAAATTTCTGTTCTGCTGATAGCACCTTTTTCTTGCTTTCCAGCACTCTTCAAGATTTATTTCTTATACCTTTCATGTCACTTCCAGACAATGTGGAAGAAGAGGACGTAGAAAAAGAGGCGTTTCTCATGGCACCATCTTGAAAAAGAATCACTGTGGACATTCTGAATCCTTGGTTCCTTTCCCTTTCCTCACATGGAAAGAAAATCCAGGGGGCTGTTTGGAGGCTGTTCTGTTGCCATCTCCCCAAGCATCCCTGGGAAAGGAATTTAATGTGTACCTCTGTGATCTCATTCCTTCCAGTATGAGGGGAAAATGGTCCCCTAGTCAATGAATGGCTCATGAATGAATGGGACGGTGGCTATAACTACAGGAATTCGTGGAGTCAGGCCAGAAGTGGAGCACATTGGCCACGAGCCCCTGCCAGCCCAGATTAATGGGCTTGGCTTAATGGCCTCTGCTTTAAGCTCCAGTGGTT
>NC_041232.1:8891480-8926772 GCF_002837175.3 Physeter macrocephalus | reverse complement strand
ACTGGGGGATTTTGATAGGTCCAGCGGGAGAGGGAGTCAGAGCAACTGGCATGGTTAATAGCAGTTATAATCACTGTAATAAATCATTTCATAGCAGTTAAGTTTTATTGATCAGTGACCATGTGCTTTATGCAGACTGTCTCATTTTAATCCCCAAGCATCTGTGTGAAGGCAGGGTTATTCCCCCATCTTCCAGATGAGGAAACTGAGGCCCAGGCAGTTAAGTCACTGGCCCAAGATTTGCTGTACCAGTCAATGCTGGAGCTGACATTGTCCCAAGCCGTCTGGCTCAGGGCCCTCCCTAAACTTCTGTGCGGTCCTGACTCCCGGGAAACCACTCCAGAACTCTTGATGATGCGTACGTTAATTGGGAAAACAATCCGTGTGCCTTCCCCTCAAGGAACATGGTGGTGGCTTTGAAGGAACTGTCCATCCGGGGTGACTTCAGGACCACCGTGGAATATCTCACCAATCTCCTGGAGACCGAGAGCTTCCAGAACAACGACATTGACACCAGCTGGTTGGATAATCTCATCGCCGAGAAAGTGCAGGTGGGGAGCTGCACGTGTCTCCCCTGGGGGTCCTGGAGCCCTGCTGGCTCCCCGTGGCTTTGGTCACTGTGGATACTGACGTGCAGAGTCTCTCCCAGGCCGAGAAGCCGGATATCATGCTCGGGGTGGTGTGCGGAGCCTTGAACGTGGCCGACTCGATGTTCAGGACCTGCATGACAGATTTCTTACACTCGCTGGAAAGGTGGGGCCCGTGGGTACTTCCTTTCCCCTCTTGGGATATGTGTTGATGGCAAGTAAGGCAGAAACATGCTTTATTTGGGTGTAAATCCATCACCAAGCAATTAGTGAACCTCTCCTACGTGCTTGCCTCTGTAGAATTCCTTGGATAGACCTGGGCTGCCCTAGAAGAGGCTGGGTGGGGGGCGGGAGGGGAGGGATGCTCAAGGCCAAGGCAGCCATCATCCCACAGACAGCAGTGTGCTTCCTTGCGCTGACCTGTGCAGGGTACGTCGTGACACTGAGGAGTTCAGAGAGGAGGCGGTGGATTTGAGAAGCAAAGCGGGTTATAGGTCACCTCTACAAATGGTTCTTTCCCAGACCCTCACCTGAATCAGGTGACCAGTGAAATGGACCCTGTGGAAGTGGCCAGGAGCTCCCTCTTCGGATAGACCAGGGTTTCCCAACCTCAGCACCGCTGACCTTTTGGGCTGGGTCGTCTTTTGTGGTGAGGGCTGTCCTGTGGGACAGGGTAGGAAGTTAGCAGTATCCCTGGTCCCATCCATAGCATCCCCTCTCCCCCTGGAAGTCAGGACAATCAAGTATGTCTCCAGATATTGCCGGATGTCCTCGGGGTAGAGGCAAACCCCACATTGGAAACCACTGTGGTAGGCAAAGGAAAGTACTGAAAGGGAACTGGAAGGGCGAAAGGTCTTAGCACTTGGATAATATGCTTTTGAATGGTAATAGAATCAGAATCCGTGCATTTGTTTCTTTCATAAGCAGGTGGCAGAAGTCCCACGTAAGGAATTTTTTCAAGAGGAAGCAATATGGTTATTGCTTCTTAGAGGAGCCCTTTTGAAATGTCACATCCTGTAGCAAGAGCAGTTTCCTTAAGTTCTAAGGGATGTCAGGTTCCTTGGGACTCTCCATTCCTTGCCTTTTATCAATCAGGTGTGTTGATAGTTAGAAGAGGCAAAGAGTGGGTGGTTTTTCATATCCAGGGGATGGATGGCCGCGGAGTTCTTGGCCACTCCCAAACTGACCACAGGTCTGTCTTCTCTCTCAGGGGCCAGGTCCTCCCCGCAGACTCTCTGCTGAACATTGTGGATGTAGAATTAATCTATGGAGGCGTTAAGTACATCCTCAAGGTAAAGGTCCCTATTAGATGTCTCCCACACTCTGGTGGCTCAAGGGAGTTTTAGTTCTGCCATGGGCCATCCCTGCAGTGGATTTTCTCATGCTTGGTCCCAGGACTCCCCGTGCAGTCCCGTGACCTTGAAATCTAAGGTCTTTGGATTCTAGAACCCGTAGGCTTGAGCCACACACACAAGGCACGTTAGAGAGTGTATTGGTTTCCCGTGGCTGCCGTAATGAAGTCCCATAAACTGGTGTCACTTCAAACAACAGAAATTTATAGTCTCTTAGTTCTGGAGGCCAGAAGTCCAAAGTCAAGGTGTTGGCTGGGCCATGGTCTCTTTGAAGGCTCCCAGGGACCATGCATTCCTAGCTTCTGGTAGTTGTGGGCGGTCCTTGGTGTTCCTTAGCTTGTAGGTTGTCACTCCAGTCTCTACCAGTCTCTGGCTTTGTACGGCCACCTTCTCTGAGTGTGCCTGTGTCTGTCTGTTTGTCTTAACATCCTCATCCTTCTGTGCCTGTCTCTCTGGGTCTCTTCTCTTACAAGAACACCAGTCAGACTGGATTTAGGGTTCAGCCTAATCCAGCACAACCCCTCCTTAACTAACTACATCTGCAAAGACCCTATTTCCATTAAGGTCACAAGCTGAGGTTCCAGGGAGGACATGAATTTGGGGGGACATAATTCAACCCCTTACAAAGCGTGAGCCGGACCATTGCTCAAGAGCAGAGCGTCTGGGTGCATTTCCCAGGGCTGTGAGACTGGCTTTGTCCAGCGTCTCTGCGCCGAGAATCAATGTGTGGATTTCCGACGGCTTCTGGGTCTGTCACCGGCATCCCTGGAGCATGTCAGGGTTGCTCTTCTCTGTTGGAGGTATCTAGTTACCCGTCCTGAGCCGTCCCAGGCCAATTCAGCAGAGTATCAAAGAATATTGGAGATGTACGAGCACAGGGTGAGCCCCCCGGGTCCAAGTCGGGGTGGCCTTCGGGAGCGATGAGTCCCCGGGAAGCCAGGGCCTCCCTAGCACTTCCCAGCCTCATATTCCGTGGAAAAGGCAACAGAATTTTTATTTTCTCTTACTTGATTTTTTTTTTTTTTTTTTTTTTTTCGCGGTACGCAGACGCAGGCCTCTCACTGCTGTGGCCTCTCCCGCTGCGGAGCACTGCGGTACGCGGGCCTCTCACCACTGTGGCCTCTCCCGTTGCGGAGCACAGGCTCCGGACGCGCAGGCTCAGCGGCCATGGCCCACGGGCCCATCTGCTCCGCGGCATGTGGGATCTTCCCGGACCGGGGCACGAACCCGTGTCCCCTGCATCGGCAGGCGGACTCCCAACCACTGCGCCACCAGGGAAGCCCCTCTTACTTGATTTTTAACATTGCTGAGCACACATTGAACTTCCAACTTGGGAGATTTTCAGGCTTCGTTCAGCCAAACGAGTGTGTTAGCCACGTAACGTGTGTAAAATCTCTTCCCTTTTGCCCCTGATGCTTCCTGGCTACCTTTGGGGGCCTGGGTCCCCTCAACTTGATTTTAAATATGACACATGCTCGTTGCAGAAAATTTCAAAACAGCAAACAAGCATGAAGCGTCAGAAAAACAGTCCACCATGGGGGAGTTCCCTGGTGGTCTAGTGGTTGGGATTCTGCCCTTTCACTGCTGTGGCCCGGGTTCAGACGTTTTAGCAGACCTCTTTTCAGTTATTTTTTTCCTTATGCATTGATTTTATAAAGTTAAGATCATAGTGCAAATGTTTTTACTGCTTTGATATTATCACGGCCTATAGTTTCCCCCCGTTATTAGCAAGTTTTCCTTAACATCAGTTTAGAGTCTGCAGCACGGTCCAATAGAACTTTCCGCAGGTATGGATATGTTCTAAATCTGCTCTGTCCAGTATGGGCCACCTGGGGCTATGGAGCACTTGAAATGTGGCGAGTGTAACTGAGGAGCTGAATTTTACCTTTCATTCAATTTTAATTAACTTACATTTGAACGTCTGGCTAGGGGCTACCATATTTGACAGTGCAGGTCTAGAACATTCCATGGCAGCACCCACTGTTGGAGAGCTCGTCTGATTCTAGGTTTTCCCATTACCAAAAATAATGTGGCAATAAATATTCCTCTATTTCTTGCCATCTTTTGTCACTATATATATATTTTAGAGGTTGGGGGCTCTTTAGGGTGCTAGTTTTCTGAGAAGAGAGCACATACTTTGAACTGAGGTCCAGGTGGGGCTGGTATTTCAGATTGAAATGCAGAGCCGAGGCCAGGGCCTGGCCGTATATGTCTCCTTCCAGTGTCCCAGATCCAGTGTGTGCCCCTGGGCAGGGCCAGGTCTAGCGGGGCAGAGCCCTAGTCCATGTCCAGGCCACTGATGGAGGCCCCAGGTCTGCTTCACCCAGAGCAAGACCCCCATCTCCCTGGCTCCCAGGGCAACCCTGCTTGAAGACAGGATCAGAAGAAAGCCCCCAGCCCTCAAGGGCACACAGTGGACAGTGATGTCCGGCCTGGGACTACACCTGCGGCCGGCAACCACTAGCCCACCCATAGGGCAGGTGTGGCTCACTGGCCCCGGGCTCCCTCCCTGTCGCTGCTCCCTTGGGGTGAGTGAGGGCTGGGCCTCGAGAGGTGAGGTGTCCACCCCAGCACTCCCGCCGTGGACACCAGCCTTTGCTTGTGGTCGGGGGGCCAGGCAGTGCTCTGGGGGCACAGGGCCAAGCAGGCATCCTCATTTCAGGTGGGGACATTGAACTGTCCCCACAGGTGGCCCGGCAGTCTCCAACCATGTTCGTCCTGATCATGAATGGCTGTCACATCGAGATCGACGCCCACCGGCTGAACGACGGGGGGCTGCTGCTGTCCTACAGTGGCAGCAGCTACACCACGTACCTGAAGGAGGAGGTCGACAGGTGTGTGGTCGTGGAGGGCACACAGAGCCAGCTCTCCCCTTTAGGTCTGAGGGTCTTAGCTAAGGCACCTTCTCTGGAACATTCTGGGGCTCCTGGAGAGGTTAATGTCTTGGCTGGAATTCCATGCAGCTGGCAGGCATTTATGGGAGGCTCCCAGGAGGCCCTATTCTAGTGACTTGGGAGGATTCAGAGCCGAATGGGACGTGACTCCCAGCTCCACGGCCTGCAAGGTGTGCGCTGAGTGCCAGAGGCTCCGGGTCTGAGCTGCAGTGTCCACGCCCATCAGATCAAGGCTTGGAGAAGATGAGGCCATCCGATTATGGAAGAGGCTATTTATTGAGCATCTGCTTACACCAGATGCCGGGCTAGGTGTTAGGATACAGCCGTGGTCATGACTCATGGAGTCTGTCGGGGAGGAGACACATCGAACAAGCAGATGGCGGCAGGAAAGCTTGCTCTGTGTCTGGATGGGTGGAGGACCGGATGATCCGGAAGCACTTTGCACAGGGGCGTCGCGTGTCCTCCTGGTCCAGCGTGTCTGACCACCCTGAGCTCACATGATGAAACACAGACCCGCCCACCCCCACGGAAAGGCAGCAAAGACCCCCCCCCGACGAAGAGGATAAGATGGGGAGGAGTGGGGTTCCAGAGGCCCCGTGCCTGAAAAAGCTCCAGTTAGATTCCCTTCCGAATCCCCGATGGAAGAAGGTGGACTAGATTCATCCCGGATCGGTGTTTTTTTACCTCTTTTTAACTCATGTTCTATCTGCCAAGGATATTCAAGATGATTATAAGCTCCATCCATGGGGCATGCTCTTCCCAGTTCTAAGGTGAAGGCTTTCAGTGGGTCAGTATTTACTGAATAATAGTGATTGATTGCTTTCTCTATACCAAGGCCTGTTGGAATTATGTCAGGAAAAGGAACTAGTTTTCAGCCAGTAAAGGGTCCCACCCAGCTCACTCCCAAAGTCTCTGCAGTAACTGTCAAATGCTACCATTTGGGAAAAATGGAGTAAGTCCCTCAAACCACACACAGGGTGATGCTCATGGCTGCCTTTAGGAAGGGAAGATGCTGTCGAAACCCTGACTCGGGCACCTGGGTCGATGGTCCTCCCCAGTCTCCCCACCACCTCCCCACTCCTTCTCTCTCCAGTTACCGAATCACCATCGGCAACAAGACGTGTGTGTTTGAGAAGGAGAATGATCCCACGGTCCTGAGAGCCCCTTCGGCGGGGAAGCTGATACAGTACTTGGTGGAGGACGGGGGCCACATCGAGGCTGGGGGCAGCTATGCTGAGATAGAGGTGACCGCAGAGCTGGCCCCCTGGGAGAGGGTTAGGGCTGCAGCCAGGTCTCCCTTTCACCCCCTCCCCCAGGGAGGGCCATCTGCCAATGCTGCTTCACCTAAGCCAACAGACCTCCCCTCTCACCCGGGCTGTCATCTGCAGATTCCTAAGAGAGCCATGTGTGGGGAGCTCAGCCCCAATTCCCTGCAATATCCAAAGGGAAAAAAAATCTCAAAAATGTATACCTCCCCAGGAGTGAGTAAGAACCGATGAATGATCATGATGCGGACAGTTAAAAAGTGATAAGCCAACGGAAGCAAAGCACTTCCCACGTGGCAGGCACTAATGCTAAGCATTTTCTCTGTCTTTAATTACCTTCTTTAATCTTCCCAGCAATCATATAAGTTGGACACCAATGGGACTCCCATTTTGCACATGAAGACACGGGGCCCAAGCAGGCTAAGGAACTCACTCAAGGTCACACCAAGCCGGGATTCAAACCCGGCCTCCATTCTCTGCTGCCCAGGAAAATAGTGATTTTTGTAATGAAAATATAGCAACGGTAGTAGCTGACGCTTGTCGGCCTCCTACTATGTGCCATCCTGCTTCATCCTTATCAGCGCCCTGTGAGGCAAGACTGTCATTTCCTCCCATTTTACTGTTGGGGAAACTGAGGCTCAGAGAGGGGAAGGCACGTGCTGGAGATCACAGAGTTTTGGGTGGGAGCAGGGGTTCCATCCCAGGCCTGGCTGACTTGGGTGTCCAAGCTGTGAACTTCTGAGCAAAGGGTGGGACAGTCCTGTCGGTCTGCAGCCCACACATGATAACAAAACTCATCACGTCCACACGGCCAGACTCTCAGACCAGTTCAAGGGGCTGATGACTGAACTGCAGTCATGTCCTTCATTCCCCAGAGGGTTTTCTCACTGCCTTTAAAAACCGGAGCTGGTCACGAAATGCACCGCATTTTAGGAATGTGTGTGTCAGTCACCCTACATCATACGATTCATCTGTATTTCTAAGAGGCCTTCCTTTGGAAATAAAGCTCAGTTTCCATGTCTGTAAAATGGGCACAATGAACACCTGCCTCCCTGGCTGGCTTTGCAGATGGAAAAAATTTATGCCCAGCGCTGTGCCTGGTACACAACAGATTGTGTAAATGCTGGTTCCCTCTCTACCCTCCGCTTGAACTCTGCCCACGGAGTCATTCAATGTAAATGACACGGTCCCTGCTCCAGAGTTACTAGTTTGGAGTGACACAGGCCAGTCCTAGTGGGCTCCATCTAATTTCTTCTCTCTGCAAAACAGGTGATGAAGATGATCACGACCCTGAATGTGCAGGAGAGTGGCCGGGTGAAGTATGTCAAGCGCCCAGGGGCTGTGTTGGAAGCAGGCTGTGTGGTGGCCAGGCTGGAGCTCGACGACCCTTCTAAAGTGCACCCGGTATGTGGCACCCGGCACAGCTACCCCGTGAGCCAGACAGGCTTGTGGCCCCGGCTCTCCTGCCGCCACCACCTGCCCCCAGCAGCCAGCACGACGGGCGTAGGAGTGTGCCTGCCTGTGCTCGCTTCCTTCTCAGCAGCTTCCCATCCCACTTAGAATAAAAGCCGTGCGTTTCCGATGATCTCCAGGACCCCCCACCCCGAGCTGTGCCCCGCTTTCTTCCCTGGCTTCATCTCCTTTCCCACTACCCCTCCCTTAATCGAATGCTCCAGACCTGTCCCCCTGGGGCCAGCTCTCTCTGCCTGGAAGAACCTTCCCCCAGACGCTTACAGGGGAAGGGTTCTTCCTGTGAACTTTGACGCAAACGTCACCCCCCCCACCCCGCCCAGTGCGTTATATAGAGCTGTCATGTCTCCGTGACCTGACATGACTTACCCTCCTAGAGTAAGCCAGGCCTGCGGGGAGGTGGCTCGCCATTTATGCATGTAATTTTGTTTTCTCTACAATAATTAGTGTATATGCCCAGGAAAAAAGAAAAGCTAGAAAAGCATTTAAAAAAAAAAAATCGACTCTTTTCTTCAGACTATTCTGTTAGTTTCATTTGTTTTCCTCTCCTTCTTTTCATTATTCTTTTTAGAGGATTCCCAAAGCTAGAAATAGACTGAGCTTTGTTAGATCACCAGGAAGGTCTGTGCCTGCTTTGTGATTCCTTTTAGCAAACATTTCCCGGGCTAGGTTCTTGAGACAGCTCCCAGCCACAGGTCAGGAGGCTCACAGATGCCTGTGAGAAAGACGGGCAGATAAGCCTTTGTAATTCGGCTCAGTAAGTGCAGTCAGAGGGGCTGCCCTTGGCTGCTGGCTGTGAGGGCCCAGGTGGAGAAGCCAGCAGCAGATTGTGGAGAAAGGAAACAGTCTGGTTAATCTTCAAGGGTGAGAGGAGCCTGCAGGGTTGGGAGTGGAGTCGAGGGACCGGAAGCTGAGGGTTCTGGGCCAGCAGAATAGCGTGTCCCAGCTCCTGGGTCCCAGTGCCTCACACAGTTGGTGTTGAGCGGATATTTGTAGAATAAATTAACAGACGAATGGATACATTAAGTCAGTGTTGCCCCTTTGGGGAGCTTTTTATTTGGCGATCCTTTAAGGCTAAATGTTTATGATTTACGAAAAGCACGTACACTTGCATGAGAGTTTCCTAAATTTACACCCTGCTAGGCATTCATCTTTGGGGTTCGAGTGAGACTGAAATAAATAGAAAAAAAACAGGAAGATGATCTTGGTTTGAAAGCAAAGCAAAACAAAAACATCTGTAGACAAAAATAATAAACAGTCTTTAATAGGAATAGAAAAGAGGTTTTTTGGGTTTTTTTAAAATTAATTAATTAATTTTTGGCTGTGTTGGGTCTTCGTTTCTGTGCGAGGGCTTTCTCCAGTTGCGGCGAGCAGGGGCCACTCTTCACCACGGCGCGCGGGCCTCTCACTGTCGCGGCCTCTCCCGTTGTGGAGCGCAGGCTCAGTAGTTGTGGCGCACGGGCTTAGCTGCTCCGCGGCATGTGGGATCTTCCCAGACCAGGGCTCGAACCCGTGTCCCCTGCATTGGCAGGCAGATTCCCAACCACTGCGCCACCAGGGAAGCCCAGAAAAGAGTTTTATTTGAACCAAACTGAGGACCGTAGCCCGAAAGACAACCTTTCAGATAACTCTGGGGAACTGCTCCCAAGGAGCATTTTTTTCAGCACAGTTTTATGTCTTGTCAGAACAAAGAACATGAGACAAGTCAGGGATACATTCCTTCAAGGTTTCAAAACATACACACACAAACAGAACAGATCAGCACGTACACAGCGAGTCCATATGGCCTTGGCACCTGGTAAGGGAATCTTATCATCAAAGGAGTACCAGCATTGGCATCCAGGAAGGGAGGCATTTCATCTTTATTTTTAACCTGGACATTCTTTACTTCTGGTCAGTGCGCCCTTTCCTTTAATAATTAAAGCAGGTATACAATGTATGTTTGATTGGCTACAAACTGGCTGCTCTAGTTAGCCTGAAATTCAAGTTAACTCATGTAGAAGCCACAGTGACTTACCCAGATCTCAACATGTGAACATTTTTTTAAAAATCACATCTGACACCCTCCAAAATTATTTGGGGTACATAATTGACTCTGACATTTGTAAAGGGGAAGATTTGGGAACCTCACAATTTTAACTTTCCAATACAATGTTTTCTTCTGTTCCCCCTTAAAAATCACATCTGACACCCTCCAAAATTATTTGGGGTACATAATTGACTCTGACATTTGTAAAGGGGAAGATTTGGGAACCTCACACAGGGGTGTGAATGTAGCAATTTTAACTTTCCAATACAATGTTTACTTCTGTTCCCCCCTCCCCCGCAGGCTTCATGATAACCACATTATGTGTATTGTGTATATTGTGTGTTGGTAGCTCTGCCTCGGCCCTTGGCTTGTATGTCTCATTCAGAGACCACAGTGGCCTTGACCTCTGACTCCTGTGGTGTCTCATCAGGCTGAGCCATTCACGGGAGAGCTCCCCTCCCAACCAACGCTGCCCATCCTCGGAGAGAAACTGCACCAGGTTTTTCACGGTGTCCTGGAAAATCTGAGGAACATCATGAAGGGCTACTGTCTGCCGGAGCCTATTTTTAGCATCAAGGTGGGTCACGTGTGCAGGGTAGGTGTGTATCTCACACACGCGTGCATAGGTCCGTATGAAGAGCCAGAAGATCCCAGAGATCTTTACTGAGGTAAGAAATGAGAAAATGATTCATCCTCTGTTGTTTCTATCAAGGACCCATTCTCAGGAAATTCCTCAGTTTCATTTTAAACATCAGTGTATGTTTCTCTCTGATTATAAACTGTTGTAAAGGTGACATTGCTTTTTGGGGTTGGGTTCAGCTCAACACTGAGAATGTTCACATAGTACGTTAAGAAAGGCGTCGATGTGGGTCACCCTCTTAAAGAGACAGCAAGGAAGGGGCTTTGTCCAGAAACACAACTCTGTTTATCATCCCAGGATCCCATTGTCTGTAGAGAAACAGGTCCTCAAATTTGCAGACCTCCGTGAAAGACCCATGCTGCTACACTCAACATCAGTAACTATAAAATTGTGCTACATCACATTCCATCCCAGAAAAGCCAATCACAGTGATGGTGGTCATAGTAATAACTCAGCCCTTGTCCTGTACATGCTATGTGCCATCTACTACTCTAAGTACTTGAACCTTATTAAGTCATTTCACCGTCCCAACAATCTAGGAGGTTATTATTATTATTTCCATTTTACAGGTGAGGAAACTGAGGCACAGAGAGGCTACAAAATTTGCCTGGTTTCACCCATGAAGAGGCAAAGAGGGGACTTGAACCCTGGCCCTCTAGCTTCAGAGTCCATGCACTTAGCCCCTAGGTTATGCTGCTTAATTGCTAGAATTACAACATTTTTTTTAGTCTTTGCACTTGCCTGTGTGTGCATGGTTTCATTTTTAAACTTTACAACCACGTTATGGGGTTGGTGCCATTATCCTCCCCATTCAAAGACCATCAACAGTTCTGCTTCCGGGTGAGCCGGAAGCAGTGCAGTGCAGCTGTTAAGACTCTCTGAGTCTGCCTGAGTTTGCATCCTGGCTTTGTTTCCTACTAGCTGGGTGACTTTGGGTAACTTAATTAACCTCTCTGTGTTTCAGTTTCCTCAACTGGAGTCTGCCTGAGTTTGCATCCTGGCTTTGCTTCCTACTAGCTGGGTGACTTTGGGTAACTTAAGTAACCTCTCTGTGTTTCAGTTTCCTCAACTGCAGTCTGCCTGAGTTTGCATCCTGGCTTTGCTTCCTACTAGCTGGGTGACTTCGGGTAACTTAATTAACCTCTCTGTGTTTCAGTTTCCTCAACTGGAAAATGTGAATAATGATTATTCCTACTTCGTAGGGTTGCTCTGAGGATCAAATGAGAACATGCAAATCCAGGTCCTAGAACAGTGTCTGGCACAAAGCCAGCGTCCCACAAATGTTCGCTTTTCCCAGGGCCTGGTGTTCTATCCTCACAAAAGTCTGGCTATTTGGATGCATGGAGAGGGGAGTGGGGCCTTCCTAGGTGGGGAAACTGGGTGTTCATTCCCCCTGTGGTCAGGGGGCCATTCTACTCTGGACTGTTCCACAGGCCACTGGGTCTAGATCTTTGGCCACTCAGGTGCACGGGGCCTGGATGGGCTGAGTGTGTCGGCCGCCCCGTGGTGGGTGGCCGTGCCCATGCCCCCAGCACAGCCTTGGGCCGACTCTGTGCTCCCCGCTGCAGCTGAAGGACTGGGTGCAGAAGCTCCTGGTGACCATCCGGCACCCAACGCTGCCACTGCTGGATCTGCAGGAGATCATGACCAGCGTGTCGGGCCGCATCCCCGCCCCCGTGGAGAAGGCTGTCCGCAGGGTGATGGCCCAGTACGCCAGCAACATCACCTCGGTGCTGTGCCAGTTCCCCAGCCAGCAGGTGGGTGTCCCCCACCCCCACTCCAGCCCCACTGGGAACTCGTCTCCCCGTCAGTGCGGACGTCCAGTCTCTGATCAAATTGGGCTTCACGAGACCCACTTACAGCCGAGGTGCTGGGGACTGAGAGTTTTCTTTCACGCCTTCTCTGCAGAATCGCAGCATTTCCCCCAAAGCCACAGTTGTTTAGAGGAACATAAACAGTTATCAGGCCTCACTCTGTATAACTCGGCTTTGGAACAGGAGTAAGCAGTTGGTGCAAACAGAGTGAGCGTTTTCCAAAAATACGCTGGCTGACACAGTAGAGGACATTGTGAGTTCTTGCTAGTGTGTAGCACTGACTCTCCCCCTCTGCTTTGTGTGAGGTGACAATCTTGGGGCTATACGTATATATAATATTTTTTAAGAATGGAAACCATTCCCGGGTAGTATCAGAAATCTCTAATAATTCTACAGTGGCCTCGTTTTGTTCTTTTTTGGGGGTGGTTTTATCAGGCATTTTAAAGGAAATCTGCATTTGGAAGAGCCACCTCTTTTTTACCTTCGTGCCCTCTGCCTGATTATAAGGGCTGCCTCCCACCATCACCCCACCCACACGTCAGCAATTTGGGGCTCCCGAGGTCAGTGTGAGTCAGTTTATTCCCAGAGGTCAACCTCTAGGTTGGAGTATCGTTCGGCCATAAAAAGGAATGAAATACTGATTCATGCTACCCCAGGGATGAACCTTGAAAACATCATGCTCAGTGAAAGAAGCCAATCATTAAAGACCACATGTTGCCTGGTTCCATTTATATGAAACATCCAGAACTGGCAGATCCATGGAGAAGAGGAAGTAGATCAGTGGTTGCCAGGGGCTGGGGGCAGGGGGGTTGGCGAGTAGCTGCTAATGGTTATAGGATTTCTTTTGGGGGAGAAGAAAACGCTCTGAAATTGGATAGCGGTGATGGTTGCACAGCTCTGTGAATATACTACAAAGCACTGAATTAATTGTACACTTTAAAAGAAGGGGGTCGGAATATGATGGTATATGAATTCTATCTCAACTGAAAAATAATGAAAACAAAGCTCTCAAGGACCCCAGTTGAGAAAAATACACGTTGGAACCTTCTAGGAATTTGTTATTGAGGCAGGTTTTTCATTACATGTTTTTTGTTGTTGTTGTTTTTGTTGTTTTTTTTTTATGGTATGCGGGCCTCTCACTGCTGTGGCCTCTCCCGTTGCGGAGCACAGGCTCCGGACGCGCAGGCCCAGCGGCCACGGCTCACGGGCCCAGCCGCCCCGCGTCATGTGGGATCTTCCCAGACCGGGGCACGAACCCGCGTCCCCTGCATCGGCAGGCGGCTCTCAACCACTGCGCCACCAGGGAAGCCCCATTACGTTTTTTTGTCGCCACAAACAATATGCCAATCGCATTAAATCTAACTGTAAAAATAGGACCCCCATACCCAACACCCTCATGCTCCCTGGGGTTGGAAATTCCTTTCTCCTCTTTCCCCAGAGCATCTGTATTTGTGGAGAGGGATCATACAGTGGTGCGTGTCTTTACGTGATTGTTGTCATTCTGAGCTCTTGAGTCCTCAAGCCACATGTTGAGTGGGGTGTGCAGAGCTGTTTCTGGGTGGCCAGAGGGCTTTGGGGCTGGAATTTTAAATTTTTGAATGGGATCTCCATGGGAGTCTGTGGTGGGTCCTTCTGGTGACTTCTGCGTGGCAACCAGATCGTGTGGTTTGAGTGGCCAGACCTGTCCTGTTTTCCCATGCAGATAGCCACCATCCTGGACTGCCATGCGGCTACCCTGCAGCGGAAGGCCGATCGGGAGGTCTTCTTCATGAACACCCAGAGCATTGTGCAGCTGGTCCAGAAGTGAGTCCTGGGACCTCCTTGGGGTGTGGTTATCACACTCAGTTATCCATGTATTGCCCCAGGGTGGTGCTATCTTAAGGGCAGGCTCAAACTGAGAGACAGTGCCTGGGGTCCGATACCCCAGTTACAGCCCCAGCACAGCCCTTCCTAACAGCAGAACAAAGCAACACCCTTTACTTCCGTGAATCTCAGTTTGCCAGTCTGTAAAATGGGGATAAAAACACTTCACACACCGTAAGTCATTTTGAGCTATGAGCAGATTGATTTTTGTAAAGTGCTGACACATAGTGAGTCCTGTGGTAGCTTTGATTATGAGACAGTGGGATGAGATGGCTTTATAGGCTGTAAAGGATTATACAGATTATCCTTGCGGTTTTGGGGGATCCTTGAAAAGGAGGAGTTGGCAAAGAATTTGTATTTTATCTTAAGTAGTTCTTGAGCAGGGGGAACTCTTCTGATGATAAAAAGAACTGCCCTCTTGCATGAAAACTCTACCCAGCAAGAAAGCTTTGCCTATAAGGACAGAATCCAAACATTCTCAGACTTCAGTGAATTAATTCAGCGCATATTAGCCATGTGCCAGAAACTATCAGAGGTACAGAGGATATAGGACTATAGGAAAATGCCATCCTTTTCAGGGCGCTCCCTGGCTCATGGGGACTCATACTAACAATATAGGATTGCAGCTGAGGAAGGAGATTTGAGTTTGGATTCCCCACAAAGAGAGTCGCAGCTGAGGGCTGGGAGGGGAATCCCTTCCCCAGAACACTTTGACCGCTAACGCTAACCCATCCTTCAGAAATGGAAATGCCTAGAAGAAATGAACAAATGATAAACGAATCAAATTCCATAGCAGGTTTTTGTGTGTTAAAAATAAATCTCAAAGCTCTGTCTTATGTGTGTTCGTGTGTGTTTTAAAAATCACATCTGAATAAAAGAGTATTTTAGGTTCTTACTCTCTCTTGTTGCCATTTGGTGATGCTGGGGTGAAGCTGCTTTCAGCTTCCCTAAAACTCAGCATCACATTCTCTTAAAAACTCAAATTCCCTGTGATCTGAAATAGTTTAGAAGAGGAAATGGTTTAAGGAACATCCAGGTTACCATTTGGTTTTAAAAGGGAAGTGAAATTTACACAGGGATCTTTTGGTAAATGTCCTGCAAGTTTTGTTTTGTTTTCCAGTCGTTTCGCTTTCCAGTCTGTCTTTATACATTGAGTGGTTAATTGAATATTTTTCCTTTTCAACCATGCATGCATGCAAGGCTGACCCCTTTCAGCATCCCAACTCTCTAAGTGTTTCTCCTCCTCTCTGGGGACGGGCAGGCATCATCCAAAGGCTCAGGCTCGGCCTCTCGTTGGATGTGTGACCTTGGGCAAGTCATTGCTCTCTCTGGCCTGTGGAGTTACTAGCACAAATGAACTAACTCACACATCCCTCCCAGGCCTAAAGATTAGAGGGAGCTGCCTCCAGTTTCTTTATTAGTGTTTTCTCCTTTTTCAAATCATAAAAGTCCTGGCTGTGGATAACTCCGGCACCCCAGGAAGTAGAGTTGATCACTAAGGCAGCCTTCCCTTCCTCCCCAGATACCGCAGTGGGACCCGGGGCTACATGAAGGCGGTGGTGTTGGATCTCCTGCGAAGATATTTACTGGTTGAGCACCATTTCCAACAAGGCAAGAGTCGCCACCGCAGGCATCGGTGACAAGCCCGCAGGGGCAGGAGGGGCCCCGAGCCTTACCCCACGTGGCCTTTTGTCTCCCTGCAGCCCACTACGACAAGTGTGTGATAAACCTCAGGGAGCAGCTGAAACCAGACATGTCCCAGGTGTGGGACTGCATCTTCTCCCATGCGCAGGTGGCCAAGAAGAACCAGCTGGTGATCATGTTGATCGTAAGCAGGAAAAGTCGCCCTTTACCCAGAGTGGGGTCAGCTCAGGGCTCCACCGACTTTTTCTGGAAAGGACCAGAGAGTAAATATATTAGATTTAGGCCAGGATATGGTCTCTGTCCTGACCTCTCAATGCTGCTGTGGCACAGTGTAAGCAAATGGGCATGGCTGTGTCCCAGTAAAACTTTGCTTATAAAACTAGGCAGTAGGTAGGATTTGTTGACCCCTGGGGAAGATCATGACTAACCCACAAAGCACCTACTGTGTGCCGGGCACTCCTGACATGCTTTACAAATGCTAACTTGTTTAATTCCCACAGCAGCCCTAGGAGGTCGGTACCGTTCTCATCCTCCTTTGACAGAGCACAGAGAGGTGAAATCACTTTCCCAAGTGTACCCAGCTTATAAGTGCAGGGCTGGGATTTGAACCCACAGCGTGGCTGCAGAGTCATGAGCTATGATTAGTCAAGGGATATTGGATTCCGAGTCCTCTGGTAGGGCTTTCATTTTGCCTTCTTGGTGAAGCGTGGAATGTCTTTGTTCTTATTTCTCTTCCTACCAGGTAATAATTAGCAATCCTTTATAGCTAAAGATTTTTTTCCTTGACGTGACTTAGAAAATGCAGGATCAGCAGATAGTAGCAGAGACTTGGGCTTGACTTATAGCAGGAAGGGGTCGGCAGATTTTTTTTCTGTAAGGGGCCAGAGAGTAAATATTTCAGGCTTTGGCCACGCAGCCTATGTTGAAACTACTCAGTCCTGCCATTGTAGCGTGAAAGTGGCCGTAGACAATATGTGAATGAATGAGTGTGGCTCTGTGCCAATAAAACTTTATTTACAAAACTGGGCAGTGAGCCAGATTTGGGCCTGGGCTTATAGGGCAGTTAGCACCCTAACAAGATGGATTCATAAATATTGATATTTTTGTAAAGAATCATTTAAAAATCTCCTAGTGCACCATGAGATTCTCTTAATCCTGGCTGTACTTGAGAACCACCTGGGGTGGGGATGGGGGAAGCTTTTAAAAAATACAGATGCCCAGGCCCCACCCTTGGTCCATTAACTCAGGGTTTCTGTGGATGGGGCCCAGGCATTAGTACTTTCTGAAAGCTTCTCTATTGGAAAGTTTAAACGGGGACTGTATATTAGATAATAATATTGGCTTAGTGTTCAATTTTTGGAGTGTTTTAACAGTTCTACAGTTAGCTGGGGAAAGATCTTTTTTCTCAAGGGGGTCCATTCTGAAGTAGTGGGAAGGATCATGGTGTCTGCAACTGAAAGAGAGAAAGAGAAAAGAGTGAGAGAGTGTGTTTGTGTGTACAGGCATGCATGTATGCTTACTAGAAAAGCAAATGTGAAAGTTTAGCAATTGCTGAATCTGGATAATTTTCGATATACTGATCTCCTGTAGTTTTGAAGTTCTTCAAAATTAAATTTGGGGGACTTCCCTGGTGGCGCAGGGGTTAAGAATCCACCTGCCAGTGCAGGGGACACGGGTTCATTCCCTGGTCCGAGAAGATCCCACATGCCACGGAGCAACTAAGCCCATGCGCCACAACTACTGAAGCCCGCGAGCCACAACTACTGAGCCCGCATGCCACAACTACTGAAGCCCACGTGGCTAGAGCCCGTGCTCCACGACAAGAGAAGCCACCGCAGTGAGAAGCCCGCGCACCGCAACGAAGAGTAGCCCCCGCTTGCCGCAACCAGAGAAAGCCCACGCGCGGCCACGAAGACCCAATGCAGCCAAAAATAAATTAAATTTAAAAAAAAAAATTAAATTTGGGAGGAAGGCTCCCCACATGATTGCAACATGCAGCCAGGATTGGGAACTTAAGACCAAGGACATATCTAGTCTTGGGGGGAATTTCACTGCTAAAATAATATAACCCTTTTCTCAAAGTACCTCCTTTGGATGGAGTCTTTTTAAGTGTGAGTGTCTGTAAAACAAAGGATGCCCATAATTTATTACAGTCCACTCACCATTTGTTCATAGGCCAGGGCTTGGGTCTGTGGGTTATTCTGCTGTTTGCTACTCTTTGTGTACATAATAACTCTCTTTTGGCGCGAAGTTCTTAAAAATAATGTTCATCAGAGGATGGCCTGGGGAAGAGGACGGCCTGGTGGAATGGCCCCCAGATCAGAGAACTAGGGCACTGCCAAGGGGCTTCTTGGTGAAGGAGGCTAAAAATGTTGTAGCAGGTGTGGTTTGGGGGTTATATGTGAGATTCATTATTCTTCTGGCTCTCTTCTTTCCATTTGCTAGAAAATGGTGAGTTCTTTGCATTTGACGGTATTTGATGCTTTGGAGATTTTGAGCAAAGACTTGTTAATTGAGTGATTACTTGGAAATGAAATTTTTTTGAGCCTTTACAGGGAACCTCATTTCTGAACATCAATTCAGTGGTCATAGGACTTTGCTAGTGACAAAACAAAGAAAACAAAACATGATGCTGTGAACTAAAATATACGCCATGGGACCACTTCACAAAAGTTAACAAGAAAGAGAGAGAGTATTTTAGACTTTTGTGTATAGAGTGTGGTGGCCAGATTTAAAAATTTTTCATACAAAACTTGTCTTGAGTCTTTTCTCTCTTATTTATTTTTTATTCCTATCTTTGGCCATGCCACATGTCTTGCAGGATCTCTCCCAACCAGGGATTGAACCCAGGCCACGGCATTGAAAGCCTAGAATCCTAACCACTAGGCCACAGGGAATTCCTGAGTCTTTCCTCTCTTAGAAAACTACTAGCCTGGTTGTTGGATGGCGCCTGCGTTCTGTGCTATCCTTGGAGCCACAGGCTGGTGGAATGATGGAGACTAATGCCACTGCCACTTGATAAAGCGAATCAGAATTTGGGAGGGAGAGAAAGTTTAGAATAATTTCCCACGAGATTTCTTCAGCACTGACATGCTGTGTGTTTGTGTACAAGTGTGAAATATTAATATGTTAAAAAAATTTTTTTTCTGTTTGTAAAAACAGTGTGGGCTCATTCTAATTAGGAAAATGCAGAAGCAGATGTGGAAAAGAATGACCCCTGGCCCCACCATCTGGTGACCACTTGGAGAACGGCCTGGTGCAAGGAAGGGGGGTGTGATGCCCAGGCATTCAGATTCCCAGCATTCATTGTTCTCTCTTTGTGGGTATTGAGGGAGTATAAGCTCTGAGCCATTACCAAGCCCTTCTTGCATTTAGGGCACAAGAGGAGTTGCAAAGACCAGTCGCATGCGGCCCTGGTCTCCAGCAGAAAGGTCCCTTGTTCAGAAGCAGAGAGGAGGGATGCACATAGGAACTGTCATCCCTCCCTCTTCTGCATGTTCCACCTCTAGATCTTCTCTCTTGCAGGAAGCCTCCCTTGACCTCTCCAGGCCCTAGATGCTCCCCTCACACCAGGGCTCCTGGAGGGTAGCTTACACACCCTCACCAAAGCCTCCCATGTGGCCCTTACTCTTTGTTCATCCCTGCCTCTATTTCCCCTCATCCCTCTTCTCTGAAACTGAGCTCCGTAAGTCAGGCAACAATGTTTAGAGGAAAGAGGGAGAGGCCTTAGGGACAGGAGAGCCCTGGGTTCAAATGTGGCTCTGCCTTGCACATGCTTGGTAGCCTTGGGGCAAGGCATGTTGCCTCTCCGAGCCTCAGTTTCCTCATCTGTAAAATGGGAATCATATAGTAACTTGTCAGTGGGTTGGGGGCATTTGAGGAAATGAGTGGAAAGGGTCTAGATGCTTGCCTGGCCATAGTAAGTACCTGATAAGTGCTGGCCATTAATAGTGATGCAGGCAGAGACTTTGTTTTTTTCTTCATGCCGGGAATTTAGGGCATGTTTTGGGGTGGATGAATGGGAGAGTGAATGAATAGGGGGGTACTTGGTGGAGAGTGGCTAAGGGTATGTGTATCACGCTGTGCAGGTTTGCGGGGGCAGCCACACCCCCACCCCCCTGGCCAAGGGTGAATGCTGGCCTGTTTCCTTCTGGTAGAACAGAGAGCCATTTGGATTTTGTTTCTCTCCCCCAAAGGATGAGCTCTGTGGCCCAGACCCTTCCCTGTCAGATGAGCTGACCTCCATCCTCAGCGAGCTCACTCAGCTGAGCAAAAGCAAGCACTGCAAGGTGGCCCTCAGAGCCAGGCAGGTAGGGTCGCCAGCCGTGGTCCCCACTGTGCATGAGGTCACAGGGTGCTGTCCTTCCCCACCCGTGGCCCCCGCCGTGCATGTCCCCTGTGCTGCAGGACCCGCCCCTTGGCTCCTCCCCATGAGGATGGCTCACCCCAGGCCCTCTGTCCCCTGCCTCTGCAGGTCCTGATTGCCTCCCACCTCCCCTCCTATGAGCTGAGGCACAACCAGGTGGAGTCCATTTTCCTGTCTGCCATCGACATGTATGGCCACCAGTTCTGCCCGGAAAACCTCAAGGTGAGGCCATCTCCATCCATCCGCTTGGCAGAGAGCACACGCTGTGGCCCAGGTGGGGCCTGGGGGTGGGGAAGCGGGCTCCCCCTTCCCCCAATGGGCTGGCACTCGGGTGCAGGGCACAGTTGCCAACTCCAGTGATTTAGTCCAGTGTGGCCAGGGCTGCCCAGGGGAGGCTCTGGGAGAGGTTGAGTCCTGCAGGATGGACAGAGCCTCAGGCAGCAAGGCTCTCCCAGGAGGTGTGATGTTAAAAATTCATGTGTGATGGAACTTATTAGAAGCTGGGAGCACTCACATGGTTGGGTCATGGCTTCATCTTCCCAGGGCTCCCCCACCCCCTAAATCTGCCTCATTCACAGGCTTCCAGGCACCCCCTCCACATCTGGAGCTGGGAGCCCTGGGAGCAGTCACCCCAGAACTGCCTCCATGTTCAGATCTCGTGGGCCTGGGAAATGGGCAACGTTTCGTGATAACAACACGACCAGCCTCCTTCCCTGCCCCCATCCCTCCTGCTTATCTGACTGCTGGTTAGAACATGTTAACATTCCCTTTTCCTTCTTTTTCCCCCTTCCATTTCCTGTAGAAATTAATACTCTCAGAAACGACCATATTTGACGTCCTGCCCACTTTCTTCTATCATACTAACAAAGTCGTCTGCATGGCATCCTTGGAGGTAAGTAGGAGAGAGGCCCCCGTAACAGCACCAGTACTGACCATGCCGGTCCTAACATCCACTGCCCACCTGCCACGTGCCTGACCCTGGGCCACGTGCCTGGCAAACATGATCTTATCATTCTCTCTACAAGGTAGGTCCTGTTACTTACACCTGTCTCATGCAGAAGGGAACGGAGGCTCAGAGAGGTGAAGCAACTTGCTCAAGGTCACACAGCTAGGAAGTAGCAAAACCAGGATTCACATTAGGTCTATCGTAGTCCAGAGTCCTTGCTGGTAACCCCTGCTATCTTGTGTGCCATTCCAGCCTCCTCTGGACCAGGCACAGTTAAATATGAACCCCCAAGGGCTAAGTCTGAGACACTTCATCCAAACTTTCCAACTCACCTGCCTTAGATACCTTTGAAAGACTTTTCCACTTGGAACTATGAGAGCCAGAAGGAGCCTAGGTGACAATTTAAGGTGACCTCCCTGTGTGTCAGGCAGAGATGAACATGAGCCACTGCTCATTAGAGCCAGGTTGTCTGCTCCCGCTCTGGCCTTCCAGAATTCAGGGGCTGAGACGTGTTCGGTTAATTTCAGGACATCACGACGTTTCATCTGCTCTTTCAGAATCCTTTCAAGGAGTTATGAGATGATGGGTGTTTTCAACTTGACTGTCTTCCCCTGGTGATTTCTCCTCATTTCTTTACCCTCTCAACTTGGAGTCTCAGTCCCCTGTGGTGCCCACTCTTCTGCCATCTTTCATTTATTTATTTTTTTTCTGCCATCTTTTAGACCCCATGGGTCACCCATCCTGATGCCAGAAGGTTGACTGGGTCTCCATGGAGACCATTTTGGGCTTGTAAGCATGTTACAGCCACTGTCTCTGGGCCTGCAATTTTTACCCCTCCCCTGGTTTCAACTCCAAGAACCCCTCCAGGCCCCACTCTTTGTTCGCAGCAGTGAGACCTAATACAACTCTTAAGGAGCTACCAAGTGTCTTCCCCCTGTCTTCAATTTTCACCAGTAATTATTGAGACCTACTGTATTCCAGTTGCTGGGGATACATTAGAGAATAACCATAGTCTCTGCCTTAGTGGAGCTTCTCTGGCTGGGGAGAGACACACACTCAGTATTTCTTTAATTATACATGTGATAGGGCCACAGAGGGAAAATGCAGGCCGTGATGAGAATTGCACAGCAGTACTTAACCTTACCAGGAGGTTCGACTCAGGCTTTGATGAGAAAGTGACATGAAAGCGTCTGAAGAGCAAGTAGGAATTGGCGGGAGGGAGAAGCAGAGAAATTCCAATCAGCGGTGTATGCAAAGGTCCAAGCTGTGTGACCTCTGGCAAGTTGCTTTCCTTCTCTGGACTCTTGGATTTTTGCGCTTTAAATAGGGACAGTAATGCTGACCTCACAGGATGAGTAAGCATCAGATGTGAGTGTTGATCACCATTGTCACCCATCATCCAAACACCTATCCTATTTAGGGGGTGCCAAGTCTAGGGGTCCTAAGTCAGATAGAAAGCAGTGGCCCACCTTCCCCACTTAATAAAGTGCTGAATCCCATTTATTTCTGTTAGTGATTTTTCTAGGATGCTTTCTTTACACGTTCCATCACTTTGTTGGGCAGTTTTATTGAATAGAATCCAACCTTTTCTTCATGACTCAAGATGAGCATAGTAAACATAAGGTTTTCACTTGGCCTCTTGAGTTGTGTAGAGTTTTGTCCCCGCTTAAAATGCGTCTGGTGCTCCCAGACCATGCCCAGGGTCACTGATTCTCTAGGAAGACTCCCAGGACTCAGCATATAGATGTGCTCACAGTTGTGATTTATTACAGCAAAAGGATACAAAGCCCAGTCAGCAGAGGGAAGGGGCTCATGGGGTGAAGGCCAGAGTACACCACACACAAGCTTCCAGTGGTCCTCCAGGCACTTTTAATTCCTTGACAAATTATGGCAACACATGTAAAAGTTGTCTACCACAGAAGCTCATTAGAGACTTAGCACCCACAGTTTTATTGGGGGCCGGTCACATAGGCACTCTCTGCTTGACACATACCAAAATTCTAAACTCCCAGGAAGAAAACACGTGTTCAACATAAATCATACTGTTTGCATAGTTTAGGCAACGTCAACCATTCTTATCTGCGAATGGTGGGAATCCTCCCTAAGTCTGAGTTCTTAGTTGCTAGCAAAAGGCCAGCCTTGCAAGCAGGCCTTTCAAAGGATAGCAATTAGGCCTGCTGTGTTAACTTTTGCTGCACAGTCCCTGGCTTCCCTATTCAATTAAAAAAATTCCCAATGCTTAGACTCTAGAACTGTGTGGTCCAATATGGCAGCCACTGGCCACGCATGGCTTTTGAGCACTTGCAGTGTGGCCAGTCTGATTGAGCTGTGAAGTGTAAGATACACACTGGATTCCAAAGACTCAGTATGGAGAAAGAATTTAAAATATCTTAATTTTTAAAAATTGATTACATGTTGAAATGATAATGTTTTAGGTATTGGGGATGACATGAAACATATTATTAAAATTATATTTAACATGTTGCCTTTTTTTAAGTATCAACTGGAAAATCTGAAATTGATTTCAAATTGCCTACGTGGCCTGTGTTGTATTTCTGTTGGACAGTGTTACTCTAGAGCAGGAGTCAGCAAACTATAGTCCGTGGGCCACATCTGGCCCACTGCCTGATTTTGTAAATAAAGTTTTATTGGAACACAGCCACGCCCACTCATTTACATATTGTCAGTGGCCCGAATGTATGCCCCCTGTAGTGGAAGCGTGGCGTCTTAACCACTGGACCGCCAGGGAAGTCCCTACAACAGCAGAATTGAGTAGTTGTGATAAAAATATATTTCACAGAAGCCTGAAATATTTACTATCTGGTCCTTTGCAGAGAAAGTAGCATCCTGAAGAGTGAGCAAATTTGCTGTTAGCTACCACTTTAGGGATCATATTTCAAGATCGTTTCTGGGACCCTTCAGCCTGAGTTTTCTCAGGTGTTGAGGGCACTCCGTCAGCTGTGCTTCTGTTTCGTTAGGTTTATGTGCGGAGGGGCTACATCGCCTATGAGTTAACCAGCCTGCAGCACCGGCAGCTCCCGGACGGCACCTGTGTGGTGGAATTCCAGTTCATGCTGCCCTCCTCCCACCCAAACCGGTACAGAGTGGTACCCACTTGGGGGGCCAGCTTGTGCTTCTTTTCTCCCTGACCACTGTAGCCCTGTTTCTGGAGGGACCCAGCAGGGATGTCTGGGAACTGCTGGGAAGACGTCAGGTGCACCACTTCCCCACCCTGGCATCTCCCCCCATCTTTGTTCTCTCGTCTGTAAAATGGAGATAGCCCAGTGCTTATCTCCGGTAGCCACTGCCCACCTGTGGGATATCGAAATTAAAATGCATTACAATTAAATTAAAAATTCAGTTCCTCGGTTGTACCAGCTGCATTTAAAGTGTGCGCTAGCCACAAGCTCACATGTGGCTTGTGGCTGCCATGTTGGACATTGTGGTTCTAGAACATTCCGTCACTGCAGAAAGTTCTATTGGACAGAGTTGTCCAAGACCATGATGAAAAGTAAATGAAATAAGGCAAAGACAGCATTTAGGGCTGTGCCTGGCATGCAGAAAGTTGATGAATATTAAGGATCCCTTTGAAGATCATGACTGATACTATTATTACTGTCCGATGGCATGACGTGGGTCGGGCTGTATGCTGAGTTGCTTCCACACTCTATTTCATTCAGACTTATTCCCCCCCCCAAAAAAGAATTGTGACATTTGCCCAGTTGAGAGAAAAGGGGACTGACGCTTTGGGGGCCTGGAATCATTTTGGGGGTCTGTGGGAGGGGTGGTGTAAGAACTTTTGAATTTGTCCGCCCCTGAGGAGGAATTCTTTCCCTTTGGATTTCATTGTCACAGCAATTCAACCCCGTTAGGAAAGGGGGGCCGCCCTCTGAAGGCCGGGGGTCACTCACGCCTTGTTTCTTGGAAGAACCTACACGGGTGTCCAGGTTATTGGTTGTGACCCTCAGTATAGACACAGGGTGTTATTATCAGCCAGGGAGACGTTGAGGACCCTAGAGGGCTTCCCTGACTGTCTCGGGCCCTTGCCACTGCTGTCGGCTGGGAGGGCCAGGAGCTTACTTGGGACCTGTGGCCTCAGCTGCCTCCACAGCCCTGCTCTTGCAGGCCTCTGGGAAGGTCCTGAGGGGTGAGGTCTCACCGCCCAGCAGGGCCTGGCTGAACCCTCCACACCTGTGTCTGTAGAGCCAGGCACCTTGTGAATTGGGTCGTGAGACCAGAGGGAGGGGAGGTCAGGCGAGAGGCCAGCAGGACTTAGGTCCAGGCCCAAGGGGTGCTGAGCATGGCCAGAGTGGGGGAACTCAAGAACACGGCCATGCCTGAGGGGCTATTGTCCTAGTTCCAGAAAAGTAGCTGGTGAGGCCAAACTTTTCCATGTTTTTTCCAAGAGAAGCAGGAAAGCTAGACTTTAAAAAGAAAATCAAATCCTCAACTTTTCAGTGTGGACAGGTAGTCAGTGTATAAGGAATATATTAAAAATGCTGCGTGCACCAGCGTCTGTCTGGAGCCACAGGGTCCAGCTGTGGGCCGAATTCAGCCCACGCCGCCACACCAGTGTTTTACCCCTGCATTCAGCTGTCTGGGAGCAGGGGACCTGGCGGATGGTTTCAGGGGTATCCAACAGGAAGGCACACACAGACCCTGCCCCACCTGGATCGGGGGTCCCCAAGAGCATCCGTGGTTTCTAGAATTCACTAGGAAAATTTCCAGGATTCAGTATATTCATGCTTGTGACTGTGATTTATTATAATGAAAGACACAAAGCCCAGTTAGCAAAGGGAAAAGGGGCACGGGGTCAAGTTCAGAGGAAGCCAGCGCAAGGTCCCAAGAGTCCTCTCCCAATGGAGTCACCCAGGACATGCTTCATTCTCCCAGCAGGGAGTTGTGATGGTGTGTGTGCAGTGTCGTCCAGCAGCTGGTTAGAGGCTTCAGCGCCCAGGGTTTTCACAGGGAGCTGGTCACGGGGGCACCCTCTGCTGAGCCTGTACCAAAATCCTAGAGTCCAGAAGGAAAGCTCAGCATAAACCACACTGTACAAGCAACATGGGCACGGTGAGCCTCCCTCATCATTTAGGGAATGGGGGCAAACCCAAGTTCCTGGACGCCAGCCAAGGGCCAGCCTTGCCAGTAGGTCCCTTTTTCAGGAGAGCAACTCAGGCCTGCTCTGTTGACTCTTTTCTGCCCCCATCTGATGAGCAACCCCTCCTTTGCTTGATTCCAGGGCCCTATCCTAACTACCCGGGGACCCATTTGGATTTGCTCCTGGTGTGCAGCCAGCCCTGGGGGCAGTGGCCACCTAAATTCCAATGGGCTGCTGGCCTGGGGGTCAGTTTTGGTTTCTGGCCCTGTCCGTAGGGCGGGTTTGATGGAGGGGAGTGGTTAGGGGAGCAGAGGCCTGGAATGTCTTTCAGAACCAAGGCTGGCCCGTCACCAGCCGCCGGGGGCTGGGACTCTCCAGGAGAAATTGGCGCTGAGTGCATTCTTACTCTGTGGCTGAGGTCACTACTGTGGATTTATCAGGCGACCATGTTGGAATTGGACTTGCATGCACGCACGTACCATTCATTCATTTATTCATTCACGTGTGGAGCTCTTGCTCTATACCAGGTCCTGAGGAATCAGATGAGACTCCCCAGCCCCTGTCGCTCTACTCCGTCCCTTCCACCCCGATTCTAAGCCCCCCTGTTTCAGAAGGCTCTAATGTGGCGCTGGCTCACCGAAGCTTCCAGGGCAGGAACAGCTCTTGGGGCTAGATCCACAGGTGGCTGCCTCACCCCCTATTTCCCACCCCTCTGCAGGATGGCCGTACCCATCAGCATCACCAACCCTGAACTGCTGAGGCACAGCACGGAGCTCTTCATGGACAGTGGCTTCTCCCCCAAGTCCCAGCGGATGGGGGCCATGGTTGCCTTCCAGAGATTTGAGGATTTCACCAGGTACCCAGTGTGGCTCAGTCTCCCCAGAACACCCCATGCACAGGGGTTGAGTGAGCTTCCCCTGACCCCCACCCATTCATTGCACCCACAGGTGGGGGTGGCCCAGATGCATGACACAGCGAGTTAATAATAACAGAATAATAATATCATCAAAAGTGTGGGCTTTTGTGTCAGCATCTCCTCCTTCTGAATTCTGGCTCTGCACTGCTTCCTGACTATAAGACTCTGAACAAATGATTTCTCTCTGTACCTTCGTTTTCTCATCTGTATAATGGGCATAAGGGATGGACTTAACTTCATAGGGTCACAAGGAAAATTAAATGAGATAATACATATAAAATATTGTATTTAAACTATAGTTAATATGTAAATAACATGCTCAAAAATGTCAGCATCGTTGCCCTTTTTTCAGCTTGGTCCTGTATATTATGCATCACGCTTGGATTATCTTATATGTTCACAACAGCCTTGGGAGGTGTAGTGGTTACTTTTGTTATCCTCAGTTGACTCAGGAGTGAGATGAGGTTGCAAGGGTCTACCAGCCAGTAAAAGGGGGAGCCCAGCCATGCCCCCAGAGTGTTGGGAATCATTTCCTTTATTCACATCTCAAATCACATAGGTTCATTCTTCCCTTTTGGGAAAGACCCCATCGATGGTGCCTTGGACCTAGTCAGGAACCACAGGAATTCTGCACAGATTTGGATGTGCTTGCAGAGTGGTGGTTGGGAAGGAGTGAGGGTCGGGCCTGACCTGTCACCTTGCGGGACAGCAGCCTCTCAGCCCTCCCTCTCTGCCCCGTGCCCCCAGGAACTTTGATGAGGTCATTTCCTGCTTTGCCAACGTGCCCAAGGACATCCCTCTCTTCAGCAAGGCCCGTACTTCCCTGTACTCCGAGGATGACAACAAGGTGAGTGTCTGAGCAGGGAGCAAGCCGAGGAGGGGGTGGGCTGGGGCCCTGGGCCCTTCTACTGCCTACCCTTGGTTTTCTCTCCCAGAGCCTCCGAGAAGAGCCGATCCACATCCTGAACGTGGCCCTCCAGTATGCAGACTACCTGGAGGATGAGAAGCTGGTGCCTATTTTCCGAACATTCGTTCAGTCCAAGGTATGCTGGGCAACCTCTGGTTCCGGGTCCCTGGAGAAGGAGGAGGGGCTGACTTGGTGAGGTGTCCATGTGCCCAAGTCACTTACACAAACAACCATGTATGCATATAACTGTGGGTTGGTTTTATAAACGTGGTGGCCTTTGCCACCTACTGGATTCTTACCCAGCAGTAGGGACAGCTGTTACATATGCTTAATGACCCCAGCTGCAAACAGATGTGGAGCAGCTTGGCAAGTGTAGGTAGTAGAACTACGGGGCAGGTGCTGTGTGACCTCCAGCAGGTTACTTTATCTCTCTGATCCTTAAGTTTTCCCATCTGTAAAATGGGATACTTAAGCTCGTAAATTAATCAAATCTGCCAGGCACACTGTATAGCTGTTAGTTCTTTACCCTCCTGACTTGGTCTCAACTTTAAGAACACTTGGAAATTTTTGGCTGTTGCTTTTTAGTGTATTTATCTGTATATGTGTTGTATCCCCCGTGTTATTCTGGTGGGAGGGACACCTCTTACCTCCTCTGACTTGGCGTCCCTCAGAGGACCTGGCCTGGTGCTTCCTAGGCAGGAGGTGTTGGGTGAATAATGCACGGATGATGCCATGAAAGCTTAGGGACATTATTGTTAGTGATGTACTTAGCCTTATGTGATTGATTTATCAACAGTGTAATGATGTACATTGTAGAAAATGTTGAAGGGGCAGACAGATCTGAAAAGCTTACCCCACAATCCGGGGCAGTGACTGTGAGAATCCTGGTGTATTTCCCTCTAACCTGTTTCTTAACATAGCTGATGTCCTTACTGGACTTTGAGCTTGGCATCCCATGGCTTAGATAAGGCAACGTTTGAGCTGTTGGCAGTTTGCCTGCCCCCTAACCAAATCAGACGGTGCTCAAGATACTTGGTGGTTCTTCCCCCGAGGGGGCAGTGGAGGGGTGTCGGAATCACCTGTGAACAGCCGTGCCATGGGGAGCAGCGTGGCTGTGTGTGGGAAGGAGACAGTTCTCTACATTATCGACCCAGGAGGATATGCATGAGCTAGAAAAGATTAAATGTATGTGTCTCTGTACAAATAAGTGTTCATATACAGCGTACCAAAGAGAAGGAAGTTAGCAGAATATACGCCTACCAGGGGAGTGGGAGACATTTTAATGTTACATATTTCTATATTATTTTAAAATGTTTGCACTAAGCAGATACATACGTACGTACACATTCGCAGACACATACACACACCTGTACATTCACGCACACCTTTAATTGAGAACAGTAATCAGGCTCCCAGTAGAATCCTCTTCATTTGCCGATTTATCCTGTTTTCTTTGCAACCTGCATTCTGTTAAGTGTTTTTTTGATTATGTCTCCTTACCTCTTTCTGAAATGGGCTAAGACTATTCATTTCTCCTAATAATTTTCCTTATCACATGGAGGAATTTAAAAATATCCTTATTTTCTGGTCTTCTGGGTTTTTTTCCTTTCCCCAGAGAACTATACATAATAGTATTTATTTCGTTTAGGGAGCAACTAAAAACAGTTTAGTACTTTCCTTGGGTAATTTTTGACTGAAGTCGAATATACACAGAAGTGCACAAATCATTAATGTACAGCCTGATGAATTTTCACAGGGAATTCCCAAGTGTGACCAACATTCAGATCAAGAAATGAATGTTCTGGCCCCTTCTTGAGCCTCTTCCCATCACTACGTCTCCCCGCCAGAGATAACCAACCAGTATCCTGACTTCTTTTTTTTTGTTTTGTTTTTTTGTTTGTTTGTTTTGCGGTACGCGGGCCTCTCACTGTTGTGGCCTCTCCCGTCGCGGGGCGCAGGCTCCGGACGCGCAGGCTCAGCGGCCATGGCTCACGGGCCCAGCCGCTCCGCGGCATGTGGGATCCTCCCGGACCGGGGCACGAACCCGCGTCCCCTGCATCGGCAGGCGGACTCGCAACCACTGCGCCACCAGGGAAGCCCCTGACTTCTACTAGTAGAGATTAGTTTTGTCTGTTTTAGAGTTTTGTATAAACTAAAGCATATGGTTTGTACTTTTTTGTGTCAGGCTTTTTTTATTCAGCTTGTCGTCTTTTTTTTTTTTTTTTTTTTAAATACAGCAGTGCCCCATCCCACCAATTTCATTAAAGAGTTCATGAAGTGTTCATATATATATATATGTAATATGTATGTATATATATATTAATAGCTTTACTGAATATAATTCACCTAGCACACCATTTCCCCATTTAAAGTGTACAATTCAGTGCTTATTAGTACAGTAGTCTCCTTTTCTGCAGTTTTGTCTTCTGCAGTCTCAGTTTCCCACAGTCCACCGCAGTCTGAAAATATTAAATGGAAAATTCCAGAAATGTTTAAGTTTAAGCAATTTGTAAGTTTTAAGTTGTGCTCCGTCCCGCCCGGATGTGAGTCATCCCTCTGTCCAAGCGTAGCCGCCCGTTAGTCACGTAGTAGCTCCGTTATCCCACCATCCTGGTATTGCAGTACTCATGTTAAGTCACCCTTATTTTACTTAATTATGCCCCCAAAGCACAAGTGATGCTGGCAACTCGGACATGCCGAAGAGAAGCTGTCAGGTGCTTCCTTTAAGTGAAAAGATGAAAATTCTTGATTTAATAAGGAAGGAAAAAAAAATGTATGCTGAGTTGCTAAGATCTGTGGTAAAACCAAGTCTTCTATCCATGAAATTGTGAAGGAGGAAAAAAGAAATGCATGCTAGTTTTGCTGTCACACCCTAAATCGCAAACATTACGGCCACAGTGAGTGATAAGTGCCTAGTTAAGACGGAAAAGGCATTAAATTGGTACAGGGAAATATCTTGAGAGCCCACATTCACATAACTTTTATTGCAGTGTATGGCTATAATTGTTCTGTTTGGTTATAATTATTGTTAATCTCTTACTGTGCCTAATCTATAAATTAAACTTTATCATAAGTATGTATATATAGGAAAAAACATAGTATGAATAGGGTTTGGTACGATCCGTGGTTCCAGGCATCCACTGGGGATTTTGGAACGTATCGCTCATGGGTAAGAAGGGACTGCTATGTAGTCATAGAGTTGTGTAGCCATCATTATGATCATTATGCTTTAGAACATTTTCACCACTCGCACCAAAATACCCATTAGCCGTCACCCCATTTTCCCTCAACCCAAAACCCTTTCCCCTGCCCTAGGCAACCGCTAATCTACTTTCTGTCTCTATGGATTGGACTATTCTGGGTATTTCCTATAAATGGGATAAATAGAATTTCATACACTATGAGGTCTTTGGGGACTGGCCTCTTTCACCTGGCATGCTTTCAGGGTTGATCCGGGTGGTAACATATATGATTCCTTTTTGTGGCCAAATATGATCCCGCTGTGTTTTTGGTTTTTAATGCAGAAAAACATCCTTGTGGAGTATGGACTCCGAAGAATTACATTCCTGATTGCTCAAGAGGTCAGTCCGATTCTCAACACGTCTGAGTTTTTTGCCTTCCTCAAGACTTGGTGCCATTTATTTGATGTTTACTCTGTAGATTGGGGTGGAAAAAATCAGTCCCTACAGAAGAGATGGCTTTCCAAATGATTCATTCTAGAAGTGGACTGGGTTAGGGTTAAAAGTCGCAAAACAGGTCTGTAAATATTTAAATGAGTCTTGCCTGATTTGTCTTTCATATGGATTTCTTTTTGCAGAAAGAATTTCCCAAGTTTTTCACATTCAGAGCAAGAGACGAGGTATGGTGAAGAGCAATGAACTGGTTCTCGCTCCCCTGGGATATTTGATATTCAGCAAGAATATAGTCCTTAGTCCTTGTGGTATCCCCATATTCTAGAACATGCAACTTTTGTGTAGATTCCAGCCTTCCTCTGGGCTGGTATTTCCAGTGAGAGCCCCGTGTTGCTGTGGGGAGCTCAGACCTCACATTTCCCGCCCTTTCAGCCTTCACTACAGGTTTCTGTCTCACCTGGATACTTTTTGTACTTGCCAGTGTAACTCTGTAAGACGGTTCTCCCAACCTCTTTTTCTTTTTTTTTTTAAATATCTTTATTGGAGTATAATTGCTTTACAATGGTGTGTTAGTTTCTGCTGTATAACAAAGTGAACCAGCTATATGTATACATATATCCCCATATCCCCTCCCTCTTGAGCCTCCCTCCCACCCTCCCTATCAAGTCCATTCTCTAGTAGGTCTGCATCTTTATTCCCATCCTGCCCCTAGGTTCTTCAGAACCTTTTTTTTTTTTGATTCCATATATATGTGTTAGCATATGGTATTTGTTTTTCTCTTTCTGACTTACTTCACTCTGTATGACAGACTCTAGGTCCATCCACCTCACTACAGTTAACTCAATTTTGTTCCTTTTTATGGCTGAGTAATATTACATTGTATATATGTGCCCCACCTTCTTTATCCATTCATCTGTAGATGGACATTTGGCCAACCTCTTTTTCTTATGTTCTTCCGGAACAGTGGTTGGCAGACTATAGCTTGCAGGCCAGCCCCCTGTTTTTATAACCAAAGTTTGATTGGGAGAGAGTCCACACCCATTAATCACTTACTGTCTCCTGTGGCTTTCTCGCTCCAGCGGCTGAATTGAGTACAGTTGGCCCTCCGTGTTCACGGATTCCACATTCATGGATTCACCCAACCATGGATGGAATCTCCGCAGTTGGTTGTGTCCGCGGATGCAGAACCCGCGGATTCGGAAGGTGGACTGTGGTTGTGACCAACTGTATACTCCATCAGTCCTCTGGCCTTTTAAGAAAAAGTTTGCTCATCCTTATTCTAGAACAGGTGGGCTTGTTCCCAGCACAGATCCAGTCTCCACTAAACAGTATTTTAATTTATCCAAAGCCTTACTTTCCTAGTTAAGACGCATCCTTTCTTTAGCTTCTTCATTTTCTCTTCAGTCTCCAGCACTGTCAGTCGGCCTCCTTCTGGAGACCAATTTCCACAAGGAAACTAGGGCTTTGTGACTTCTTGAGAAATACTCTGTGTGGTGGCAGATAGAGAACAGCCTGGTGATGCCAGCAGGTGCTGGGGACTAGCTAGGCTCCCCTGGGGCCAAGAGGCTTACGCCAGCACAAGATGCCATGCTCGTGGCTCTCCTCTGGACCGTCGCAGAATCCCAGATCTCTTGAGCTCCCAATTAGAGGACATCATGAAGGCTTCATTCCTGAGTGCTAAACCCGCAAACACCAGGGAACTGCAGGACAGGGCGTGGATCAAGCAGGCACGCAGCCCCAGCGTCCAACTCCACCTGTCTGTGTGTCCATCTGTTTTCTCTCTCTGGTCGGCCCACAGTTTGCAGAAGATCGCATTTACCGTCACTTGGAGCCGGCCCTGGCCTTCCAGCTGGAGCTCAGCCGGTTGCGTAACTTTGACATAACTGCCATGCCCTGCGCCAACCACAAGATGCATCTGTACCTGGGCGCTGCCAGAGTGAAAGAGGGCGCCGAGGTCACGGACCACAGGTTCTTCATCCGCGTCATCATCAGGCATTCAGACCTGATCACCAAGGTAGGATGTCACGGGGTGTTTCTTTCTGCCCCTGAACTTGTCACTCACGTGCTGGCCTTGCCTTCATTGAGTTCCTGCTCTGGGTCAGGCCCTGGGCTGCCCTCTGGGGATCTCAGGGTGCACAGGGCACACACAGCCCTGCCCTTGTGACTGACACTCCAGGCTGGGGATGGAGTGGGAGGTGGAAAATGAAGTGGTCTGTCTTCATGGGGCGGCATGTGGATTCTTAGTTCTGTCACGGAGATCGCTCTGCGTGAGGAGAGAATTGGGAGGATAGAAAAGACATATCCTGGTTTGTTAAGGGGATTTTTTTGTACTTGCTCATTGCGTGAGTGATCATGTCCCATTGTTTCTTGCATTTAGAAAAGTTAATTCATGATTATATTGTGAAGATTGCCAAAAATACTGAAAATATTTTTAAAAATCAAGGAAAAGGACCAGAATCCTGCCACTCAGGGGTCAGCCCTGTTGGCGACCCTTTCTAGGCCTAATTCCATATATGTACTGGGATTGGGTTGTAGGTGTAATGTTACAGATAGGAGCTCAGGCTGGACAAATCATTTAAAGACTTTTTTTTGTTTTTTTTACTGTAGACCTCTTTCCATGTTAATTAAGATGATTTCTTTCATGCAGTTCCCTTGCATGGATGTATATCTTGTGTGTGTAATGTTTTTTAACAAATACCCTAGTGATGGATGTTAAGCTAATCAGTATTTTGCTGCCTCTGTCACCTAGATATTTTAATAGCTTTTATGATTATCCAGGTACGGTAAGGCCAACAGATCAGGAGACAGTTGTGATCGAAAAGATGGTTTATTTGTTATCACAGATTCCAAGAGGAGAGGCATGCTGAGCCATGGGGGCCACGTGGGGAAGCACCAGGGCTGCTCAGGCGGTAGAGGGAGGGGGGATACGTGGACAGGAGCCTTTATTGTGGATTCCGCAGGAAGGAGTGGGTGAGGCAGGGTGAGCAGGCTTGGGACTGGCTAGCTTGAGTAATTTCAGCAGGCTGTGCGCATAGGGACTGTCTCTAGTTGTCTGATACCTGGCCCTGGGGTGATTAGGGCCAGTGGATAGTGGCCTGGAGGGTGAGAGCCTGACAAGGAGGTCGTTGGGGTGTGGGGTCTGGATTGGTTGGTTTGCCTGAAAAGCATGCTCATGGGTGAGTTGTTTACAAACTCTAGGAATTGGCTAACCCTGGGAGGGGCAGGCCCTCCAGGGTCAGCAAGGCCCAGCTGTCAAAGCATCAGAATACAGAAAATAAAAGAGGTGCTGAATACACGAGACAGCCTTGGACATCCCTTTACCTCTGCAGGCAGGGCTCTGCCGTCTGACCTGGCACGCCTTTTGGAGGAGGGGGATGTTCTCCTTTCCCTTGGACTCTCTGGGCCCTGCGCCCCTGGCCTAGTGGCTGCCCCTCTCCCCCTTTGACAGGAAGCCTCCTTCGAGTACCTGCAGAACGAAGGCGAGCGGCTGCTTCTGGAGGCCATGGACGAGCTGGAGGTGGCGTTTAACAACACCAGCGTGCGCACAGACTGCAATCACATCTTCCTCAACTTCGTGCCCACCGTCATCATGGACCCCTCCAAGGTCTCAGCTCTGGGGGTGGGGCTCTCACCAGGCTCTAGGTTCACCTTCACTGGGACCTTCCTGCTTCAGGGTATTGTCTCCTGGTGCTCGAGACCTGAGTTCCGGGATGCGTATGTGCATGTCTGAGCCTCATTTGCTGCAGGTGGAGAAAAAAAACCTTCCATCGAGGGGCTTCCCTGGTGGCGCAGTGGTTGAGAGTCCGCCTGCCGATGCGGGGGACGCGGGTTCGCGCCCCGGTCCGGGAGGATCCCACGTGCCGCGGAGC
>NC_041232.1:8880472-8891401 GCF_002837175.3 Physeter macrocephalus | reverse complement strand
GCCGCTGAGCCTGCGCGTCCGGAGCCTGTGCTCCGCGACGGGAGAGGCCACGGCAGTGAGAGGCCCGCGTACCGCAAAAAAAAAAAAAAAAAAAAAGAAATGCTTCAAACCTTCCGTCGATTAATACTAGAGCAGTTTTTCAGCCACCACCCTTAGGACCGTCCCTCAGGATGTTCCCAGTCCGTCGGCACGCTTCACGTTTCGGAAGACACAGATGCCCAAAATGTCCTTTGCAAAACAAAATTTTGTCCTCTCCCTAGTTCCAGGCTCTGTTGGGGGCTGCATGTGGGTGGGGGAAGGGGGGTGAGAACCTGAGGTCTGTGGCTCAGCCATTCTCCATTGGCTGGTTCTTCACGAGCAGGCAGAGTTTGTGGTGGTGATTCTGGATGAAAGAAGTTCTAGTCCATCGGCTTGGCATGTGTGGGGTGCAGTGGCCCATGCTGATTCCCCAGCTCCACCAGTTCACATAGTTCCTTGAAGAGAAAATGCATAGGCTTGGGATGCATGATGGAGAGAAAGACAGGGTAACATAGGGGCGCCAGCTCTTACCAGCCTCAGTTTCCACATCTGTCAGTGGGGGACAAAAATACCAGCCTCTCTGAGTAATTATGGGGACGGAGTGAGATAATGAGCTTAAATGCTTAGCATGATACCTTTGATTATTATCAGCTTATAGTTAATGGATACGTGCTACGTATTGCTCTGCTATATACGTGCAGTGCATTTTGCATTCAGTGTACCTCATCTTTCTGTTATAATCAGAGCTAGAACTATTACGAGCGTTCGAGGAATGGGTCCTGAAATTGAATTGCTGTGGTTTGCGGCAGATTGAGGAGTCAGTGCGGTCCATGGTGATGCGCTACGGCAGCCGGTTGTGGAAACTCCGCGTGCTCCAGGCTGAGGTCAAGATCAACATCCGCCAGACCACCACCGACCGCGCCGTTCCCATCCGCCTGTTCATCACCAACGAGTCAGGCTACTACCTGGACATCAGCCTCTACAAAGAAGTGACCGACCCCAGATCTGGAAACGTAAGGCCGGGCTGGCTCACAGAAGTCAAGTCAAAGTGGAGGCAGGCTGCCCGGAGAGCAAGACGTAGATTAAAATGGCACTTGGAAGCTTTGCTGTGTCAGATTGGGGCTGCTCCTCTGAGTTTTATGATAAACGTGTTAGCTTCTGAATCCCAGTTGTTCATTCCTCTGGGAAGGAGAATGAATCCAAAGTTTAATCCAGTCTAGAACCATGTTTGGGATAAGATGTGGAGTATTACGGCTGATTATAATACAGTTCCCAAGTTAGTTCAGTTAGGGAAATGGTATTTTCTCCAACCGTGTTTTGGAATAGACTTTTGTAAAATGAATCAAGTTTCCTATTGACTACTATATATACATGTAGTAGATTACATGTATATATATAATCGTTTTATTTTGAAATACTTAGACTCTCAAAAAGTTGCAAAAATAGCACAGAGGAGAAAATTTAGTACAGAGAATACTCATGTACCCTTCACCCAGCTTCTCCCAATGATAGCATCTTTTTTAACCAGAGGCCTTGTCAAGACAGGAAGTTGACACTGGTCCACTTCCTGTCTTGACAAGTCTGTTAACTCAAATGCAGACCTTATTTGGGTTTCACCAATTTTTACATGCACTCTGGTTTGTTTGGTGTATGTGTGTGTGTGTGTGTGTGTGTGTGTTAGTAGTATGATAATTACAGTTTTGGAGCTGTGTCTCTACATCTGTTTCCCACAGTGGCAGAGAAGAGAAGATTACTCTCCCGGGCACTCACTTTGTTATGTGATACATGCTATGCTTCCCTTCATTGCATTTTTTATTGAAATATCATTGATTTACAATGTTGTATTAATTTCTGCTATACAGCAGAGTGATTCAGTTATACATATATATACACATTATTTTTTTTAATATTCTATTTCATTATGGTTTATCACAGAATACTGAATATAGTTCCTTGTGCTATATAGGGAACTATATAGTTCCCTATAGTTCACTAGGACCTTGTTGTTTATCCATTCTATATATAATAGCTTGCATCTACTAACCCCAAACTCCCAGTCCGTCCCTCTCCCACACACCCTCCCCCTTCACAGCCGCCAGTCTATTCTCTATGTCTGTGGGTCTGTTTCTGTTTCATAAAAGTTCCTTTGTGTCATATGTTAGATTCCACATATAAGTGATATCATATGGTATTCGTCTTTCTCTTTCTGACTTTCTTCGCTTAGCATGGTAATCTCTGGGTCCATCCATGTTGCTGCAAATGGCATTATTTCATTCTTTGTTCTGGCTGAGTAGTGTTCCCTCATTGCATTTTCCTGAGGACTGGGAAGAAATAAATTGGGCAGGAGCGTGGTTCTCTGAGACTTGCCCTCCTCACTCTCTGTTTTTCTTTCTTTCTGGTCCAGATCATGTTTCACTCCTTCGGCAACAAACAAGGGCCCCAGCACGGGATGCTGATCAATACTCCCTACGTCACCAAGGATCTGCTTCAGGCCAAGCGATTCCAGGCCCAGTCCCTGGGTACCACCTATGTGTATGACTTCCCGGAAATGTTCAGGCAGGCAAGTCCTGAGGCTGAAACTCAGCACTGCCCAGGGTCCCCTTAGAGACTCCACTGGCATCCACACCCCCCATCCTTAGTTACTCTTTTTTTTTTTTTTGGCCACACCATGCAGCTTGTGGGATCTTAGTTCCCTGACCAGGGATTGAACCTGGGCCCACGGCAGTGAAAGCACCAAGTCTCAACCACTGGGCCACCAGGGAATTCCCCTTAGTTACTCTTCTGAAGACCCCACTCTAAAGAACACAGTATTCGTGAAGGAAAAGAAACTAATATTGAGAACGACTTCATAGTATATTTTTCTAAAACAAACCTAATTTCATCCCAGTGATAAAAAGGAATATAATATAGAAACTTTGGAAAGTAAAGGAGAGTGGAAAGAAGGAAAAAGTGACTCCTTGTTCCACGTACTAAAGACAAATTGCTTACCACTTCCTTCTGGTCTTTTTAATGCTTATATTAAGTGCTGGCTACATGCCAGGAACCATTCTAAGGGTAGACAGACCATGAGGAAGAGGATGGGGTCACTGCCTTTGAGGAGTTTTTGATCTACTTAAAAAAAATAATGCTTTATGTTTTTATGATTATTAAATGTACACTGGATACAGGAAAATAGGAATAAGCAAATAAAATTTCACTCATAGGTAATCACTTGTCTACCATTGAGGACTGCAATAACATTTTAGTGTATTTCCTTCAAGTATGCTTTCTATGCCTTTATTTTTTTTACGTAGAAGGGCCTTTCAAGGAGACTGAGCACACTGGCATTGGTGATATGGGTACCTGTGTACATCTTCTCCATTGCCTTGTGAATGACGTTCATGAAACTGAGGTCGTGGACTTCTACTGTCCGCAGGAAAGCATCAGTGTACTTTAGGCATAGGAGATTCAGGATAGTAGGAAAAGCTGCCATTTAGGGTCAGTAAGGCCTGGGCCTGAGTTCCACATCTGTCCTTTGCTTCCTGTGTGTCCCTGGGCAAGTTCCTTCACCTCTCTGGGCCTCACTTTCCTCCTCTGTAAAATGAGGCTAATAATATTACCTACTTTCCCCAGGTTGTGGTAAGAAATATATATAAAGTATTCAGTAGATGCTTAATAAATGGAAACTTTTATAATTAAGAATGTCATTGTCTGTATCCTTTTGCCTCAGAAGTCACAGGCCATAAGAATAAGAAACAGACAAATCAGGAATAAATCCATCCACTTTCTTTTAGATAAAGAAACAGAGTATGGTGGGCAACCCATAAATTTGAAAACAGATGAATATTTCTGAGAAAAATATATCTTATCAAAACTGACTCAAGAAGAAATAGAAAATGTAAATAGACTATAAGCATTAATGAAATTGAATTAATAGTTCAAAAACATCCATCTAGGGCTTCCCTGGTGGCGCAGTGGTTGAGAGTCCGCCTGCCGACGCAGGGGACACGGGTTTGTGCCCCGGTCCGGGAGGATCCCACATGCCGTGGAGCGGCTGGGCCTGTGAGCCATGGCCGCTGAGCCCGCGTGTCCAGAGCCTGTGCTCCTCAACGGGAGAGGCCACAACAGTGAGAGGCCCGTGTACTGCAAAAAAAAAAAAAAAAAAAAAAAAAAAAAAATCCATCTACTAAAATTGGGCCCAGACAGGGACTTCCCTGGTGGCACAGTGGTTAAGAATCCGCCTGCCAATGCCGGGGACACGGGTTCGCGTCCTGGTCCGGGAAGATCGCACGTGCCATGGAGCAACTAAGCCCATGTGCCACAACTACTGAGCCTGCTCTCTAGAGCCCTCAAGTCACAACTACTGAAGCCTGCGTGCCTAGAGCCCGTGCTCCGCAACGAGAGAAGCCACAGCAATGAGAAGTCCGTGCACAGCAGCAAAGAGTAGCCCCCGCTCGCTGCAACTAGAGAAAGCCCACGTGCAACAAAGACCCAAAGCAGCCATAAATAATTAAATAAATAAATTTGAAAAGAAAGCATTAATGAAATTGAATTGGTAGGTCAAAAACACCCATCTACTAAAATTGGTCCTAGACAGTTTTACAACAATTGTTGTCAAACCTTCAAGGGACAGATAATTCCCTTTGTATACAAACTGTTTAGAGAATAGAAAAAACAAAGGGAATGCTTCTTAACTCATTTTATCAGGTTATTATTACTTTAATATTATCCAAGATAAGAACATTAGGAGAAAGGAAATTTATTATCTCATTTATGAACACGGACACGAATCATAATTAAAATATTAGCAAATGAAACCTAGTAATGATTTTTTTTTTTTAATTTAGACTAAGTAGTACTTATCTTGTGACAGCTTGTATGGTATTAGGAAGTCTATAGTTTACCATGTTAATAGATTAAGAAAGAACTTAAATTTCTCAATAGGTGCAAAAAATGTATTTGAAAAGATAGTATCTATTTATAATAAAAGCTTTTAATAAACTAGGACTAGAAGGGAATTTTTAAAAAAATTTATTTCTGGCTGCATCAGGTCTTTGTTGCTGCACGTGGGCTTTCTCTAGTTGCGGCGAGCAGGGGCTATTCTTCGTTGTGGTGCACAGGCTTCTCCTTGCGGTGGCTTCTCTTGTTGCGGAGCATGGGCTGTAGGCACACGGGCTTCAGTAGATGTGGCACGCGGGCTCAGTAGTTGTGGCTCGCGGGCTCTAGAGCACACCCTCAGTAGTTACAACGCATAGGCTTAGTTGCTCCGTGGCATGTGGGATCTTCGCAGACCAGGGCTCGAACCCATGTCCCCTGCATTGGCAGGGGGATTCTTAACCACTGTGCCACCAGGGAAGCCCCAAATTTGTTTATTTTGATAAAAGACATCCACCTAAAATTAATAGCAGCTAATGGTGAAATGTTAGAAGTATTCGCTTCAAAGATAGGTACAGATAGAAATATCCATTAACACCCCTTCTATTCAACTTTTTTTAGTAGAGTTCTTGGCCAATGCAAAAAGATGAGAAAAAGAAAAGGTATAAAGACTAGAAAGAAGGAAGCAAAGTTATGTTTTTCATAGATGATATAAATGCCTCTACAGGAAATCCAAGAGAATTTATGGAACCAATTAGATAATACAGCAAGATCGCTAGATACAAGAGCAATGTACAAAAATTAATTGTACTCTCATAGACCAGCAATAATTGTAAAATCTAATTGGAAAAAATGCCATTTACAATATTAAGATCAGCTCCAAGTTTAGGGATAAATCAAACAAAAAACATACAGGACCTTTATGGAGGAAATTTTGAAACTTTACGGAAATACTTTAAGCCTAAATAGAGAGATAAATCATGCTTATGTATGATGCGAAGATTCAATATTGTAAAGATAATAGTTCCCCCCAAATTAATACATTCAGTATAATTCTGGAGTTTTGGTGCAACTTAAAAATTCATAAGGAAAGCAAAAGTTCATGAATAGCAGAAACACTTTTGAAAAAGAACAAAATCAGGAGGACTTGTCTTAACCATCCTTTAAAATAAGTCATTATTTACTTTCAAGCAGTAGTATGTACTACAGTGTGTAATATTATTGTAACAGAGCTAAACAAATAGACCAATGGAACAGAATAGAGTCTAGAGTCAGACCCACTCACAAACAGAACCTTGATTGAATGCAGAGGTGGGATTCTGAATCAAGGGAATAAATTTCACTAAAAGGTACAAAGAAATTTCCTATCTAATTGGGAAGAAAAATATTTGATTTCTACCTCATCTGGTGTACAAAAATAAATTTCAAGAGGATTAAAACTGCTTGGAGTGAGTTGAAAGCATAAGCATAGGAAAACCCCATAAATTTGACTATGTTAAAATTTAAAAGTTATTTATGTAAAAGAGAAAAGACAAACCCCAGATTGGGAGAATATGTTTAAATATCTGTTTCCAGCAAGGGATCAGAGCATTTATAAATCAGTTGGAAAAAAAAAAAAAACAAGCAAAACTATAAAAAATATGGGCAAGAGTTATAAATAGGAAATTGACCCAAAAAAAGAGAAACTTACAAGATCAATCAATATATTCTAAGGTGCTCACCTCACTGATAATCAGTGAAGTACCGATCAATATCACAGTACAAAAAAAAAAATCACAGTACAGTTTCACACCCAGCAGATGGGTAAACATTAAAATATTTGACAAAGCCAAGTATGGACAAGTATATGGAGCAAAGGAGCTGTCACACATTCTTACTAGAACTGTAAAACAATTTGATAATATCCAGTAAATCTGAATTTTCACATACCCTATGACCCAGCAGTTTCATTCCTAGGTATACACCATTGAAACACTCATCCGTGTTTATTAAAAAAAAAGACCATAAAAATGTTGATTACAGCATTGTTGCTGTAGAATTGGAAACCTAAATGTTCCTAAAAAGGGTTATGAATAAATAAATTGTGATATATTCATATCATGGAAAACTGAACAGCGGGGAAAATGAATAAACCAGAGCTAAATTTATCAATATGGATAAATCTCTCAAATATATTGGAGAGTTGGAAAAATAAGTTGTAGAAGGAAGTGTCCAGTGCAATACCATTATTTAAAGTATAAGTCATGCAAAATAATGCTATGTTTTAAATGTCTGCACATATGATGAAATAAAAATGTAAAAGCATACACAGGACTGATGGACAGTAATTCAGGATAATAGTTACCTGAGGGGAGCAGTGGGGAGGAGGGATGGGAATGGGATGGGGAGGGGTACACCAGGGACTTCAACTGCATTTTTCTTATTTCTTTAAAAAAAATCTTAACCTACTATGGAAAAATTATGATTTGACAAAGTCATGAGATAGGTGCTTGGGTATTTATTTATTTATTTTTCTGCATGTATGCTTCAAATAGTTCATGACTGAAAAAGAGAGAAAGCAGTAGAAAATGTACTTCCTTACTGATGTCTTCAGGTTTTTCTCTTTCCTGTCCTCTCTGTAGGCTCTTTTTAAAATGTGGGGCTCCCCGGACAAGTACCCCAAAGACATCCTGACATACGCCGAACTAGTGCTGGACCCGCAGGGCCAGCTGGTGGAGATGAACCGACTTCCTGGAGGAAATGAGGTAAAGAACTGAGTGGCTTTGCTGTACAGAAGAAATGAACACAACATTGTAAATCAACTATACTTCAATAAAATTTAAAACAACAACAACAACAAAAAACCTCACAGAGCCCAGCCAGTGGCCTGAATCACCCTTTAAAAAAATTTCCTCCTGGGGGACTTCCCTGGTGGTCCAGTGGTTAAGACTCTGTACTTCCACTGCAGGGGCACGGGTTCAATCCCTGGGTAGGGAACTAAGGTCCTGCATGCTGTGCAGTGCGGGCAAAAATAAATAAATAAATTCCCCCTGAAGAAACAAACCCGTTTTCTTGTGCATTCGTGTCCTCGCCAGGTGGGCATGGTGGCCTTCAAAATGAGGTTTAAGACCCTTGAGTACCCAGAAGGGCGCGACGTCATCCTCATCAGCAATGACATCACCTTCCGGATAGGATCCTTTGGCCTTGGAGAAGACCTTCTGTACCTGCGGGCGTCCGAGATGGCCCGGGCAGAGGGCATCCCCAAAATCTACCTCGCTGCCAACAGTGGGGCCCGTATCGGCCTTGCGGAGGAGATCAAACACATGTTCCAGGTGGCTTGGGTGGACCCGGAAGACCCCCACAAGGTATGTCATAAAGCTGGGGTGGCGGTATGACTGCACTAAGCTCATGTTGTATTTTCTGTGGGGGTGACAGCACCTCCAAGGGGGTGGAAAAAATCTTCTTGCTCTTTGTGTAGACAGCATAGATATCCATAAAGTACATAAACAGGCGTTAAAATTTCATGGGAGGGGTGACGATTAGGAAAAAAGGTCTAAATGGGATCCTTAGGGGGACAATAACGAAAAAAAAGTTATTTTTTATGTAAACACAGAGTTAATACATACTGAGCATCTCTTGAACGCAATGCACACCAAGGATGCAAATGTGAATGATAACAATCCCTGGCCTCAGGAAGTTCTTAAAAATCATCCAGGAGACCTAGAGACACCAGCTACCACAAAAGGCAAAGTGAATAGAGAAAAGCATACATCTTGTTGTGATGTGAAAATGCAGGGGACGGAGTCATTCTTTGCAACCAGAGCATGAGTTCTCAAGGGGGTGGTATTGCCACCCCAAGGGGGCAAAAATTATTCTTTTCATGTAAAAAGCATACACACATATATATGTGTACATACATACACACATTACATAAACAATATATCTATAATAAAATTTTATTGGGGGGGGTTGGCATTAAGGGAAAAAATGCTCTGTAGGGGAAAGAGAATGAAAAGATGATTAAAAAACATTAAATCAGAGAGCCCAGGAAGAAAGTGAGGTTGTGTTGTGAGGACCAGTAGAAAGCACAGAGCACACCTTCAGTTTATTGCTGTTATTAACATGATATTAACATCAGACAGGTGACTGTGTTATTAACATGGTGTTATTAACACCCCCGCCCACCCAACACAGTGTTGACATTAAAACAAAACAGTGGCTGTTGAGTGCACGAAGCTGGACTCCTAGCCTTACTGAAGTATATATTTTTAAGGGAATTAAATACCTGTACCTGACTCCCCAAGACTACACCACAATCAGCTCCCTGAACTCCGTCCATTGTAAACACATCGAGGAAGAAGGAGAATCCAGGTAAATAACTTACCAGGCAGCTCCTTCATTTTGCCTGTGGTTAATTTCAGCTACTCCCAGGGAATCTGCCTCTTCGCCTCTGGGCTTGTGACAGTATATCAAGCAGGTGGTAGTGTTTGTACAATGGGACCCCTGAGCTCCAGTGGGGGCACTGATAGCCCAGACACTTGGAGCATCCTTTAGGGTGAGCCCATCCTTGTCATCCCCAAATGAGGCACACCCTTCACAAAAATAACACATCATGCAAGGAGAATTAGGTTGGATTCCCACAGTGTCCCCAGAGCTGCAGGTTCACATTTTGTGACCAAATTAGCCAAACTGACTCAGCGGTGATTTGGTGAGCTGGGAAGATGCAGGGAGGGCCTACTCCATGAGAACGTCAAGGGCAATACCGGCTGTCTTTTCCAGGGAAGGTTGTGGGTTTTTAAAATCAGATTCTGATTTAAATCAGAATTTCCCAGGCTGAGTTTCCTGGAATGTTAGTTGGTGATTTGGGAGGATGGGAGGGAGTGAAAATTTTCCATAGTCAAGTAAGTTTGGGAAACACTGGGTTAAATGAGATCCAACAAGCGTCTTTATTGCAGGCCTTCTCAGAACATTTAATGCACTGAAATGCCTTGTGAATCCCTAATGGGTTAGGCTGTACAGTGTACTTACATGGCCATGGAATCTTGATTGATTGATTGATTGCTTGATGACTATGAACCAAGTGGCTTCTCCTTGTATACCCCCATGTCTCTGTAGACCAAAGGCTATACTAGATTGCTTCTGGAGGAATGCAGGGTGGGGTGACATTTCATTAGGACAGCCTCTGAATAGGCAAACTTTATCTTTGGTTGGAAGGGTGATGATTATCGATGCTGTGCTTGCCCTTCTAGAAACTTTAGGGCCAGTCATCAGGGGCCTAGACCCCTGCCTTCATCTCACCTCTGGCTGCTTTATCACTTTCCAATCCCTCACCTTGCTTAGCCTTCCTTCCTCGGGTCCTTGGGAAACGCATCAGCCTTGGAGTTTTCTGGGCTAGAGCTCAGTGTTTAACTCGCATTTGGTTCTTGAAGGTATGTCATCACGGATATCATTGGGAAGGAGGATGGCCTGGGCGTAGAGAATCTGAGGGGCTCAGGCATGATTGCTGGGGAGACCTCCCTGGATTATGATGAGATTGTCACCATCAGCTTGGTGAGTCCCCTCCTATTTTCTTTTCCGTCTCAACTTTTTATTATAGAAACTTTAAAATAGTCAAGAAAGTAAAGAGAATTGCTAATGAGCCCTACGTACTCATCACCAGCTCCAACAATTATCAACGTGTAACCATTCCTATGTCCCCAGTCCCTCGGCCCCCCTGTTCTGGAATATTTTAAAGCAAACTCCACTTATATCTTTCCATCTGTAAGTACCCCAATGTGGATCTCTACTAGATTAATGCTCCCCCCCTCATTTTTTAAAAACATAACCACAGTACTATTACACCCAACAGTATCCATGGCAATTCTTTAATATCATCAGAACACAGTTTGGGTTCAGTTTGAATAGTTATCTCAAAAATATCTTGTTAGAGTTGGTTGGTTTGAATCAGGGGCCAATCACCTCTTATTTTAAAGGTACTGAGTATTTAGAAGCACTTTTGTCCGATTTTAACTGGTACTAAATGACTGTCTTCCCACTCCCCAATTTGGCCTTTTCCTTTTTTTTTTTTTTTTTTTTTTT